>NC_090923.1:1345263416-1345577028 GCF_040938575.1 Ambystoma mexicanum
TTTGAGCCTGAATGGGGTGCTTCCCAATCCCGGAAGGATTTATACCTCCCACGTCTGAGCTCCTCAGTCTCTGCGTGCGATACCAGTGTTTCAGCTTTAGGGGTGGGCCCCCTCCAGGTCTAGTGCACTGAAGGAACTGATCAGGGTGTTTGCCTAGTCCCTGTGTGGACCTCGGGTACGTAACCCGTTGGACCCACGGATGCGGTCGTTGACCAAAGTGTCACCTCAGTCCTGTAGACCCATGCCCGGTATGTCCCACAATTGCGGGGGCAGAGGGTCACTAAGACCCCTCTGTGTGGGGAGAGACCTGGTAGTGTGTGTCCCCCGCACAGGGTTCCCTTACAAACTTTTTTCACTTATTTATCTCTTGATCTGAAGAATTTCTCATAAGCACCCGACAGCTGCCCCCGAAAGCAGCGTCCCAATGTGTACACTGACTACCAAATGAACATGTCTATAGGGAAGCACACATAATGCCCGAGTGCCATGTGTGTGTTTTCCCCACGCACAGGAAACACTGGGTGTGCGGGTCTGCAGGGAAAAGATCAGTGGGCACCTCTTGAACCTGTTGGGCATGGGCAGCGGGAGGTCAAATTTAGCACAGTAAGCGTAGGTGCTGCTTTTTGCTCAGTGCCTTACAACGCAGAGAAAGGGACTGATGGTTGGGCGGAGTGCACGGCAGATGTACTGCACAGGGCATGCTCGTCTAACAAAATAATTCTATTTTTGCTGCTTAGCAACATGCTCCAACCTATCCCCCGTTCTGTGGGACATCCCAACAGTATGGAAGAAAGGGGAGGGGCCGTAAGAGGTATCAGATAATAAAATCGCGGCACAAAAATGTCGCTGGTAAAAACAATTGTCATGGTTTGACCCGGTAAAGGTGTACCCCATTATACCATTTAAGGGCAGCAGGGTTTGCAGGGGTTTCCCCTGCTTCCCTTCGATGGTTTAATGGGTCAGGGGTTGCAGGGGTGTCTCCGCATCCTTTACATGATTGTGGCGGCAAAACCACAGCATTTTTGCGCAATATTTTTTATTCCCGCCCATTTTTGCTGTGATTTTAAGACAAGGAACTCCGTAAGAGTACACAGGGAGTGGAGGTTAGGCCAAAAGGGAGCACTCTGAACTGATATTGCGTGACCCCAATGACGAACCACAGGAACCGCCTGTGCTGTGGAGGAATCAGCACATAAAGATAGGCAACCTTAAGGTCCAGCCACACCAACCCGTCCAGGAGCTGCAGAGTCTGGAGAATTTTTCTAAACGTCACCATCCTGAATATGTCCTTTCTAAGGAACTTGTTCAAAGCCCTGATGTCCAGGATGGGGTGGAGTCCTCCCCCTTTCTTGGGTACCAAGAAATAGCAAGAGTACCAGCCCAACCTTCTCCCTTATGGTGGCAACTCCTCCAGTGCACCCTTTTGAAAGTGTTCTCAGTTCCTCCTGCTCCGGTTGTTGGAGAGGGGATGGTGGTCTGTCCGGTGGTCTTTTTAGAAAGGGAAGACACTATCCCCCTTGACAAGCTACAAGTCCCAGGTGTGGGAGATTATATTCTTCCACCTGTCCCAGTGCTCAGAGACCCTCCCCTCCGCCTGGGGAAACATGTTAGGAAAGCTTAAAGCAGCACAGTGGGTGTTGATGTCTCAGACTCTGCAGCCAAAGTCGATTGCGAAAAACCCCTCTGGCCCTGCCTGGCCTGTGGCAGGCGGGCCGTACTTCCAAAAGGGACATAGCGCCTATAACCCTTATCCTCTATATCCAAAGGCAAAATGTTGCTTGACAAGCTGCTGCACAGCAAGGCCTAGAGACTTCTCAGCAACCTTTGACTGTTTAAAATGTTCCAAGGATTCCTCAGCCTTCAGCCCAAAGAGGTGTTCACCATCAAAGTCCATATCAAGCAATTTAGCTTTCACAGGAGGGGAAAACCGAACCGTGGCTGTATGAGGCCCTCCTGAGCACCGTAGATGTCTCCATGGAACGGATGACGCAGTCAGTGGGCTTTGCACGCCACCTCCTTCCCATCATTGACCATTTCCAGAAATCCATCTTTCACCTCACCTGCTGGGAGTTGGTCTGCCGCCTCTCCTATCATCCTCAACAGTACGTGTGAGTACTTAGCAAAAGCAAAACTTGCATCAATTGCCTTCAGCGCCATACTCCCTGAAACAAAAATCTTTTTGGCAAGAGCGTCAGTTTTTTGGGACTCTGTGTCTGAGGGCATGTTCGAGGTAGACAATGCGGGCCGTGAAGTCACCGTGGCGGCCTGAACGACTAGTTCCTCCGGTGTAGGGTAGGCTGACAGAAAAGGAAAGTCGCCCCTGACCGGTTTGTATTTCTTCGCCAGCTCAGCATTGACTGCTGGTGTTGAACATATTCTTTGCCAAAAAGACCCGATGGGATCAGATTTGGCTGAGAGGAAAGGTAAAGCCCCTTCACACTGAGGATCTCTGTTGAGGATATCAGTTAGGTTGTAGGGCTGAAGCGGTTGTTTGTGGGCACCAAGTCCCAAAGCCAGTACCATCCTCTTAACTGTTTTTCTGCATTGAGCCTTTGTATAGGTATAAGGGGCCACTTGCTACATGCTGAGATCAGGCAAGGTGTCGAGCCCGCTTGCCTTTTGCATCTCTGAGGCCAAGGCCAGGAGATCAGCCTAGTCTGCAAAGAAGTTGACATTTTTGATTCCTACTCTGCCCATTCGTTCCATTCTAAAGGGGACCCCTGGCTACTCTGAGGGGTCATAAATGCGAGACGGACAAGCATTTCCATCTTGCGTTTCTGTCAAACTAAGACTAAAGGAAAACACTCTAATATCAAAAGGTATCTGTCCCTCACATTTATACGTGCAACAAAATCATACAGGTAGCATATGGCTGTTTAAACTCAATAAAATAACAGTTATATTCAAACAGAAACTTTGTAAATATGTATCCTTTTAATCAGGGTTGGATCCCCTTCCCCATGATTAATTCAGGATATTTCAAACCAAAATTCAAATCAAGAAAGTTATTTTCAATAGCCAAGATCCGTTCCAAATACAACACAAAGTTCTTTTCATTCCATACATTCTTCACTTGGCAATTGGAGTGTCTTATTATTAAACAGAATTTATCACTCTTCAAAATGATTATCTAAGTTTCCACAAGCTCTTGCTTGACAAATCAAACAGACTTGTCTTCCCACTTACAGTCAGTATTCAATGTAATTTCTCTTCTTTGAAGAACAGCAACTTTCAAATTTTTTCTTCATTAACAATAAAGTTTTGTCAGGATGGTTTTTCAACAGTTCATCGTAACACATTAGTGGCCTTGCCGCTTTCTTTCCACCACAACCTTCTACCACACTGCAGTACTTCAATTATCTTCTTTCTGGTTCACTAACCTGCCAGGACTAACCACTAATCGTCCCTTTCCTGGTATACTCACCTGCCAGGATCAAACTCCTGACACTACTACAAGTACTCTGTGGTGAGGCTTGCTTCAAACTTTCAACACTTAAAATCCTCAATGGGGAAAGTTAATTAAAACTGCTTCTTGGATAATTCTTTGACTTTCAATAACAACAAAGGGGTTCACAACTTCTTCCACAAAGGTACAATACACATTGGGCCTCGTTACGAGTCCGACATTGCTGCTGAACTCGTAACACCGTTTTCTGCCGCCTGAGATCCCAGTGCGGAAAGTGTAAGTCCCCATTCCCATGTACTCCGATAGGACTCCATGGGAATGGGGACATGGAAGCACCGGCACTGTTGCTTATGGTGCTGGTGCTTCTATGACAACCCTGCCTACCGGAGCCGTTGTGCCCAGCAGGTTAGACCTGCCAGGCGCAACTGCCCATGAAAGCAAAGTTGTAGTGTGGCGGTCCGGAAAGGGTGCTGGTAAGGTGTGACCGGCACCCTTATTACCAGACCGCCACACTTGTTATGAGGCCCATTGACAATGTCTTTCCCACTGATTTGTTTGCCACAGGCAATACAAGTTATATTCCTCTCCCCCTGGATGATTCCTACAAGGAGGGCTTCTCTTCTACACCACCGATTAGCTGTTTGTAATATTTCTTTTTCATGTATCCCTAATTAGGGAAGTTTTATCCCCTTGTGTTTATAATTGCCTTTCTTTGGCTTAGGCAATGCTGGTTATGATCTTCCATTACAGGTAATCTCCTTTTTTGTAGATGACATTAATTTGGTTCAAATATTGTCCCACTTTTACTTTGGCAATGGTGGTTACAATATTCTTCCACTTGATCTCTCTTAACATGAGAGTTGCACACAAAATGCTTTAATTCATCAGTTCAGTATTCAAAAGGTTTGTTTTGATCCAGTGGTCTATTTCGGAGCATCTCAGGGTTATCTAGCGAAGGCCAAATCCCTGATCTTTCCTTGTGCTTCCGTTGGACCCGCTGCTGCTTTGACTTCTTCTCTCATCGGAATTGTCTGGGCGTCTGACAGCTCCGGTAACACTCCCGCTGCTCATGCCACCCGCCTGTAACGCTCACCTGATTCCCACGGAGGCGCAGGTCCGGCTTCGAGTGCTGATGCTTCTTCAATGGTGAAGCGCAGGACTCTGAAGATGGACAGGAAGGGCCCTCTACTCTGGCTTCTCCGGCTCGCAGGAATATTCCCCTGTGCGTGAAAAGGGAGTATTACTTACTGACTGAGTTATGCTCAAGCCTCCCACTCTCTTCCAACCCTCCACGATACCCTTCCACAATTCCCCGTGAAGTCTCACCTTACGGTCTGAAAGGACGAGCTCTCCATCCTGCTTCTGACGCAGGGGCGCGTTGAACCCAGTTACTTCACTGGATTGAGGTTGGATGGGAGTTCAGGTAAGCTTGATTATACTGGTAAAGCGCTGTAAAAGTTCTGTTGCAAGTTCAAAAGTTCAAGCTTTAAATAATAATGTTCATTGTCTTTTTTCAGGTGATGAATGAAGATTCCTTTGGAGACTTCTTGCAACAAAGCGCTGATGTTGATGTCTTTTCCCCATAGGGGCCGGGGTTCGGAATGCCGGAGATATGGCGCCGACCCAAAGTGAAACGTGCAGTTCCAGTAAAGATCTGGTAAGTCCTAGATGAGCACTCAGGTAATGTTTTTGCATTCGCTCATCTAATGTCTTTGTCTTTTTTCCCCATAGGGGCCGGGGTCCTGCTTGGAAGCAGCAAGACCCGAAATGAAATGGGAATGACCCAACAGGTAAGTCTTAGAAGGAAACTGAGCTTTTCCTATTCCCTTCCTTCTCTCACCTCTTATTCTTGTCTTTTTCTCTAGGCTCTGGGAAGTGGCTGTGTATCCGGATGATCGCTGCTGAAGATGGAGGAACCCAGGAAAGGTGAGTGAAATGCAGCGCTGCAGCGATCGTAACGAAATGCTTTTAAAAATGATGTCTTCCCTTTCAGGATTGTCGGTGATGTCTCCGTGGTGCAGATTAGCTGGTAGGTCTCTTGTCTCCCTTTGCAGGTGACCCAGGATGCTGACAGGCGTGGCTGAAGTCCAGATGCAGGAGCTGACACGGTGAGCGTCCAGCTGCGAGGAGCAGAACAAAGCGAAGCGTGAGTTGCTGATCGGGTGTGGTTTAAATAGCTTTGGAAGAAGTTCCAAGTGTGTATCCTTCCTCCGATCAGGTATGTATCCTTCCCCGACCACACCCGGGTGGAAAGTAGTCCCACAGGTAAAGTAGTTCCTATTCAGGCCTCAAGAGGGCCTGGATGTGGCAGCATGGTCTGCATCAGGTAAGTGCACATTAAAACACTTGAACACATGTCTAGCCCAGCTTGGGCCCACTGGCACTCCCCTGGGGGAAATGATGCCTGCCTCTGGGGTTGCTGGGTCGGACCTGGCTCCTTGGAGGTAGGCATCATGACAGTACCCCCCCTCAAGGCCCCTCCCAAGGTTCTTCCCTCCGGGGGTTTGGGCTTGTTCGGAAATCTCCGGTGAAACCTTTGTACTAATCGAGGTGCGTGGACATGGTTACTAGGCTCCCACGATCTCTCCTGAGGTCCATATCCCTTCCAGTCAACAAGGTAGAAGAGTTTCGACTTTACCACCTTGGAGTCTAAAATGTCTTTAACTTCGAATTCTAATTCCTCTTCAATTTGAACTGGATCTGGAGGCTTGGACAATCGGGTTCCTGGTTGTACTGGCTCCAAAAGTGATGCATGAAAAACTGGATGAATACGCATGTTGGACGGTAGATCCAGTTTAAAGGTCACTCGGTTGATTATAGCTTTGATGGGATAAGGTCCTATGAATCTGGGATTGAAGGTTCGCGGGCCCTTGAGGGGTAAATGTTTAGTTGCTAGCCATACCTGGTCTCCTACTTGGTAAGGGGGAGTTTTACTTCGGTGCAAATCAGCGTTTTCTTTATACTTTTTCTTGGCTTGCTGTAAATGAGTTGCAGCTTCTTTGAAGGCTCGGGTTATTGTGGAATGCAGATGATTTACTGCGGGCATTTCCAGGGTCAGAGGTGGATCTAGATCAGAGGTCCGAGGATGGTGACCATACAAAGTATAAAAGGGGGTTTAGAATGCTCGGAGGCTGCGCTTCACGAACGAAGCCTTGATATTTACATAGACTGCAGCGTGAGCCCAGCAGCACTGCGAGCCGAGCTCTTGCTGCTTCCCCTGCTTCCTGGAGGAGGCGGGGCCTAACGTGGACACGTGAGTGGTCACGTGACTTGAAGGCAGCATTAAGTGCCGGCTTATCCGCCCGAGCGGCGTGTGTTTAGAATCCTCGGAGGCTGCGCTTCACGAACGAAGCCTTGATATTTACATAGACTGCAGCGTGAGCCCAGCAGCACTGCGAGCCGAGCTCTTGCTGCTTCCCCTGCTTCCTGGAGGAGGCGGGGCCTAACGTGGACACGTGAGTGGTCACGTGACTTGAAGGCAGCATTAGGTGCCGGCTTATCCGCGCGAGCGGCGTGTGTTTAGAATCCTCGGAGGCTGCGCTTCACGAACGAAGCCTTGATATTTACATAGACTGCAGCGTGAGCCCAGCAGCACTGCGAGCCGATCTCTTGCTGCTTCCCCTGCTTCCTGGAGGAGGCGGGGCCTAACGTGGACACGTGAGTGGTCACGTGACTTGAAGGCAGCATTAAGTGCCGGCTTATCCACCCTTGCGGCGTTAAGCCCTGGAGGCAGTAAGGGCTGGAGACGCTGTTTTGCTGTGCTCGCGTGCAGTGTGCTTTCCAGGTACCCCGTTATATCACGTGAGCTCACAAACTCACATTTGCCACAAGGGTAAGGGGGGAGAGACGGACTCTGGCAGCTCCTTAAGCTGTCGGGCGTTCCTTACCCTGTGCCTGGTCAAATTGTGAGCTAACACATGATTTAAGAGAACTTATTGGCTATCATATTTGATTCTAATTTGACCTAATTATTGTGTTTTTCTTGTGATACCATCAAGGGAATTTCAATTGTGTACTTTAAATTTTCCTCCTTTTCGAACTGTTGAGCATTTTTAAAGTTGATTTACATGGCCTATTTACTAACCTCTGGCATGCCTCAAAATCTGCGCCAGAAGGGTTTGACAATACCAGCGGCTCGACTTCCCTGTCTCTCTCGTAGAATTGTCCATCTTCCCTCTGCTACCATGCTAGGTAGCCCGCATTACAGAAAGATTCCATTAATCTCTGATCACATTAGTGAAGTCCAGCCAGTTCTAAGTTGTTTGTCCCCCCCTCAATCCTTAATGAAGGAGCAAACCAAAAATGACGCAAGGAGAGCGGCTCTTCCTCTCTCAGACAATACAATGCTGCACACTCCCTTGCCAGGTTTGACTACAAAAAGAAGAGGTACCAAGCATTTAGACAGACCTATAACGTCCTCTCCATGCTCCGAACCTGAACTTTCACTACATGCCAGATACTCTGATTCTAATAATTCACTATTGCAGGATTCCCAAAGTGCAATTAACCTTATCTCAGCTAGTTCATGTTTGGAGTGTTCACCAAATTCCCCCTCTATTTCTTTTGTTTATCCAACTCCTCGTAGAGTCCAAATACAAGTCCCAGAGGAATCTTCTGTTCAAAGTACTACGACAAAACCCATGTCCCAAATTCCATTCAATACCTTATTAGCCAATTTGGTGGACAATACAAACATACCTCTTAAGAGTCCATCTCCTACTACAATTACACCACCAATGCGGCCCATAATAGTAGTTGATTCTCCTCCTCTAGTAGCTAATCGCCCTACCGAAGTTAGAGGTGTCCCATCAACCTCCGATATCACTTTGGCCTCGATGCAGCTAAATTTATTAAGCCTGTATAAGCTATTTGAATGTTTAGATGCTAAAGTAACCTTACATTCAGCAGAAGCTCACGAAACATTAGTAGTACTTAAGACCTTAGTTCACGATTTGTCAGTAGAACCTCGCCATCCTCGTCCAACCACTAATGTTCTTGATGACGATATTTCAATTATGACCATCGGATCTACAAGTCCTTTATCTTCTGAGCTTCCGCCACCGCAGTTTATACCGACATTTCCGGACATTATTACTCCCGAAGGGTGGCGGAATCCTGCCATCACTAGTGAACCGGTCAACGACCCACATACCACTCTCTCTACTGATTCTCCCATTTTAGTTCTTTCACCCCCCCCAGCCCCTGTATCTTCCACAATTGCTGTTGTAGAAATAAATGATACTCAGGTTGTACCAGGAAGAAGAAATCAAAAGAAGTCTTCAAAAATCTCTCATTATACTAAGAAAAAAAATAATAATAAGAAACCTTCTAATCTGGTCACTTTAACATTACAGAAGCAAACCATGAAAACGTTTTTTCGAAACGTAATACCAGTTTCCGAGTCCCAAGTAGCCTCGAAAGCCCCTCAAGATGCAATACCAGCGGTAGTGTCTAACCAAGTTTCACCTACACTGGTCTCCGGTTTTGTTCCTTCTATTACTAGTGCAAATTCCTGTTCTCTGACTCAAGCAACTGCTTCATTAACAGATAAGCCTGTTCAAACTCCTGATTCTACACAATTGACAGCAACAGCCTCCTCTTTAGTGCCTCCCATCTCTGGTTCGCAAATTTCCAAACCCATTTTAGGAGTCCCCATAGTCCCGTTGGCGGATACTGAAGCATCTTCTTCAAACGTGATTCTCACTACTCCTTCTTTGCATCAGAATCCTATCCAGTCCAATATCGAGTCCCCTAACCCTGCGCTGCCTCCAGTGCCAATTATTACCATGGCCTCTAGTTATCCCCCCTTAGATGCCCTGATACGCGAACTTGAGTTAGCCTCTAGTTGCCAACCACCAAGCAAATGTAAAAGTCAAACAAATTTAGCTGCTGATGATAATATGGTATCCGTAGGCACCAAAAAGACCATGGACTCCCCAATCAGAGTCTTGACGGAGCAAATACGCGAGGCGGTAGATGCATACTTGGCCTCTGGTTCCCAGCCTATCTCTTCTAAGCCTCCCCAAAAATCAAGTGGCCTAAATTCATCGTTGAGCCAATGGCTCTTACCAAGTTCCATGCCAACAGCCATTACTACTCAATGTTCCTCTCTGCGTAGTGATAATCGTCCTCATGCTATTCCAGCTCCCACCTTAGATCCACCGAAACTTAACCCAAAGACTTCTTTTCCTCCTACAATCCACAATTCTCGAAATGACAACCTTGTGGTACCCCCTTCTCTTCCCTTGCCACGGCGTAAATGCCACTCCTTAATTTTGAAATGTCGAGGAGGCAACTATGGCATCTATGATTTAAATCGCCGTAGTGTACTCAACATCTTTTCTGAAGTGGTAGAGCTCGAAGACATAAGCTCGAGCGATATTGAGCAGATTGAGTTTATCTCTGAGAACACCTGTTCGGTGGTGCGCTTGTGGATTCCCTCGGGTATTGTTTTAAATACCATTTGGAAATCAAAAATGCAATTATTTTCAATGGGGTTTTTATTAGCACAAGACCCCACATTTATAAATGGGGATGCTAATATAAAGCATTTACTACATCAATCTAGAGCTTGCCTCCCTTCAATACAGAACAGTGTTTATGCTGAGCCATTTATGTCATAACCACTAGAAACTCCTAAAAACCACCTTATCCGTGTTGCTAGCTGGAATACCAGAGGTCATTCTCATTTACAAACCTCCATTGCCAACTTTCCAGCAGTTATGGACATAATAGCATTACAGGAAACCTGGCTTCTACAAACACCTGTATGGAATAATTACGAATGTATTTTGCTTCCAGCTATTGGAAGTCATAGAGGTCGACCATCTTCAGGCTTATTGACAGGAGTAAATATATCTAGTGGTTTCACTATTGAAGCCTGGGACTCCGTTTCTGCCTTCATCCAACTTGTTAAGATTACAGGTCCAGCACATATTATTGCGCTAATTAATATATATCGTAATCCGTTAGGATTGACTGATACCGCGTTTTATTCAGGTTTGTCCAGACTTTTGGACACGGTACTCTTTGCTCAAAATATTACGGACACTCTCATCATGGGTGATCTTAATCTGGACTGCATTAACCCTAAAGGAAAAATCGCGATGGAGAAGGTTCAGCGTTGGACCTCCTACATGTCTAATCGCCATTTTCATATGACCAATGGCGTAATTCAAGGTGATATTCCAGCTCAGCCCACATGGCATAGAGGTTCCATATCTACCACAATAGATTACATCTATACTCATTCCAACTTATCTGGACAAATAAGTACCTTCAAAATATTTCCACAAATGCACAGTGATCATCATTTACTTGTGCTCACAATTAAGTGGAATTACTTATCCACCAAAAGGTCATACTATACAGATAACCTAAAAGTTAATAATGCTAAAACGCGCCTCCGTTGGTCAAATAGTAATCTGTCCTCTTTTGCTCGTTTAATCATCTTAAATGATAGCTCTACTTGTCCTAAACAATACACTAACCTTCTCCTCACTTTCGAGTCTCGTACGGAAAGTCATGTGCATCGTCCGCACAAGCATATCTTCAATCCTTTAATCAAGGCTAAAAAGACTGAATTTCATCGTGAAAAAAGAATGATTATAAAAATGAACCTGCCCAACTCCATCCAACAGTTGCGAATGGCGAAGAGCAAATTTCGTAATTGGATGAAACAACATCGTGCAGACATTTTACAATTAGATGGCGAACATATGCTGAAACTAATAGCGAATAAAAATATAGCTGAAACTTGGGCAATCTTTAATCAATGCGCTAATACACCTCAAGGTATTCTACAGGTCTCTAGTGTTACTGAGACCCAATGGATTGAACACTATTCTAGCTTAGATGCAGATCCGTCTTTTGTGCCTTTGGTTAAACTACCTATCAACAACGAGCACTGGTCTCTTGTTTGTTCTCCATCTATACTCGAAGACTACATTAGACATATTAGCTCCTCTCGGGCCACCGGCCCGGATGGTCTTAGCAATCATATGTTTAAACTAAATCCTACAAAGTGGGCCAAAATACTAAATAATCTTTTTCAATCTATTATTAAGTCTCGTGAGATTCCCAACTCTTGGAAAACTTCCATTATAGTTCCCATTCACAAAAAGGGCGATCGCACTTTACCGTGCAATTATAGACCCATTGCCCTTCTTGATGCCCCCGGAAAGCTTTTTTCGAAACTTATCCTGAGGGACTTCAACACCTGGACTAAAGCAGCCCAGGCAAGAGACCCGTTTCAAACAGGATTTCTTGCAGGGCTAGGCACAAATATTAATTTGTTTTGCCTTAATGCCCTTAAATTCCAAGCGCAAAAAACAAAACAAGCATTGTATTTTGCCTTTGTGGATCTCCACACGGCATTTGACTCCATTTCTCGGCCGATTCTCTTTGCAAAACTTATGAGAGACAAGTGTCCACCCACTCTACAACAAATTATTCAATTGTTACATGGGGATACCTCAGTGCGCATTAGACTGAACCTAGATGGCCTTCTATCTAGATCAATACCAACTGCTCGTGGCCTCAAACAAGGCTGCCTCTTAGCGTCCGCAATCTTTAATTATTACATTCATGATGTGCGCAAGGTCTTTGAGGAAATAACATCGGACTCCCCCAGATTACACAATTGCCAAATTCAGACCCTAATGTATGCTGATGACCTGGTGTTAATCTCTAAAACTCCAGTTGGACTACAAAAACTTCTTGATGGCTTTAATAGCTATATACGGGCCAATGACTTACATGTGAACACAACCAAAACCCAAGTGGTTGTCTATAGACCCTATAATACAAAAAAATGTCTTTCGTCTTGGTCCATTAACCATATAAATTTGACGATAGTATCGAGCTATGTTTACCTTGGTATGGTTTTTGATGCCAGCATCACTTCTAATGTTCATCTTGATGCAATCAAGTGTAAGCTTAATTCTGCTATCTCTCAAACCAAAATTATAATGCATCGGTATGGTGCCTTCTCTATACAACCAGCTGTCCTCTTTTGGAAACAAAAAGCCACCCCATGTATTTTATATGGTTTAGAGTCTCAATCGCCATGGCTACCAAAAGTTTTTAACAAACTTGAAGGTAAATTTTGGAAAGCCGTTCTTCAGTTGCCTCAATGTGTTCCGACCGTCTGGATACGATATGAATTAGGCCTCTCCTCTTTGTATGCTCAGTATCAGTGGAGAACATGTGCCTTACTCCGGAAAACTCTTTTACCTCACCATGAGCACAACCTATTGCAATTTCTATCAAATTACATTTTCTACACTGATCACTCCTTTGTTAAACAATGGTTGCGGGCAATTTATCGCACATTGGTAGAGGCAGACGCATCACTTGAATTGCTCTTGACTAATCCAAATAAAGTAAAACAATTAATTTACCGCAATGATTGGATTAACACTCGAAACCAATGTTTGCAATATAAATCTGCAATTCCTGAAAAATTTCATCATAAGAGATTGGGATGTGTTGAGCCCTATCTTTTAAAATTTCCTTGCAAAAGAATGCGTTCAGCCATTCTTAGAATGCGTCTGAATTTATGGCATACTCGTGATCTTTTGGCTAGACGGAAGGGCAGTGCAGAAGTGGTCTCCTTTTGCAGATTTTGTGGTGATACTAAAGTTGTAGAAACCTTAGAGCATATACTTTCACTTTGCCCGGCATTAATTCAAAAACGCTTAACCTTTTTCACATGGCATTGTAGTTACCTAGGAAATTTAGATTCAGTAGAAAGATGGTCTACACTATTGCTAACGACCAACGTTTCTCTTCAACTAGCCATTGTCAAATTTCTTTACGGGGTGAACTTAACTTGTTAAACAACTGTTGTTATCCATTTGAGCTCCTGATCCATCATTTGAGAATGGCGTACTGAAGCGTCTCGCTTTTAATATTTCTAACTAAATGTGTTTTATATGAATTGATTTGAATTGAATAACGTCTTTCTTACTGTGTCTTGTCCAGGCAACTTGTATAACGTATTAATGCATTAATTTCAATGCCCAATGAATCTTATCTATTTTTCTCTATTCTCTTAAACTTCATGTACCATGATTAATTGTATATAATATTTTGTAATTTGTATTGAAAAGTTGATTTATTTCAACGATATCAATAATAAAAAAAAAAAAAATAAATAAAATAAAATAAAAGGGGGTTTGTCCGGTTCCAGAATGCACTGAATTGTTGTATGCATATTCTGCGATCCAAAGGATGTCTTTCCAATTTAACTCGGATTGGTGTAACATGCACCGAAGATATTGCTCGAGAGTCTGATTGGTTCTCTCGGTTTGTCCGTCGGTCCTGGGGGTGGTGGCTGGTGGATAACCGCAGATCTATTTGTGCTAGTTGGCAACACTTCTTCCAAAAATGTGAGATAAATTGACTTCCACGATCCGAGACTAAAATGGAAGGGAAACCATGTATGCGAACTATATTCTCCAGGAATTCCTTGGCCAAGGTGGAAGCTGACGGCAAACCCTTTAAAGGGATAAAGTGGGCCATTTTGGAGAATAGGTCCACAATTACAAGGATTGTGTTGTAACCAGCACAATGAGGCAGATCTGTTATAAAGTCCATTGACAGGGTGTGCCATGGTGCCGGTGGAATATCCAAGGGTTGAAGTAGGCCGGCTGGCCTTTTCTTTTGAGCCTTGTTTTGGGCGCAAATTCCACAAGACAGTACAAAAGACTTTATGTCTTTTCTCCAAGAAGGCCACCAGAAGTGGCGTTTGATTTTTTCCTCCGTTTTAGCGATACCAGGGTGTCCTTCCATTAAAGATTCATGATGATGGGCAATAACAAGTTCTTGCAATTCTTTACTTGGCAGAAACAACCGCTCCTAGAAGTAGGGTAAGTCATCTTTAACGGTGTAATGAGGACCCTTTTGACTCCATTCCAGTAAGTTTGAAGAGTCTAGAAGTTGTTTTACTTGCGTTTGGATATCCTCAATAGATTGCAATGAAGTTAAGCCTAAGATTCTTTGCTCAGATATGATGGGCACAGGTTCTAAGCTCGAATTAGGTTCTTCCATGCCAATCCGGGATAAGGCGTCTGCTTTTCCATTCTTGCAGCCAGGGCGATAGGTAATTACAAAATCAAATTCCGCAAAAAATAGAGCCCATCAGAGTTGTCGTGAAGATTGAGCTTTGGCCGTCTTTAAATACTGTAAGTTTCTGTGGTCCGTAATTACGGTGATGGTGTGTCTTGCCCCGAGAAGGTATTGACGCCAAGCCTTGAAAGCAGATTTGATGGCCAGTAACTCTTTATCGGTAATTGCGTAGTTGATTTCAGGAGGAGAACATTTTCTGGACCAAAAGGCCACTGGGTGTAGTGGTTAGTTTTTGGGTCTCTTTGCAACAGGACAGCTCCCATGGCCGAACTGGAAGAATCGGTTTCCACTATGTACGGGAGATCTGGGTGCGGGTGCTTCAATAGAGGTGCAGTGGTGAATTTGGTTTTCAGGTCCTGGAAGGCTTGTTCGGCCTCAAGAGTCCATTCGAAGCGTTTGTTTTTCTTTAGGAGAGCGGTGATGGGTTGGACTGTTCGGGAAAATTCCGGAATGAATCTTCGATAGAAATTGGCAAAGCCGAGCATGCTCTGAACTCCCTTCACCGAGCTTGGAGATGGCCATTTGAGGATGGCGTCCACCTTTCGCAAGTCCATTCGGACTCCTTGAGGTGTCAGGATGAATCCGAGAAACTCAACTTCTGTGGTATGAAAAACGCATTTTTCGAGTTTTGCAAATAGTCTGTGCTGGCGCAGTTTCTCAAGAACTGCCCTAACATGTTTTCTGTGATCAGATTCTGAAGAAGAGTACACCAGGATGTCGTCAATGTAAACAATGACGCAGACATCGATAAGTTCCCGAAGAACATCATTCATAAAGTATTGAAAGGCGGCAGGTGCATTGCACAAACCGAAGGGCATCACCTGATATTCGAAGAGCCCAAATTTGGTGCCGAATGCAGTCTTCCATTCGTCGCCTTCTTTTATGCGCACCAGGTGATAAGCTCCTCGGAGATCTAACTTGGTGTACACACAAGCGTCTTTCACCTGGTCGATAAGCTCAGGGATCAAGGGAAGAGGATAACGATTCTTAATCGTTATTTGATTTAGGGCGCGATAGTCTATACACGTTCTAAGGTCGCCTTCTTTTTTTGGCACGAAGAACAGAGCTGAAGAGACAGGAGACTTGGACGGGCGAATAAAACCATTGGCTAGGTACTGATCTAAATACTGATGCAAATGCAGGTTCTCAGGTTCCGTAAGAGCATAAATCCTACTACAAGGTAGTTGAGCATTGGGTACCAGATTGATCTGGCAATCATAAGACCGATGGGGAGGTAACGTGTTAGCCTGTTCTTTCTGAAAAACGTCTTGGAATTCTTGGTATTCTGACGGTAGTTGTACAGGGGTGGAAGTTGCTGTGGCTAGACCCATAGCTGGATTTCTTGGATAACAAGTTGGTTCACAATCAGGAAAACTTATCTTCTTTGCTCGCCAGTCAATTCTGGGATTATGTGTTTCTAACCAAGGAATTCCAAGAATTACTTGAAATTGTGGGGCCTTGATCACATCAAACACAATTGCTTCCCGATGTCCATCCTGACCCACCAGTGTCACTTCAACAGTGGAATGTGTTACAGGCCCTGAGGCTATTTCGGTTCCATCTACTGTACTAATGACATCTTGGGTTACTTTCGGGCGGAGAGGAAGCTTAATCCTGGAAGCCAATTCACGGTCTATGTAATTTCCACTAGCTCCACTGTCGATGTATGCTTTTATAGCATGCAACTGCTGAGGCTGTTTTGGGTCCACGAGCACCATTGGCATGATGAAATGCGAGGTCAAAGAGTTAGTTTTCAAGCTCGGCAAGCGGACCCCTACGCTTGCCGGGCTAGTTTGTTTCCCGAATCAGGTGTCACTAATTCGTTATCAGTAGCTCCAACCACCTTCTTAAGTGGTTTAACTGGACAATTTTGAAGAAAGTGACCGGAAGTCCCGCAATACAGACAAAGTTGCATTTGCCGCCTTCTCTCTCGTTCTTTCTGCGTTAATGGTCCTTTAACACCACCGATTTGCATAGGTTCAGATACGTCGGTACTCTTGGAGGTAGCGTGGGTTTTGATCGGTGCTCGGTTTTCATACTTGAACCGATCTGCCTTTCTATTTTGAAGTCTGTGATCAAGTTGAACCACCAAGTCAATGTAGTCTGCGCAGACCTGGGGTGGGTTTACTATCTGAGCTAGAACATCCTTAAGCTCTCCGCGCAGGCCTCGATGAAACAATGTGATCCTTTTGCTTTCTGGCCATCCAGTTTCCACAACCAGTCTGTTAAAGGGGGCTATGTAGGACAGAAGATCCTGATTACCTTGTCGTAAGGATAGCAGTTAGTTATCAAGGGCCTGTCCTTGAGAGTGTCGAGCGAACAATCTTTCCATGCTGGCCTGGAAGCCCTGAAAATTTTGGAGAATGGGATCATCCTGATTTACCAATGGAATAGACCAATCGGCAGCACTGCCACTGAGGTAAGATAGTATAAAGGCTACCTTGGTCTGGTCGTTAGGGAAGGCTCCGGGTCTGCATAGAAAGTGTAAACGACATTGGTTCATAAAGACGGCATATTTCTTGGGATCCCCCGCAAAACGTTCAGGCGGGGCCAAAGGCATGTGTCCAGGTAGATTCATTTGTACCGGGTTACTCAAACCCATTGATGTGGAAATGTCTCCGGAATTAGGTAAAGGAGTGTGCCCTGCCTGGGCCTGTAATAACCTTTTGGCTAGGTCATCAGTTCTTTCCTTAGATAAGATCAGTTCTCTTTTGAGAGCGTTAGTCTCCTGGCGGGCTGAGTGCACCTCTGCCCGTAAATCCCCCAAAAGCTGGGCCAGTTGGTCAGTCTCGGAAGTCTCCATAGCGCCCGGGTGGGAAATTGTGGGTAGGCTTCGTGTTGTGTAACGCTCACCTGATTCCCACAGAGGCGCAGGTCCGGCTTCGAGTGCTGATGCTTCTTCAATGGTGAAGCGCAGGACTCTGAAGATGGACAGGAAGGGCCCTCTACTCTGGCTTCTCCGGCTCGCAAGAATATTCCCCTGTGCGTGAAAAGGGAGTATTACCTACTGACTGAGTTATGCTCAAGCCTCCCACTCTCTTCCAACCCTCCACGATACCCTTCCACGATTCCCTGTGAAGTCTCACCTTAGGGTCTGAAAGGACGAGCTCTCCATCCTGCTTCTGACGCAGGGGCGCGTTGAACCCAGTTACTTCACTGGATTGAGGTTGGATGGGAGTTCAGGTAAGCTTGATTATACTGGTAAAGCGCTGTAAAAGTTCTGTTGCAAGTTCAAAAGTTCAAGCTTTAAATAATAATGTTCATTGTCTTTTTTCAGGTGATGAATGAAGATTCCTTTGGAGACTTCTTGCAACAAAGCGCTGATGTTGATGTCTTTTCCCCAAAGAGGCCGGGGTTCGGAATGCCGGAGATATGGCGCCGACCCAAAGTGAAACGTGCAGTTCCAGTAAAGATCTGGTAAGTCCTAGATGAGCGCTCAGGTAATGTTTTTGCATTCGCTCATCTAATGTCTTTGTCTTTTTTCCCCATAGGGGCCGGGGTCCTGCTTGGAAGCAGCAAGACCCGAAATGAAATGGGAATGACCCAACAGGTAAGTCTTAGAAGGAAACTGAGCTTTTCCTATTCCCTTCCTTCTCTCACCTCTTATTCTTGTCTTTTTCTCTAGGCTCTGGGAAGTGGCTGTGTATCCGGATGATCGCTGCTGAAGATGGAGGAACCCAGGAAAGGTGAGTGAAATGCAGCGCTGCAGCGATCGTAACAAAATGCTTTTAAAAATGATGTCTTCCCTTTCAGGATTGTCGGTGATGTCTCCGTGGTGCAGATTAGCTGGTAGGTCTCTTGTCTCCCTTTGCAGGTGACCCAGGATGCTGACAGGCGTGGCTGAAGTCCAGATGCAGGAGCTGACACGGTGAGCGTCCAGCTGCGAGGAGCAGAACAAAGCGAAGCGTGAGTTGCTGATCGGGTGTGGTTTAAATAGCTTTGGAAGAAGTTCCAAGTGTGTATCCTTCCTCCGATCAGGTATGTATCCTTCCCCGACCACACCCGGGTGGAAAGTAGTCCCACAGGTAAAGTAGTTCCTATTCAGGCCTCAAGAGGGCCTGGATGTGGCAGCATGGTCTGCATCAGGTAAGTGCACATTAAAACACTTGAACACATGTCTAGCCCAGCTTGGGCCCACTGGCACTCCCCTGGGGGAAATGATGCCTGCCTCTGGGGTTGCTGGGTCGGACCTGGCTCCTTGGAGGTAGGCATCATGACACCGCCAGAGTAATATGCAGGACCAAGAGAGCTTCTCTCTCTTACAGGACAGCTAGTCTCAGCACTGCTTCCTGCTGTGCGTTCTCTGCATTCAGGATTCCCGACTTCTGCAACTCTCTTGGCGGCTCCAGCATCTTCTCCCTCCTGCTTCTGCTGCTACTACTGCTTTTCAGTACTGGTCTCAGGTGTGGGTCATTGTAACCACTAGACTGCACACCACAGTTCTACAATTCTGAGCCCCTCTTCCTTATCCCAGGACTAAGAGCATTATGGGACTTGAAGTCCCCAATGTTCTTATTAATTTTAACATTAAAATCTTCAATTTTACAGTAGGCCGTTAAGACTGTGGGATCATTAGGGAAGTTGGTTAGAGGGTTCTCCATTCCTGCAGATCTGAGTCCCCTCCCATGTGATCCTCCCACAGAAAACCACCCCCAGGATCAGCATCAGGTAGCGGTTGCCTTTGCCTGGCCACAAGAGAACGGTTCCAGGCCAGGGTTTTTGGGATGATAACCTCTTATTCATCACACGGCCATCTTCATCAGAAACGGTCCTCATGGACTCGAAGAACTCTGACTTCGACTCTGGTATTGTATTGTATTTGTTATCTATATAGCGCCTTTTACCATTATTATAGTCTCAATGCGCTGGTGGTGGGAGCGCCCTCTGGGACCGAAGTCCAAAGTGTTGGAGGTCATGGAGTAAGATTAGAATGCGTGTGCATATTTAGCCAAATAAGGCTTAGAATGGCTGGCCAGTGTGACGGGTCAGTAATGTGAGGCGGACAATTGTTTGATAATTCATCAAAGTATGCCATTTTATTATCAAAGAAAATATGTCAAAACACCTCACTGTCCTTATTCCGCTGAGGAACTCCCTGCCTAACCAAAGCTAAGGGAATACGCTCAAACACAGGATAACTGGCCCTCAAACTAAGCAACAAATACATAAAGAAAGGATATAGTAATTAAACATGGCATGAACAACATTCACAGTTGCTGAATGACCTCCTAATGTCCTATGTAACTTCCCTTCCCCAGGATTCCAAGTCAGTTTTGTAAATGTTCAACCAAAGAAAGAAATGTCTTGAATCAGTACTTGATGTTTCAAAGTCAAAGTCAAAGTTCATTAACAAAAGGTTTCACTGACAACAAATCTCCTCTCCTGGGTAAATTATCCTCTTTCCGCTTCCAGAAAAAGAGTACCAATGGTAATCCTGGCCATGATGCTTTATCACCTCTTTAAGAAGATTTGCCACAGTGCAAAAGGAAATTCAATATCCACACTGCCTGCAATACACAGTTCTTGGTTAACAGTTAGGATTTCTTGAATTACAGTATTACTATTCACAATGGTATATTTATCAGGGTGACTTCTTAGTGCTGCTGCTTCCAATCCAACATGAGACCAATCACCTTTGTCCCACAACATTCTGCCTTATTTGGACAACTGCAGTGTTGAATCTACTGACAACCAGATATAACAGCAAATCTTCAGTTCTTTGGACTACTACCACATCTTCAGTATGTAGACTTTTAGACAGGCTTCGACAAGATTTTCTCCAAAACACTTCAACCTCTTCAGGTACGCAAGGCACTTTTCCTTTAAATTGTTTTCTTCGAAAGACGCAGCCTCTTTGCCTCTCTTGTCTGTCTGACACAAAAACAATCTAGATTTGCCTTTAAGACTCCCTTCTCTCTGGCTTCCACCGTCTTTAGGACTACAGGTTGTGCCTACTTCAAAATAACCTTTACAAGCAGCTAGTTCCCCTTACCCAACTTTACCTACACCTTTCTGCCAGTTATCAGCCCAAGTAATTACCCAGAAGCCTTGGTGCCACTCTCTTAGCGTGTGACCACAAAAGTGATGGGTGGAAGGTTTTGAACTAATCTGTGCCACTGGCAATGCTCTGGGCAGCCTTCCACACCACTGTTTTTTAGCCCGTCTGCGCCATTGCAAAAGGGGTCCAGCCATAAGCAAATCAGTCAGGTACTGCCACCAATGGTAGCAGCCCAGCACGTACTGCTGGGCCAGGTCCCCTCTGCACGGAAACACAAGCAACCCCAGACATGTTTCGGCCTTGTTGGGCCTCCTCAGTGAAGTGCAGCTTGGTTCCCTATGGCGCAACGAGCAAGGGACCCACGTCTGGGCATACCCTCTCTCACATAATGAGACAAACTGTGACCACAAAAGTGATGGGTGGAAGGTTTTGAACTAATCTGTACCACTGGCAATGCTCTGGGCAACCTTCCACACCACCGTTTTTTAGCCCGTCTGCGCCATTGCAAAAGGGATCCAGCCATAAGCAAATCAGTCAAGTACTGCCACCAATGGTAGCAGCCCAGCACGTACTGCTAGGCCAGGTCCCCTCTGCATGGAAACACAAGCAACCCCAGACATGTTTCGCCTTGTTGGACCTCCTCAGTGAGGTGCAGCTTGGTTCCCTATGGCGCAGCGAGCAAGGGACCCACGTCTGGCATACCCTCACTCACCTAATGAGACAAACTGTGACCACAAAAGTGATGGGTGGAAGGTTTTGAACTAATCTGTACCACTGGCAATTCTCTGGGCAACCTTCCACACCACCGTTTTTTAGCCCGTCTGCGCCATTGCAAAAGGCGTCCAGCCATAAGCAAATCAGTCAGGTACTGCCACCAATGGTAGCAGCCCAGCAAGTACTGCTAGGCCTGGTCCCCTCTGCAAGGAAACACAAGCAACCCCAGACATGTTTCGGCCTTGTTGGGCCTCCTCAGTGAGGTGCAGCTTGGTTCCCTATGGCGCAGCGAGCAAGTTTGTTTCTCCTTGTGAGAGAGGGTATGCCCAGACGTGGGTCCCTTGCTCAGAGCGCCACAGGGAACCAGGCTGCACCTCACTGAGGAGGTCCAACAAGGCCGAAACATGTCTGGGGTTGCTTGGTTTTCTGTGCAGAGGGCACCTGACCTAGCAGTTCGGGCTGGGCTGCTACCTTCAGTGGCGGCAGCTGCTGACTGATTTGCACATGGTTGGTCCCCTTTTGCAATGGCGCAGATGGGCTAAAAAACGGTGGTGTGGAAGGTTGCCCAGAGCAATTGCCAGTGGTTTAGATTCATTCGAAACCTTACATCCATCACTTTTGCGGTCAGCAAGCTACTCTCTTAGCTTCAGGTAATGCTTGCACACTTTGTAATTTAGGCAAATTAACTGTTAGAAACTTCATAGTACAGCTGGATTGCTCTTTAACTCTGAGAAAGGTTATTTTCACTATTAGAATGTGGCCCCTATTTGTCTTTGGCAATGCCTGATCTCTTCTTCAACAGTTTATATTCCTTAACCTCTGGTAAATGAAAGATATGTCGCATTCAAGTATAGAATAGGATTCAGTGTTCCTGTAGAAACCACAATTAGGCACAAGCGACCACTCTTTTAAGTAGTTTTCAAGGTTTAAAGATTGAGATAGAATTGTATTCATGTGTAACATTGAAGGATAGGATTCATTCCTTTTTTAGGAATCCCAAATGGGCACACGCAAACACTCTTTGATGTACTTTTCTTAAGTTCAAGGTTTCCACAATTGTAAGGTATTCGGTAATGGTCTTCGCAGCATTTCTTCCCTTAATTGGAGACACGCTACCACCCCTTTAGGTGGAAACAGTCTCTTAACGATTGAAAAATGGATTGAAGTAGCATTATCTTTCTACGCGAGTAACAGGAACGTTTGGCTTACACGCGATTGCTACAATTCCATTGTTCTGGTACTTGAGATTCAACGAATACATTTTCTCACATTTAACCATACGCAAGTTACCATGGAGCTGGATACTGTTGCCCCCCAATTCTTGAACAAGGTTTTAGAAAGTTGTACTTCATCCACCAGCTTCTCTGACACTTGCTCTGCGGGTTGCACTGCTTTCCCGACTTCTGCCACAACTTCTACTGCTTCTGGCTTTGTAAGGACCAATACCCTTCCTCTGCAATGGTGTCTCCGGTCTGGCCACACCAATCTGGAGCCCCTCTTGCTCTTGAGAACCACAGCTTGAGAACTGCTCCTCGCCTCGTTCTCCAGCACAATCTCGGCATGGCAACCACAGCAATCAGGCTCACATGGGGAAAACCAGCTCTGCAGCACATTTTCCGCTGCACAGCACCTGCACTTCAGAGTTTTGGAGAACAGGACTCTATCAGAACACACGGGTGAAATCTGCTGTTTCCACATTCTGGCGTCCCTCTTGTTCTCCCACTTCTGCTTGGTTTGCCAGCCTTGTGCCTTCTTTCTGTTTCCACTGCTAAAGCTTGCACTCAAGCTAATATTTCAACTCCTTCCACTCCTTCATTCTGCCTGCACCTGAGGAGGCCTTTTATGCCTCCCAGGTTTCTTCAGGTTTGAGCTGTTAGGCTCAATTGCCTGACTGCTGCAATGGCTGTTAGGCTTGATTATTTGACTGCTGAAACTGCATGCCTCTTCAGCCATCTTCCTTGTCCCAGTACTTCTGGGATTCTGGGACTTGTAGTCCTTTTCTGTAGAATTGTTTCTTTTAATTATTGAGGTATTTGTAAGGGTAGGTTTATTTTCCCTCAACTCATTAAGCGATGGACTGTGTGAATTAGTTGTTATAGAGGGAGGTAATTTATCGAAGACAATATTTCCAGATTCCTTTACATTATACCCTTGGGAGTAAGGAGGGTGTTTAGTTTGGGATACCCATAAAGATCTTTCCTTTGATAAGGCTTTTTTCAGATTCTACAATACTCGTGTTCACACCTCTAGCTTTAATATGAGGGTCATGTGCACTAAAATGACAATAAGCTATTAGCTGTTTTGGTCCTTTAGGAAGGCTCCCTCTTTCAGAGGAAAAATTCTGTGCCTCATCCCACAGAATCTTCCTCACCACTCTGGGCCCTATCTCCTCCCAGGTGATCCTCCCGCAGTACACCACCCCCAGGGTTAGGATCAGGAAGTGTCTGCCTTCCTCTGGTCACCTGGGAGGAGATTTTAGGCTGGGTTTCAGTGAGGGATCTATAGTATTCTTCACACCTGGCTCCGGTAAAGAGCAACTCATGAGGTCAAGCATGTGGATGGGTGATGAGAGGAGTCAGGAGATGGCGTGAGTGCTGGAGACTCGCTATGTTTTCAGAGTGCAGGATTTTGTCATAGGTCTTCGCTGCATACTGATGTTAGAGGTGTTGAGGCGTAGTTTGGTGTACGTACGAGTAAAATTATGTGACCAGCACAACCAAATTTGTCACAGTCTCTTCTGTATTCTGTTGTGTGTGGGTAGCCATGCCTGCAGCCATTGTCCACCAAAGTGGTGTTTTATATATACCTGGAAGATTTGGTGGTTATTTGTTGTATGTGTACCCGATCAGGTAGTTCCTTCTTCTGTCAATTCTTGCAGCTGCGATAAAACTGTTAGCGACACCGACAGTCTATGCTTCAACAAATTGCAACTAGAGGAGCACGGGCTATACTTACAAGCTCTTCTCGGTGGATAGTGTAAGAAAGCATACGGTTTCTCACCTGCTAGTCCCCAGAGATCTGTCATTGAGGGGGCCAGGACACGGCCATCACTTTTGGATCCAGTTCCTGGGGGTGGACCAGTGAGGCAGGATCACCTGGGTGAGGCGTCTTCGGGGAGTGGAAGTGGGACACCTGATGGTGAGACATGGTATCCCCCCCTTTAACAGCTTTACCCCATCCTACCCGGTAGGATATCTGGGAACTTTACCCCCCCACCCCTTTCCCTTCATGAACACTTTCACCCGGACAGCCTGCTCTGGGAGAAAACAGATTCACATCTGAGCATTGTACCTGACATATCCCACTACTATGATCAGGCAAGGTCGGGCAATTACTGGTAATCCCTCACATCTGACTTCCATTAAATTTCCCCACACAGATAAAAGGCGGTGTACGAGAGCAGACTGAGCAAGGAAAAACACACAAAGGAACAGTATTTTCCAGATGGCAGCTGACCGAGGGAAGAAAGACGGCAAACCAAAAAGGGTGCTCAAGGAGGGAGATACCCTTGACCTTTCCAGGGAGAAATTGCTACTTTCCAGAATCCTTCAGATTAACAAGCGTAAGGCCAGGAAAACAGACTGAAGAATCCTGCATTGTGTGTCGGAGGCACATGGGGGCCCTCCTACATAGCTGACCGAATCGGAGAGGAGCAGCAGCCGTCGTGGTACTGTCCTTGGATCCAAGATCAAAGCAGCGCGAGAGAGATTAGCACAGCCAGGGAGTAGAGGAGACCGATGCAAGAACGGTCTGTTTTGAAGACGCGGATGCAAGCAGCAACATTGTATAAAGAGCGCAAGAATGCAGATTGCTAACGTGTGTGATGAAAGACGTGAGGAAAGCTTAATTGCTGATGGATGTTTGAACAAGAACGAAGAAAGATACAATACCAGTGGCACAGTGGTCAGGCACCGCGAGTGTGCTCAATCGAAGGTCTCTGTGAGGTATCGAGCCAAGGAGTGGCAGAAACAAAAATAAACAAAAGAGAATGAGAAATTAAGTGCATCAAAGTGGTCCTGCGATGGTTTAAGCAAAAGCCATCACACAATCCAAAGTCTTCGATTTTTAGATACAAAGAGAAAAAGCTTAGAAAGGGAGATTACTTGGTCCGAGTCTGAAGGAGGAAGACCATTTGTGAACATTGTGCCAAAGGGGTCTGAGCCGAACGAGGGAGACCAATTGGGAACATTGTGCCAAAGGGGTCTGAGCCCGAATGAGGGAGATCCATGGTGAACAGTGGACCCAGGAACTTGTGAATGTGAAATTGCTGATAAGAAAGGAACTTTGGTGCTTGTTTGTTACGACAGGCCCTCTGCAATAAGAGACTGTGATTGGGAAAGAGACTTTGGCAGAGGGGCCGGATACCTATGCTTTGAACTGTATCCTCGTGGTAGAGAAGCCATACTGTGTGCAAAGCTCGAGTGTACCCCCTTGCCCCGTGCTGAAAACATGGGGACGGAAAGCCAACTGCTCAACTATCCTTACATATCATTTCTTGAACACTTTTCTTTTGGTATACATTGTTGTCCCACATCATTTGTATTTAGAAGTAAGGATTGGCAATATGTGTAATAGTATAGGCCCTTTTATTTTGACAGAGACTCTACTAGGACTGCGTTATTATTATTTGATGGTCTTAGCTTGCTCTCATCCTTAGTTTTGCGCTTAGACAGGCCTTCAACCAACCCATTGGAGTTCAATAAACAGCCTTGCACTGTGATCACTTGTGTCTGTCTTCACTGTTTTATACCATGCCTTCATTACAATAGCATAGTGAATCTACCCACATTTGTGCACATACTGCCACATATTGTGCACGCACTGATCCTTCTCAATCGTTACCTTTACCAATGGTTCCCCCCCCTAAAGTACATCCATGCACAATACCCCACATCCCTCAAGTCATTCCAGTGAGATTCCAGGCTAGTTCTTGATTGCCTTTCCGGAGTAATGTACAAGAAAACCTCACCTGGCCTTCTGGCATGAGACATGGCCCAGGGCACAATTTCTCCCACCACAGTTCTCTGCAGTACATCCTAATCTGATCAAGTGCGCTGGTGGTGCAATTTGTCACATCCACTTTGAGTGTGATTTGCCTGTTTTCACCATGCATGCCAGTTACAATGACTAATCAATCCTGTGACACTTCATAGTGTGAAACACGATATGAAGGCCTGTGTTTCAGCTGGTGGTGCTTGTGGGAACCAAGTGATGATTGGTGTTTGATAGTGTGTATGGTCCAGGCTGCCGCAATAACGGCCAACGCCGCCAGGCAGAGGCCTAGGAGACACATCAAATCTGGGGGGGAGAGCGGACACCTTGGGGACTTTGCTTTTGTGTATGAGGGAAGTCCCCAAGGTGGAATTGAGGGAAATGACGTCCGGAAGGTCTCCAGCAAAGTGCACATTGTAAGCCCCAGAATGAATGTAATATAGAAAGGAATATATTGCCATGTTGTAGGTGCTGACTGGCAAAACGGGAGGGTCAATGTCATCTGGAAGTTCAAGGCCCCTTTTAAATGAAATGTTTGAAAGGCCTTTATGCTGCCCCTGGGGGACCACCTTGTTTTTACGGTTTTACTCACTTGGCCGTTAACTTGTACCAGCTTCAAGCCCTTGACATAAGTTGCACCATTTTCCCACTTACCCTGTGACCTTCTTCCCCCAGCCGCTCAATCAGAACCCTTGGGCCATTTCCATGAGTTTTAGTCAATCATGAGAGGAGAAGCTCCCTGCTGTTTTTGTTTAATTATTTTGCCATCATTATGTTGCCTTGTACATTTTGCTGCCTCAACTCCCATTAAGGGGGTGTTACAAGTCTGATGCTTTGTTTCTAATGTTCAGGTACAAGAGGGTCAGAGGAATGTATTTTTGTAGTGATTTAGGAAAACAGTAGGCTATTTTTTCAGGCAGGTTTGGTTACTTTTAGGTAAGGTCAGGTCGCTAGATGGGTATGCAGAGTATCAAGGTGTGTTTTTCCCTTAACATCCCTCTACCTATCCAATTTTGTTACCCTAACCATCTTCCCGTTTTCCCTACTTCCCCTTACCGATCCACAACCTCTCCCTAATTCCTCCATCCTCCACTGGCTGCCACGTGGTCACCTGTAATTTCCATCATCAGGAACCCATGCCAACCATGGTGGGAGGGTCACACATCCGGCCCCCGAGCTAAACAAGTTGTGCACCCCTGCATTAACGCTGGGCCACTAATATGGAACTCCTTTTGGGGGATGCCTGGGATGTAGACCATATGGTTTCCTCTTTACTCGTCAGAAGATGCTTCGTAATTACATTCATAACACAGCTCCCAAAACCTGTGCAGTTAAATTACATTAGTGCGTCAAAATGCACAGTGCAGCCACTAATTACGTAGACATCTTGCCATTGCCATATATGTGAGACACGGCTGCCTCTTCAGAGTTTGCACTTTGCTTGTTTGCTGGCACAGTTCGCCAACCACAGGGTACATTTGCTCTGCTTCCCTGACTCTGCTTCCATTCATTTAGGAAAAGTGGCTTTCTTCGAACTAGGCTAGAGCTGTGCATTTATAATGGAATGGTAGGACAATCAAATTGCCCACCAACAAAACGCTGCCAATTATATAGTTCTGCGTTATAGCATGACATGTCTTTTTCTGCAGGTCAGCCGACCAGGCCCTTACATGGAAGATTGAGCCCCCCACATGCACCACCCCCCGCCGACCAGGCCCTAAAATGGAAGCTTGAGCCCGCCACATGCACCCCCACCAACCAGGCCCTAGCATGGAAGCTTGAGCCCCCCCACATTCACCCCCCACCGACCAAGCCCTAACATGGAAGCGTGAGCCCCCCACATACACCCCCGCCGGCCAGGCCCTAACATGGAAACTTCAGCCCCCCACATGCACCCCTCGCCGACCGGGCCCTAACTTGGAAGCTTCAATCCCCCCAGATGCACCCCCCGCCGACCAGGCTCCAACATCGAAGCTTCAGCCCCCCACATGCACCCCCAACGACCAGGCCCTGACATGGAAGCTTGAGCCCCCCACATTCACGCCCCCACCAACCAGGCCCTAACATGAAAGCTTCAGCCCGCCACATGCACCTCCGTGCTCAGCATGGTCTCCCTTATGTGACTGGGAATGTACCTGATAGGTTGTTGGGTGCAGGTGTTAAAGGGGGCTGGTGGCCATAGCCGTTTATACTGAGATCTGGGTAGGCAATACACCTAGAGTTTTAGTGAATACTCGTTCCTCCTACACTAGGCCACATTTAAAGTATCAGCCTGCAATTATGTTTCAGGTTATTTTGACACATATGCAGGCATTTACATTTGATTAACTTCTACGGTCTCCAAAAGCATTTTTAATCGGGAAACAGAAGTGCTGGGCGTCCTTTCACTAGGATACGTCCCGTTGGTTTGCATTGCATTTCTGCACAGAGTGCTGAGGTCAGTGATGGGGTAACATTTTTAGGGAAGGAGGGAAATCAAGGGGCGGTGCAAGGGGCTACACACTCCAGAACATTCCGGAGATGTTCATGGCATTCTGAGGGCATAGCTCTTTGCAATGTGGGGATTGCAGTCTCTTATTCAAAACGGGAAAAGCAAAACCACAAGTCCCAGAACGCAGATGAAAACCGGGACTGGATGGGCAACTCACAGAGGATCTGGTGGCTTCTGACATGTGATGCAGACCCATCGGGTCACCTTGTATGACAGTAGGAGGAAGGGCCCATCATTCGGTGGAGACAGGGTATGCAATACCGGAGTAAGGAAGAACTGGACTAAGGCAAAGTGTGCCATGCAGTAGCGCCCCGAGACCCAAACCCAGGCAATGCTCACTTTTTTTCATTTTCAGCACCTTATATGGGTCGTGAATCAGGACCCCAGTAATGATGTTAAAGGCTGTGAGGGCCCCTTTGCGTGCTTTCACGTGGCCTGGTAATGTTCAGGGATGTATCCAGCATGTGAGGACCCTTTCAGGTGACGTGGAATGCTATGTGGGCCCGGCCCAGCAGAATTATCTAGCACGTCTGCCAGGTGCACAGCAGGAGGGCCCTCCTTATTGGAAAAATATGAGTGACTTAAGAAGAGGCAGGATTGGGTTGCTAGGGTGCAGGGGGTCCAGGGAACTCGGGGGTCATTGAGGGCGAGGAGCCCCACAGCACTGTCGGAAGAGGACAACACCTCGTGCAGTGCATGTGTGTCTGGGGACCTGGTGGGATATAGCCACATGCCCCCTGGGCGACCTCAGCAGTATGGGAGGGACATTATGCGTGCCACATTAGGGAAGAGACTCAGAGTGCAGAAGCCATGGGCTTGGCTTGAGCAACACGTTTTGCAGTGTGTTAATTCCACTTCCAGGCCCGTTTCTTGGCCTGGCCCTGGTGCACTGACATTGCCTTTGTGGGCGCTATTGGTCTGGAGGACTGGGGCCAAGGCCAAGGGCACCTGACGCTCCCCCACAACATCACACATTCAGTCACGCTTTCCCTCATCGTCCAGACAGTCACACGACAACACACACACACACAGACACTACTACTCAGTAACTTACCTCAGCTAGCTCCGGCTCGAGTCGAGTCTCTCTATAGTCTCTCACTCACTCGCCTCGATAATCAAACTCAGTCGCAGAGTTCTCTGCACGCGTCGCTGCCTGGCTGTTCCACTTCGCTGTGGCCTCTGGAAAAACGCAGGCTGAGGCTGCGCAGCAGTGCACTGTGCAGGGGCACATGCAGTTTGTTCCCCGGCCTGGGCATGTACCAAATGCGGAGGCCCGTGGCATGCAGCGAGCAGAAGTACTGTAAGCCTGCAGAACTTGACTTGTACTTTTGCACGGTGACGGCTCAAGTCGAGGGTACAAGCTAGGGGACGGAGTACACCCACTTTTTTGACAGGGTGGATTCGGTCCCCCCCAGCTAAAATGATAAACAGCAAATGTCCTCTTTGAATTTATGCATTAAAGACGACCACAGGGATCGAACCACAGTGGGCAGGTTTGTAGGCCGGACACTTCACCACTGCATTATATAACCTGATGAAAAATAACAAACAACTAAAGGTAAAATGTCTAATTTCGGTACTGCAATTCCCAGGGAAAACACTTGTATTGGTTCTTGGAGTTTAAAACACGCACATCTTTTAACATTTTCAAAAACACTATTAGAAGAAAAAATTCTCTATGGGCTTTGTGTGTGTGTTGTTTTTATGAAAGGCAAATGACATTCGTCCTGTGCAATTTGGGTTGTTATGCAAAGCAAATGTAATGAACTGTGCATATTTCACCTTGATATGCTAATTTCTGGTGATGTCATATGCCATTGCACTTGTTGACATGTCCTCCCACTTTAATTTTGAGAGCTTGACCCCTGCTGCAGAAGTATAATTACACGCTGGAAATGTTTACATGCTGCATGCACAACACTTACATATTTTACTTACATATTCTGGGGGGGATAAATGCCATTATATCCCCCCCACTTAAAATGGTGGTGGGGATTTGTCTCCCCTGTTCCCCCATGTCCTACGCCCATGCCGCCAGGTGTTGCGAGGTCAAGGACGTTGCAAAAAAGGCCAGCGCTGCCTGGTGGTGAATGTTCATATGCTCGATTGGGAAATGGAAGGTTAAGGACGGGCTTCAGGATAATGCAGCAAATAGCCAGGTTTTGAAGACTTTTTGGAAGAAAAGATAGTCCTCTGTGTGGCGGATGTGCAGAGGAAGAGTGCTCCCGAGGGTGGGAGCTAGGATAGTGAAGGCAGAGCCGCCAACTCTGGTGGAGTGGTAAGGGGGATTAGCGAGGAGGAGAGCTGAGCCCGATCGGAAGATTCTAGGCGGTTGGTAGTGGATGATTGTATTCTGTAGGATCTCTGTATTATGGAGGGCTTGGTATGTGATGCACATGGCTTTGAAGGTCACTCTTAAACTGATAGGGAGCCAGTGTAGTAGTACTCTGAGGGGGGGATGATATGTTCTCCGGGTGAGAGGGCAGGAGCAGTCTGGCAGCTGAGTTTTGGATTTGTTGGGGTTTCCTGAGCTGGCCTGCTGGGACGGGGAGTTGGCTTAGTCTAGGCGGGAGGTGATGATAGCCAGTATTGCAGAGACTCTTGGAGGATAGGTGAGATAGGGAAAGATTTGCTTTAGGATGCGTAAGTGGAAGTGTCAAGTTCTGGATACGGAGTTGATGTGTTCCGAGAGGGATATGTCTGTGTCCATGGTGTATCTAAGATTTTTAACGGAGGTGGAGGTGGCAGGTGGGTCTCCCAGGGCTTGTGGCCATGGTAAAGGTTGGGGAATCAGAGCAGGATATCCTGTTCATTCATCAGCAGTAATTACTTCATGAAAATTTACTACGAAGTAATTACTTCAAAATCACATCGAAAAATATGGGTAATTATGGACAAAGGGGTAAAAAGGGGGTGGTGAGAGTTTGGGGTAGGAGTAGTTGGGTAGTGGATGGCAGGGCATGGGGGGACCCCAAAAAAAAATAAAAAATATAAAAATTTGATGTAAATTCCCGAACAAATTACTTCCTAGTAAATTACCACAAAGTAATTACTGGCGATATAATGACAAGGAACCCAGAGCAGTTTTTGCTGCATATTAGGATTTCTGATTTGCCGAGTTGGGGATTAGGTGGTTCGTTGTCATCCATAGGTTGATATCTGAGAGGCAAGAGGCAAGGTCAAGAAGTGGAGAGGCTGGAGTCTTGGGAATTTTGACAATGAGCTGGGAGTCGCCTGCTTAATTGTAGCAGGTAAGGTTGTGAGAGCGGGTGAGAGCCGGCATTGAGCTTAGGTAGATGTTGATGAAGAGGGATCAAAGGGGGCTACTTGTGAGACCCTTTTTATGACGTGGCAAAGGAGATTGGTGTGAAGTGAATGATTTGTGAGGCAGAATCTTTGATACCTAGGGTGAGGAACCTGTTCCTGAGTATTGTGTGGTTGTTGGTGTTAAAGGCTGCAGATCGATCCAGGAGGATGAGTGCAGCAGATCCTTCCGAATTGGCAGTTATTTTTAGGTCATCCCAGATAGAGACCAGTGAGGATTCCATTCCACAGAGGAGTCGGAACCCTGATTGGGCTAGTCCGAGGAGTCTATTGGCTTCTGTGAAGTTGTATGTATGTCGCGCGGTCAATTACTTTAGCAATGAAGCAGGTGTTGGAGATTGGGTTGTAGCTTGATGGGAAGAGTGGGTTGAGGCTGGGTTTTTTGAGTAGCGGTTTGACATGAGAGGTTTTGAAGGCCTCTGGGAAGGTGCCAGATGAGAGGGATTTATTGATGATGGAGCGGGCTAGGCTGCCTGCACAGGTGGAGGGAAGGATCTTTTTTCGAAGGGAGTGGGCAAGGATCTCCATGTGAGCCTGAGGGTCAGCTAAGTGCTAGTAGGTTGCAGAAATCGGCCTGTAAAAGCGGTGTGAATGAAGAGAGGGTTGGTAGGATTTTGTGGAGTTACATGGATTGTTGGAGTTGGAGATTCGGTTTCCTTAGTGTTTTTTTTTGGCTTTCTTGATTTCGTAAAGATATGCTCTGTTCAATTTTGCGAAGGCCAATTTGTTTTGTGGCGTAGGGTTGGTCCTCCAAGTTCACTCGAGGTAATCCTTGAGGGTTTTGAGAGCTTTGAGGGTAGGGGTGTACCACTTTGGGTGTGGGCAGGTCTGATCCATCATTGACGTCGATAGAACCGCTCCGACGGGGCTGCTCGACGCCAATGCCTCAAGAGTCATCTGCGCCATGGTCAGCTTTGAGAACGTCGACTTCGAGCATGAGGTGAAAGAACTGATGTGGCTACTTTGGCGTCAAAACCTGCGGGCGCAACTGGCACCTGAACTCCCTGCGGTATGGAGGCCAAAGCCATATCCACCACAGCCTTCTCAAACAATTGGAGCATTTTGTCTTAAATGCCTCCCAATCCTCTCACAGGGGACCCCTACGATTTAACCGGCTCATCCGATGAATCAGAGTCATGTCGGCAGTGACGCCAACTTTTTTTCTTTTGGGAAGATGGAGAGGACGAATGGTGGGACTCACTTTGTGAATGAGACAGTCTCTTCACTTTTTGTGATGCCTGTCATGCTTCTCGGGATTAGGGCATTTGGTATCATGGCCCGAATAATTGCTGGCCAATCGAGCCGTAGACTTCGACACCGATCACCGAGCGCTAACTTCGCTGATAGTTCCCTGAGGGCCTTAAGGTTCATATGCTGACAGGAGTCGCACTGCTCGATGTCATGCTCCACCCCGCGACATCACACACAAATGTCGAGGCAGTCCATGATGCACATCTTAATATCCGATGGTATAGGGACCGACATGTTGGCATCACAATTAAAAAAAAACTTTCAGCGTGCTAAGCGCAGAAAAAAGGAAATGAGGTCTGGGGGCATAGTGATGGGTTGTATGTACCACCAACGTCACGTTCAGAGTGGCGCGGTCGAGACATGCAGAGGTCAAGGGTCGACGGTATGCAGCACTACGCCCCAAGTCAAACATTTTCCAAGCAGCTGACGTGGACTGGGGCTTCTATTAAGAATGCAATCCATTGAAATCCCTGCTTGAATAAAAAAAGTTGGAATGTAGGGCTGACTCTACTGATGTGCCAATCTCTAAACCCTGAGACTTGTTTAGTCAACTGGCATCCCTCAGGCTGTCTTCAAGAAAAAACAATGATGGGTCCACTTGCTCATTCACACTGAATTGGTGGTTCAAGGCTGAGTGGAATCGGTTTGTCTTCTTTCTCCCCTTCTTGAAAAAAGAACTATGAAGGTGCTCTGGTCAGGGACCGGTCAGGGGCTCCTGAGTCTGGAATAAGTGAAAAACGTTAGTGCGTCACTTGCTCTGGGGCTGAGCCCATGAGAAGCAGTGTAAAGCTGATAATGTTGCTTCTATTGGGTCAAACCCGGACTGAGGAGCACCAGGCTCTAAGATCAAGGCTGGAAACTGAGGAGGCTGCTACAACACATTAAGAATGGAAATCCTGAATGCCCCCATTTCACGGAGACGAAGCAGAAGTGGGGAGAGAAGACTTCAAATTTACCTCAGCAAATAAGTGGAGTGTTCTCATCCTTAGGACCCGACTTCCGAGACTAGGGTTGGGGCACTAATTCCTGGATGGGGAAGAGTGCCACCCTCGTCTTCCTCAGCTGTAAGCCTTCTTCTGCCACACAAACATTTCCAAGCAAGGATCCTATCAGAGCTGGCCTTTGGGGTTTTTGATTTCTGGATAGTAAATAATTTTTCAGATCACTTATCCTGAGTCTTTTTCTTGGGTCATGAAAGCATTGGTCATTCATTTCCATTTCAACCTTGGTTGCATGGACTAACATGAGTCACATTCCTCTGTGCATGGTCCTCGACTAGTCAGAAACCAACACATGTCTACCTTCCCTGCAGGGCTTAAAGCCTGACCTTTGGGGAGACATGATATGGTAGAGTACAGAAAAGCAACTGTTCATAAAATCATGTATCGTTAACACAGAAAAAAACAAAGGTAAAAGAGCATCTGTCGCTAACTATCTATACAAAGGACGTCACTTCCTGGGCAAGTGGCACCCATAATTTGTGACTGAGTCTGCCATGGTGTAGGATGGCACTACTTAGTTGATAGGAGAAATATATTTTTTTTCAAAAATCTTTTTATTGCATTTACGTCAGGCAACCCGTAAACAAACATAACAAAGTGTGGGCTAACATGCCCAATGCTCATTTCATACTGTTCATGACAAGTTCTAGGCAGTGTTCGCATCTCAAGCTACTTTCTATCCATCCCCCAAAAGCATGCCACACACCCCACCCCCGGTCCCTCCCCCTCCTTTCAACAGGGCAAAACATGTGTCAACCTTAGTGTACTGTTTACAAGCCGACCATGTAACAGTTTTTGATCGTACAGGGGCTTACCACCTAAATAAACATGTCTGCGAGTTCCCAAAACCTATCTGCCCGTTCGGGACCTGCAGTCCTCCAAAAACAGACGTGTTCAGCTGCACAGACTTTGGACAGCAGTGTCCGCCATTGCCGTTGAGATGGTAGGTTAGGTTGTTTCCATTCCAATAGGATGGCCTTTCAGGCTGTGAAGAGCACTGTGTGGATGTGTCTGCAGGGCATTGCATTCACGTGCCAATTTTCACTGCCCATCATAAATAGCATCGAGGTTGGAGTCATCTCCACGTTAATTCCCTGCATAACCCGTAGCTGTTGGGAAACCCCGATCCAGAATGGTACTAAGCTCGGGCAGTGCCAGAACATGTGCCCCATGGTCCCAACACTGCCACACCCTTGCCAGCATTCGGCGGTCAGGGCAATGGCCATACTGTACAGCCTAGACGGGGTGAAGTAGGCCCTCTTGATCATTTTCAATTGGATCTTCCTATGTTTCAAGTTGCAAGAAGTGTGATTTATCATGGTGAAGAAATCATACACATCACCCTCAGTCGTTTCCATCCCTAAGTTCTTACCCCACATGTCTGCCAAGTTCAGATTCCGTTTATAATTGTTGTGCATGCTAAGGGCATAGATCGTTTTCATCCCAGGGTATTCCATGGGGTCCCTCATTACCTCCCTCTCACACATTGACAGCTCTGTCTCTCTGGAGTCCTTGTAGTTTGTGTATTGATGACCGAGTGTATGGTCTTATATTGCAGCAAGCCAGTGTTTGGTAGCCCCAGTCTGTTTTTTTCTTCAAATTAAACTTTATCGACATTTTCAAATAAACAAAGCACACTACTGCCAAATATCAGTGTCAAGACAACATTATTCACATAATGATAGCTCCCAACAAACTCTCCCCCATATAAAAAACCCCATCCCTCCCTCCCAGCTTGTGCTGTCACTACCACCTGACTCCAGTAAGCCTCCTCTGGGTATGGTTTGCCCGAATCATTCCCCCTTTCAATCCAGTAGCTCTTTGATTTCTTGCTTCATTAACCGCCTTAACTCCTGCACATTTGTAAAAGTTAAAACTTCCACCACCCCGCCCCTCTTAACGTCCCCTCAACCGGGCCATCAACCTCCAGCTCAGGTCTCCGTTGGCATATATATGTTCCTGAATTGCCCCCATTCCATCTCAGCGTCTGCCCCTCTGCCATGTATTGCTGCTGTAATTCTCTCCATTACATATATACTTTTCCCGACATTTATCAATTTCTTTTTCCCCGGGAGCAATAATCTCTTCCAATATATCGCCAAGCATGCCCTGCCCGACAATAGTAGGAAGTGTGGTAGTCGTGGGAGGCTGCAATATTTCCCTTTGCTGCCCTCCATTCCGGGGCCCACAGGTGGCTCATCAGTGAAGGCCACGTCGTCACCCCCCTCATTCTGGGCACTTCCACCAAATGTTCCAGATGAACCCCCAGGATTGGATGTTCCCTAATCCTTCTTGGGATGCAGTCTCTCGGCACCCATATCGACTCCCCCACTGGTCCCCAGACTAAGATAGAAGTTATCCATATTAACCCATTGGTAGTCCCGCCATTTCCTCAGAAGCGGAATAAGAACCCTAAGCTGTGCCGCTTTGTAGTAAAGGTATATGTCCAGGAAGCTTACCCCCCTCTATCCTTTGGGAGTACCAATACCTCGTATGCCACCCTGGCCTTTTCCCCCTGCCACAGGAACTGCAGGAGCTGGCCCTTAACCCCTTGAAAGAATGAGTCCGTAATGTGAATTGAGAGTATCTGGAACAAATATAGCATTCTGGGGAGAAAGTTCATCTCTATGGTGTTCAACTGCCCCAGCCATGAGATTGTCCGTTTGCCCCATCTTTCAAAATAGTCAAATAGCCTTGCTAACAGACGTGGAAATTCACCTCATACAGAACCCCAATTTCTCTTGTGACATTTATCTCCGGGTACCGCAACTTATCTTCCTCAATCTTCATCCCCAACGCGGGCAGGCTCTGCCTACCGTCATTCCCCTCCAGATCTAATGGAAAGAGGATATATTTCCTCTTACTGATTAACACCCCATATTGCTCCACTATTTTCACTTCCGCTGGGACTGAGGACGCCAGGTTTCTAAGATGCAATAAAATATCATTGGCGTATAGGACCAGCTTGTATTCCACTCCTCCCATGATAATCCCTTCCACGCTGGAGTAATTCCGCAGCCACTGCGCAAGGGGCACCAAGGATAGAGCAAAAAGTAGCCACGAAAGGGGACAACCCTGTCTGGTGCCCTGACCCAGCACAAACCACCTTGAATAATTCTCATTCTTAGAAACACAGGCTGTTGGTTCTGAAAACAATGCCATGGTTCCCCGCAGGAAGCTTTCCCCTATCCCCCAGTCCACTCTGTCAAATATTTTTTCTGTGTATACTGATAAGAGCGTGGGGTTACCTCCCCCACCTCTGGCCCCTACGATCAGGTGCAAGGTTTTATGCATTGTGTTTGACCCTTGTCGTCCCCTAATGAAACTCACTTGGTCTGCATGCAACAACCGTGGCATATGGGCGTCTAGTCTTGTCACCACCACCCGTGTAAACAGCTTAGTTGAGAAGCAAAATCGGGCAATATGACCTACAAAGCCGAGAATCCCTGTCCTCTAGGTATCACTGAGATAAGTGCCCGTACAAAGGATCTCGGGGCCTGTCCGGTTTCCAATATACTATTGAACAATTTGACTAAGTGTGGGTCCAGGGTGCCCACACATGTCTTGTAAAAACCTGCACTGTACCTGTCTTCCAGTGCTTTACCCAAGTGAAATTTCTGTATGTCCTGCATAATCTCATCCCCTGTGATGGGGTAATCCTTTCACCTTGCCTCCTCCTGAGTCAGTGCCGGAAGGGACACGTCCACCAAATAAAATGCCAACCCGTCCGCAGAGGGCTTGTTCCTCCGCTTATTTAGCCCCTCATAAAAGTCTGCAAGACCCTCATCTATTTCCACAGGTGAAGTCACTAGGGTGCCCTCTGGCCCCTCCAAATCCGATATCCATCTTTCTGCCCTTTGACCACGCAGGAACACTGCCAGGAGGGCATCCACCTTGTCCTTTTTTACATTATATTTCTGCTTTAGAAACTGGAGCTTCCAAACTACCCTGTCTTCCTCTAATAAGCAGAGTTCCTTCCTCTTGCCCCGTACTTCCTCTATCCACTCCCCTGCCCCTTCTAGCATTGCTCATATTGTTTCCTCGAATGTCCCTATCTACCCACGCAGCCTATTTTCCAACAGCGCTCCCTCTTTTCTGCGTGCCCCCTCTCTGATCAGGGGACCACTCCTTTTCACGTTGCCCGTATCCCTAACTGTTCCCTGTTCCACATATCCTGTATCGTTCAGCAGGAAATACTCCTTCATTGCTTCTTCAAACTCTTTCCTAAAGACTGTGTCCTTTGATAGGGACTCATTACACCTCCATATCCATTTCCCGGGCCCCAGCTCAAACCAAGACAGATCTAGGGATACCATATCATGATCCGACCAGGCAATCAGGTGGATTTCAAAGCCGGATACCACCTTGAGAAGCTCGCTCAGCACACACAAATAATCTATCCGAGTATATGTCCCATGGGGTGCGGAATAGAACGTAAATCCCCTTTCCTGAGGATGGAAGAAGCGCCAACCAGCCCACAATCTATATGAGTCCAGACAACCCTGTAGTTCGTCCCGCCACATATGGGGCACACGCCATTACTGTTCCCATAGTTCTCCTATCCCACTGCACATCTGCCCACATATTAAGATCCGCCCCCCTACTACCAGGTGTCCTGTCCCCTCCTTCCGAAGTCTCGCTAACATGGGCTTGAGAAAACATAGTTGACCATGGCTGGGAGCGTACAATGCCATCAAGGTGAATACTGACTCCTTGTATGAGACCCAACAATAGAACCGCCCTTCCCTCTGGGCACCTCCATTCTTTTGCTACTTCCATTCTGAGTCGCTTGTGTAACAGGATACCGATACCCCCTTTTTGAATCCCTGGAACAACAGTGTTCCTGTCCCACAAGACCTCAAGGAATTCTCCTTTCCTCCCCCTGGAGGACTGCGTCTCCTGGAGAAAGAGAACATCAATCCCAGATCTCTGGAATTCTCTGGCCACTAGGGACCTCTTGGTCAGTGAAATAAGTCCATTAACATTCAAAGTGCAGATAGGCAAGCGATCAGTCCTCTTCCCCATATTCAGGTCCACGATCTCCCCACCTTTAAAACATCCCTTTGGACAGACGTCATCAAGCCCAAGGTAATTTCAGTGTGGATCGTGACAGCGCATAATAACTTTACCCCCTCTGAATCTTCCCACCCTCCCCACCCCTCCCCCTTGCGGTGCCCAGTTTCCGCCAGTTACCATCACTGGACGAACCCCGGACCACAAATAGAACCCAAACCCCGGGCCAACAATGTAAACACCACCGAAACCATGAGCCCCCGTTACACTCTGCATATTTAACAGCCACCCCCACCCCAACATTTCCCTGCCAATCCAGTTTAAACACCTTACTTCAGAACCTAATTCAATAACTGAGCCCATCTGCAGGCTTCAATTGAGTCTGTCACGTGCCCCTTAACAGACCTCCAAGCCCTTGCCACCCTCCTCTGCAGAGCCTGATGTAATCCTCCCATAGAACCCAGGAGCATCGCAAAAGAACAACCTCCGAGACAAGCGGGCCCCCACTCCCCACCCCCAGAAAGATGCACAAGCAAGAGTTGTTAAGTTTCCTGGATTTCCTCGAGCCTGGCACTTTGCGTCTCTTCAGCCCTTGCATGCACAACCTCCTGTCCTCAGAGCCCTTTGACCCTCCTTCTGATGCGGACTCAGCTACCCTCATCAGCTCCCTGGTAGCCCTGTGTATATCGTCTTCCGGGACCAGTTTGTAGTCGTATCGATCCACCTCGAAGGAGATGGAGAAGGGGAAGCCCCATCAGTATCTTATCCCCTTCTTGTTCAACCATTTCGTGAGGGGTTCACATAAACGTCTCTTCGCCAGCGTGAATAAAAGATCGCAACTATTGCGTTGCCCAGCATCACTGTGTCTGCCCCCCTCGCCCTTTCCGGTATTTTCTGCTTATCGGGTAGTTATGGAAATATGCCAACACGGATCTCGAGCCTCTGCCTGCTCCACCTGCTCTGTGTACCCTATTGATTTTGGGCTCGTCAATGGTGTTGTCTCCAACAATACTTTTACCGTTTCATGGACGAACCTACAGAGGTCTCTCTCCGTTTCACCCTGCTTCTCCGGCACCCCAAAGAATCACAAGTTGTTCCTCTTTTCTCGATCTCTCAAAATCGTTCATTTTGAGTGTAAGTACCCCCTCTCTCCTCTCTAGTTCCGCCGTCCGCATATCTATCTGAGTCTCTAATGTCTCATGGGAGGACTGATTATTTTCCACTGCTTACAACCTCTCGTCCGTTGCATCAATCCAGATGTTGATTTTGTCCACTTTGCCTCCAATGTCCGCCCTCATTCCATGGATCTCCTCTAGTAATGAGGCAATGTCCCTTTTTGTGGACACAGGCCCACCCCCTCCTGCATCTTTCCTTCCTGGGTAGTGCTCTCTAAGCACTGGCCCGCATGTATTCAAATCGTCCCAGTTTCCCTCTCCAGTCCATAGGGAACCCAGGTCCCTCGATTCAGGGTAGGGGGTTCTTCCCCCAGTCACAATTGCACTCTAAGCAATGGCCTCCTTTAGCATCTCAGCAGGACACTTCCTCCTCACTTGCAGCCCCCCAACAGTCCACTGTGTCCAGTAGGCAGCCCGCCCCACTCCTCTCACAGAACATCACCTGGGGTCTGCCTGCAAGCCTCCGCTTCTTGGTCCCCTCAACAGTCCCGGGAGGCGGGCACACACCTTCCCGGGCTGACGCCAAATCTCTATGTAGGTTCTGCCACTCTCTGGGGGGGGCTGACTGCCCTTCCAAAGCCCAATGAACGCACTCCTCCCTTCCCTCCTGACTTCTAGTCCGATCTGTGCCAGATGGTCACACTTGTCCCACGTGGGAAGCAAACCTCAAGCAAACCTTAACAGGTCAACTTGGTCTAGGCAGGAACCCTGTACTCCGAGGGGGAAGCTCAGGGTCCCTTGGACCTCCTCCGGGGCCTGTCAGTTCCTTCTCAATGCGTGCTTCAGGCGAGGCGGGCTCATGCCCCCAGTCCCATCCAGGGGGCCCACACCTCCCCTCACTCCTCACTGCTCCTGACGCTAGCCCCACACCTCCAACCAGTCACTTAATGGTGCTCCTCCCTAGGTGTCCAGAGAAGGGGTCTCACCTCAACCAACTTCAACTCCTCACCGTGGGGACCACCTTCCCCATCTCACCTCTCATTTCCCAGACCCAGATGGGGGTGTGGGGGTCTGTGCCTTGCTGTGGTCCACGGGGGCTATGTTAGTGGCTCCTCCTCACTGCCAGCTACTGTGTATTGCTCTTGCACCTCACCGCCCGACACCGGGTCCGGGGAGTCAGAGCCCCCAGCTACAGTTCTTCCTTGTTCCCAATTCCGGTCTCCTCAGCGCCGTCGTATAGGTGAGGGGTGGCAGGGTGGGGGCCCTCTACTACCCCTGCTAACAGCTCGTATCACCTTCCAGCTCCCTGCATCGTGCCTCCCTCTTCCTGCAACTCTTGAACTCACTGTAGGCCTTCAGATCGCCAGGCCCCCAGTGAAAGCAGCTGTCGTGTGCGATTTTGGGGAAAGCACTTTCGCTTTCCCGCTCCGTCTGCAGCACGCTATATCTCGCGATTCCGGGCACTGATACACTTGCTTTTTGGAGCAAGTGTGCCCAAAGTGCTCAAGGCCAGGGGGGTCTAGAAATTGGCTGACCGGGGGGTCCCAAGTGAGGGCTCATGTCACTTTTCGCCCCATTGTGCTGGGAGTGAAACGCTCAGGCTACAACCATGAGCGCGTCCCTGGTGGCCTTCCCAGTCTGGTTTGTAGAGAAATAGCTGTGTGCATCTGCAGGAGGCCCCGCACCCTTACCGCCCGTGTATTGGAGACATGAAATTCTGCCGTGCCTAACACCAGCCATAATACCAATGCTGCAGCGAGTGTTTGAAAGAAGATACCCATTGAGACAACTCTACCGAATGTATCCTCGACGTGATGATAACCTGCAGAAGTAAAAACCTGAAGGAGTATGAAAAGAAGCTAACCAATGAATTAATGACATCATAAGAAGTGTGCACAACGTCTCGAGATATTGGCTAAAGATGATGTATTGACCCTGAAGAAAAGAATGGTGAAGTAAAGAATCAAGTGATTTTCCCAATATAGAAAAGGAAGATTACACGTGCACGAAGTGCTGCAGAAAAAAAACTGTTCAATAAATGTACAGTTGCTGAAACGCAAGATAGATTAAGTCATCATAGAAGCTGGCTATGAGTAAAGAATACAGGTGAAGCCGCCACTGTAAAGAAACTGGACATTGGTATCATGAATTTAGTAGGCCAGAACCCATGAAGCTGGAATAGAAAACTGTGTCACTGCAAAATATTAGACTCATGAATCAAAAGGGCAAGGCTCTCCGGCCTGGAGTCAAGATTTAAGAAACAAGGTCAGCTATCTGTTCTGAAGAAGAACGAGTATGCAGAGGATGAACTTTCACGCATTAAGGTACAAGGATGCCAAACGTTACTTCATTTAAAGCATTTAAAAGCTGCAAAATGGACCAAATTGTGGTCTCCCGTCACGTGAGACTAGCACGGAAATAGAGCTTGAACTGGAAGTCCCAGACACGATAGGGAGCACCCTCACTCCCGTGCATTCCCAAAGACAAGCGTATTCTGCAAGGTCAAGAACAAAGACAATTTTGAGGCAGAAAGCATTGTCGATGGGCGCTGTTGAGCTGCCGAAAGAATTGCCCGCTTGATTGTGCAGCTCCGATCCCACCTGAAATCCTGGAAGCTATTAATCCTCAAGAGTGCCTAATCTAGCAAGGAAACCTACTGGCATGCGAAGATAGTCATCCCGTGCACTGTGTGTACTATGTTTGGGCCCAGCGATCATCCCTGTGTGGATCTGTGGGGGTCTGCGATCTGGCCCTGGTGTGCATGGGCGGGGTCATTGCAGTGACTCTTGAAGGAAAGAGCTGCTGCCCGTGACTGCGTAGAGGGCTGCCCCCTGGAGACAGACGGGTGCTGCAACTGCAGATCCCCTGAGCCCGACCACCAAGGGCGCTGCCTGGGGTGCACTGAGTGAGCTCCCCTCTGACATTGCCGACCACATCCGTGGTGAGGGAAGCCCGACCGCGCAAGACAGAGGAGGACTGTGTGGCCTGTGCCCAGCCTGCCCACCATAGGAGGCCGCTGCCATTCACGAACAGACCCTCGGACTGAGGGACACTGATCCTCTGCATACTGAGACGGTGAGAGCCGCTTTGCGTCCTGCCCCCAGTCGGGTATAAAACGTTGCTGCGACGAAAGCGGGAGCCCCGCGAAGAAGACAGCCGGGCTTCCCGTCGCCAATCCGGCTATAATTAAAAGACATTAGATCTGTCTGGACAGGGTGGATGTTGGCGGGCTGTGGCCCGGTGGACCGAGATTACTGGTGCCGCAATACAGGGGGGCGCACACGCTTCGCGGGGACTTGCCAAAATTGATTTATGCTGAAGTGCACGGCACCGGGACCCAGGGGTAAAACTGGAGCCTGGCCGGACCTCGATATAAACATCCTTGAATCAACCCTGCTTATTCAAATACTTGTACGGCGGCACTCGATCGTGGCGGGTGTAGCAGGAGGCTAGTGCATTAACAGTTAGTGCAATAAATGTGGACTCGGAGGAAAATAAGCGTGCAATCCACCCATCATTCGAAATCCTAATGGCCCATCCGGTTTTTGTGAAATATCGGCCCTGCTAAAACTTGTTAAATAGAGCAAGGTGCCGGTTTCTGGGACTGGAACTAGCCACCAGGAAGGGCCGCTTCAGAGCACAAATGCAGATGGATTGATTGGCGCAGGGGCCGATTCAGACCATCCAGGAATGGTAGGCTAGTGCTTCTAGCTAGAGGAAAACTCCAGAGGCAACAGAATAACCCCGCAGCATTGACGGCCGACAAAAAACAGACATGCAAACCATCCCTCCCATAAATGAGGGCTCTGTCCCCCCTTACCTCTGTCATCTTGCAACACAAAGCTTGTCGCGGCACAGACCTGAGCGGCACATCCATCCTCTTCAAAACAAGGGTCCAGATGCATGGCTGCTAACTTCGAAAATAGGAGCTCTCAGGCGGCCCTACTGATGCAGCTTGGTCCATAGTGGATCCTGGAGAAACCACCCCACTGTTTACTTTCTTACGCCATCTGAGCGGGGGGTTACGGGGGAAGTTGAACAAGTTAATGTTAATTTGCATGATGAGAGTTGTGTAGCTCGATTGGGGCAATATGCCCCACGAGTAAATTAAAAGTGGAAAAATTGCATTTCGATGTGCGGGATAGCATGGCGTTACACCAAATAACAGACATCTCCCCAACAATGCTCCCCCTCAGATACCTGTTCGGCGATATTGGGAAAACTAAAGTCAAGACCCAAAGATTATTTAATATGGGGTGCATCATAGCTAAAACATGTATCTTATTAAAATGGAAAACAAACTTGACAGTGACAATACAAGAGTGGCTTAGAGAACTGACATTTGTGAATGAAAGAGAGGAGGGATTTGTGTGCAATACTCTGACTATGTGTAGACCCAAGGACATTTGGGGTCTATTTCGTGATTACATGAACAAGGAGTAAAACAGTAATGAAACCAATACAGTGCTGTATTAAAGAAAATGGGATGTAAAGGGGATAGTAAGAAATGGCTTTGATGCGGATATGGCATTAATGTAATGAGCAAATGAAAACATCATAACTAAATGTTTAACTGTAACCCAGATGCAAACATACTAAATAAAGTAAAAAAGAAACAAGGGACTATTAAAGTTATGCAATGGATCCACAAGAGTAGGTATCAGCAGAGCAAGTAGCAATTATTTCTGTCTCTACCTTTCATTCTAGAGAAAAGCTGTATTCAAATAAAAAAATCTGTTTATTTTTAATCATGAAAAAAAAGAAAAAGAAAAAAAGAAAGCATTGTCAATGAGAGATGTTGGCCTAATTGGGTAGGGAGGAAGCTCAATGTCATACCTCCCGGCACCTGGGTCTTAGCTTACGTGCTGCTTAATGAACCACATTTTCCAGACATGGCACAAGCATGCCAACCAATTATATTAGTTCATATAACGAAGACCAATGAGAAACTGTGTATGTAATGTTTCTGAAATTACATGTTTTTAGAGGTAGGCATAAGTTGTCCACCTGATAATGGACAACAAATAACAATCCTATAGAAAAGTATACTTAGATGTCTCCATTAATCAATCCCAACTACCAAAAGGTTTCACTATTGCCACGTAGTATGTTGTCACTCTGACATATTCTTCATATAAAAAAACATATTTTTGACTGTGTACGTCCGGTGATGTTCGTTCTAACCTCCCTGTTTTAGATCATTGTTAATAAAACAGTACGTTGCCATCTTTCTGAGTTGATTCCGTTGTTTGGACTCAGAATTATTCTGGTGTAATCCCATCCATTAAATATTCACGTTCCTAAAGGGCCATATGCTCAGGGCTCAAAGTGAAATCCACTGTGGGGCTATGTGCAGGTCAGTATTCTACACATCCAATGCCATTGCACAAGTGTAGGGCCAAGTATGGGGTGCCGCGTAAGTGTTCTCGGACGGTGTTGTGGGGGGATCGCCATCATTTCTTGGGGGGTGAAGGTGAGGAGCGCCTTCAGCTCTATAGTGTGTCAGCGTGTTGTGTCCTCTGCATTAAGCCATCTTTTAGCCCATCCTATCTGGGCTGTCATATAGTATGTCTGTCATGACGGCAGTGCTAGCCCACCATCCCTTTTATCGGCCTGTGGGACATACCGATTTAGCCTTGCTCTCTTGCCCCTCCATATACACTTCATCACCTGTCGATCAAATTCCACGCACTGTGCTCCAGAGGGGGGTATGGGCGACATGAATGCTAGATACATCAGTTTGGGCATCAAGTTCATCTTAATGGGGTTAATTCTCCCGCTGAGAGAAAGGGGTAGGGTGTCCCATGGGGTCATGTCCTGCAGAATCTTAGATAGTATGGGTGTATAATTCAAATCGACCAACGTTCAGAGGTCTGGGCTGATCCAGACCTCCAGGTATTTGATATTTTGCGATTGCACTCCTCCCAGGTCCCAGGGAATGTCGAAGTGCAGCGGCATGACCTCTGACATGTCCCAGTTGATGTTGTAGCTGGCTATGTGGCCACATTTGCACAATATATCAGAGATGCAGGTTGGGACCTAGCACAGCAGCTTATATATAATAGTATGTCATCAGCTTACAGTGAAAATCTATGTCTCTGCGGTCCCTTGACGATGCCAGACCAGCCTTCATCTCTCCTCAATTTAGCGGCTAGGGCCCTGTTAGGCAGAATCCTGTGCAGTGCCCTTAGAGACCACTGCACACAATTAAGACTACAGATGGCAACACAAGTTTTACCTTTGGTACAAGCCTGTACCACTATGTTAAAGTGGTAGCAGTAGTGGAGTAGCCAGGCTTATCTCAAGAGTATATTGTGACAGTGAAGTGGATAATAGGAATAAATCATTGGGAAAATAGGAGATCTGAACCGACGAAATGCACATAATGAATGAGGAGGGAACGCAGTGAATGACATAGATGAAATAACTAGATTGGATGAAGCGTATAGAACGGGTGAATACACTAAGTCGAAAGGTGCATAAGTGGAAGAACAGACGACTAGAAAGATGAATTGTGTATAGAGAGTGCGGACGAAATAGATGAACATACTAAAACCAATGATTGTGCAGAATGGTTAGTGTATGTAGTGAGTGTGGAGAGCGGAAGAGTGTGGAGAGCGGAAGAGTGTGGAGAGCGGAAGAGTGTGGAGAGCGGAAGAGTGTGGAGAGCAGAAGAGTGTGGAGAGCGGATGAGTGTGGAGAGAGGATGAACGGACGCACATATACACTGGACAAACGTTTGGCTAGATGAATATGTAATAACGAACGAGCATGTAGAGAGTACGAGTGTGTGAAGCAGATGAGCGTGGAGAGCGGATGAGGGTGGAGAACGGATAAGCGGATGAGTCTGGAGAGCGGATGAGTCTGGAGAACGGATGGGTCTGTAGACCAGATGAGTCTAGAGAGCACATGAATGTGGAGATCGGATGAATGTGCAGAGCGGATGAGTGTGGAGAGCGAACGAGCATGTAGAGAGGATGAGTGTGTGGAGCGGATGAGCGTGGAGTGCGGATGAGGGTGGAAAACAGATGATCGGATGAGTCTGGAGAGCGATTGAGTTGGAGAGCGGATGAGACTGGAGAGCAGATGAGTATGGAGATCGGATGAGTGGGTAGAGCGGACGAGTGTGGAAAGCAGATGAGTGTGGTGAGCGGATGAGTGTGGAGGACTGATGAGTGTGTAGGCCAGACGAGTGTGAAGTGCAAGTGTGGATGAGTGTGGAGGATGAATGCCGTTGGCGGATGAGTGTGGAGGGCGGATGATTGTGGAGAGCGGATGAGTATAGAGAGCAGATGAGTATGATGAGCGAATGAGTGTTGATGAGTGTGGAGGAGGGATGAGGGTGGGGGACGGATGAGTGTGGAGAGCAGCTGAGTGTGGAGAGCGGCTGAGTGTGGAGAGCGGCTGAGTGTGGAGAGCGGCCTGAGTGTGGAGAGCGGCCTGAGTAAGTAGAACCGACTGAGTACGCCGGATGAGCATGCTGAACAAATAATTACATAGAGCGGATGAATAGTACATAAAGCGAATAAGTATGTAGACCAGATGAATGTGCAGACCGAATGAATGTGTAGATCAGATGAGCATACTGAGCGGACGTGCGTACAGGATGGATTTGCATACAGAGCAGACGAGTATACAGAGCAGATGAGTGCGTAGGCAGTCAGGAGCACATGCGCGGGGTCAACTGTAGTGAATGCGCGAGTAGGACAGGAGTGCATGTATATGGTATACTTGAGAGCATGCATGGGGCTCACTGGAGAATGAAGGAAAGACTAGAGCATGCAAGGTCAACCAGAGTGCGTGAGTGTGTAGTGCAATCTTGAACACCTGAAATTAACAAAAATGCATAGAACTGACCTGACCACTCAGAATTGCGTGTCGTACATAATATGCCTTAGAATGCAGGGAATTTCTACTTCATATCACACCCCATGCTTACTCTCTCCTTACACCACCACTCAACTAGAACACAGAGATACTATGACACCATTCGGTATAACTGTTCTCATATCAACATCTGCCGCTCACTCCCCATCACTCTAAGTAAACATTGCTGGCTTCACACCCCCAGCTGGGCGTTCCCCTCAGGCCTAACGCTGCCACACTTGGTCTGGATAACTCCAGCCAGAGCGAACACATACTCCTGATCTCTCAACCACCACACCTACCGCTAAGAAGCAGCTACCACATGAATTCCGCACCAGTTGCACACATGCCTGGTGGGCACACGCACCTTTTGACTCTCTCTACTCTCTCTACTGACCTGAACTTCGGTTCCCAAGGGCGTTCAACCTACCAGCGCCTTCAGACCATAGCAATGGTAGATAAGGCGCTATATAAATGCAAAATAACATAACATAACATACGAGCAGTAGCAGAGATTACACAAAGGGACCACAATTACTGTGACTCAAGCAAACACGGACTCAAGTTTTCAGGTAAAAAATATAAGCACATTTATTTTTAAACCATTTGTTATAAACACGACACTTCTATTAATTCAAAAACCACACGTAAAATACACTACAACTAACCAATTCACTTTGTACGGTATACTTCAAAGTGACCCTCAGTTCCTGGAGCTTCGATCCGAAGGAGGATGTCTGGAGGGGTCCGCACCACACAGGGCTGAAGCCGGCAGCAGCGACGGTGAATAAAAGGTGCGCTCCTTAAAAACAGGAGAGGCTCTTCAGATGGCTATCCGGACCACTACAGCAGTGTGCAGCAATTTTGACCATGAAGAAGATCCTCTGGCTGTAGAAGATGAGCTGGTTATCCCCACCAAGCTCAAGGGAAGAAGACTCCGGACTGGATCTTCTCTGGTCGTCGAAGGGTAGATAGCTCAGGACTGCAGCAGGGCTTCACCAGGACGGGATAGTTGCAGCAGTCAACGTCTTCTCCGCTTCTCTTCGGTTCCTTGTAGATCCAGTGGCGACTCTGACTTCCAGCCCAAGAGTCCTGCCTTTTATGCGAAAATCTCCCATTCACACAGCCTGGCTGTCAATCACGCAGCAGGGGGTTGTCCGGCCCGGACAACCACCTCAGCCAATCATGGCAAAGTGCGAGGAACAAGTTACTTACCTGTAACTGTTGTTCTCCAGCATGGGTCTGGCATGGATTCACATGCTCATGAATATTCCCCGTCGTCAGGCCGGGAATCCTCGGTAAAGAAAAAATCAGTATCAGTTTAGTTTCTGATCTGTCTTTCTTAGTAGTAACCAATCACTGATCTCTGGGTCATACTGCCCCCAGCCAATGACTGCCCTCTCCCTAAGCCCCTCCCCTGTCAGCCATCCTAAGATTTTGTAGCACGTACAGTGGCAGTATGACTAAGTGAAGAGCCGCAGAGGGGAAGGAGGGAGGGTTCGCATGTGAATCGATGCCAGACCCATGCTGGAGAACAACAGTTACAGGTAAGTAACTTGTTCCTTCTCCAGCATGGGGTCTGGCATGGATTCACATGCTCATGAATATAAGAATACATAGCAGTACACACATGCACAACCACGGGAGGTGGCAAAGGCTCAACATTAAGCATTACATAAACTCAACATTAAGCACTCTTACCTCCTCACCAGGCCCACCTTCAGGCGAACAGGTTGCGCAGCACTGCTTGGCCGACTCTGGACTCCTCCCTGGAATCCCGGTCAACGCAGTAGAATCTCGTGAAGGTGTGCGTCGACCTCCACGTAGCAGCCCTGCAGATGTCCAGCAGGGGCACACCAGACAAGAACGCCGTGGTAGCAGCAATCGCTCTGGTCGAATGCGCTCTCCGACGGCCGGGCAACGGTCGGTTTGCCAACCGGTGACAGTGCTTGATGCAGCCGGAGAGCCATCTGGAAATGGAAGCCTTCGAGAGAGCCTTCCCTTGGTTCACAGGTCCAAAGTTCACAAACAGCTGTGACGTCTTCCGAAAACTCTTTGTACGGTCCACGTAGAACTTCAGCGCTCTAGCCACATCCAGCGAGTGCAAAGTCCTCTCGGCCGGCGACGGGAAGAAAACTGGTAACACCAAAGGCTCATTGAGGTGGAAGTCTGACGGCACCTTGGGCATAAAGGAGGGGTGCATCCTCAGCACCACCCTCGTGTCGTGAAAAGTCAAGTATGGAGGCTTGCAGGATAGGGCCTGGATCTCTCCCACTCGTCGTGCGGAGGTGATGGCCACAAGAAATGCTGCCACGACAGGAACTTCAACGGCGCCGAATGCAGAGGCTCGAATGGCGCCCCCATAACCCTAGACAGCACCACGTTGAGTTCCCATGCCGGGGCAGGAGCCTTCACCGGCGGGAACGATTGGAACAGTCCCTTCATAAATTCCTTCACCAGGCGATGAGACCACAAGGACGCCCGTCCCGTAGTTCTGGTGTATCGGGAGATTGCAGCCAGATATATCTTGATGGAAGCATGAGCTAGTCCAGCCTTGGCCAGCGACAGTAGGTACGGCAGTACTTGAGGGGCCGTAATCCGCAGAGGGTTAATCTGCTGTGCCCGGCACCAGACAGAGAACCTCTTCCACTTATGTCCGTAGCACTTGAGAGTTGAGGACGCCCTGGCCTTTGCAAGAACCTCTCTGCAGTCAGCCGGGATATCGTACCCTCCAAACTGTAGTGCTGCAGGAGCCAGGCCTGCAAGTTCAGCGACTCTGGGTCGCAATGAAGGATGGCGCCTCCTTCTCTGGAAAGAAGATCTGCGTCTGTCTGCAGCTTCACTGGTCTGGACGCAGCCAAGTCCAGAAGGTCCAGGAACCAGATCTGCCTCGGCCACGCCGGTGCGACGAGGATCATCCTGCACCGGGACCTCTTGAGCTGGTTGACGAGTCGGAGCAGCAACGGCAACGGAGGGAACGCATATAGGAACAGGCCGTCCCAGGGGAACGAAAAAGCATCGCCCATGCTCCTCAGTTGGGGAAACCTGCTGGCGAACCTCTGGCACTTGGAGTTCGTTGCCGTCACGAACAGGTCGATCTGGGGTTTGCCCCATCACTGAAAGAGTCAGTCCACTTGATCCTGGCGCAGTTCCCACTCGTGGCACGAGCGCAGCTCTCTGCTGAGTGAGTCGACGATGGTGTTTTTTATCCCTTCAAGATGAAACGGCACCAGAAACATCCCTTGTGCAACGGCCCAATGCCACAGATCCTGGCCTTCCTTGGATAGGGCTAGGGATCTGGTTCCGCCCTGCTTCCAGATGTAGAACATTGTGGTAGTGTTGTCGGTGAAGATCCTCACCACCTTGCCCTTGAGGGACGGTATAAAAGACCTGAGGGCCCAGAACACTGCCCGGAGCTCCACGATGTTGATGTGGAGCGGCTTCTCCTCCGGGAGCCAAAGGCCTCTCACGTGAAGATCTCTGGTGTGCGCTCCCCACCCCTCCAGGGAGGTATCCGTCGTCACCGTCGCCTGGTGGGCCGGGGTCTGAAAGTCTGTCCCTGCCGCTAGATGAGCGCGGGTGCCCCACCACCGGATCGTTCATTGGAAGGTCTCGTTGAGAGGGATCCTGTCCTCGAAGCTGCCCGTCGCTTGAATCCAGCGGGCGTCGAGGAACTCCTGTAGAGGTCGCATCCGAAGCCTGCACAGGCGCACAAGATAAATGCAAGAGGACAGCATCCCGCGGAGGGACTTAATGGACCTCACCCTGGCCACGTCCGTGGCCAGCAGATGCTGCACCTTGCCCAGAATGGTCTTGGTCCTTTCCTCCGACGGCGAGGCCAGCCGCGCCACTGTGTCGAGCTTGGCTCCCAGAAACAGGGCGACTTGCGACGGAACCAGGTGGGATTTTGGAAAGTTGATGGAGAATCCCAGGTCCGTGAGCAGCTGGACGGTCTTCGTAGTGTGCTCCACGGCGAGCTCCCTTGTCCTTGCGTGGATGAGCCAATCGTCCAGGTAGGGGTAGATGTGGATCCCCTGCAAGCGCAGCCGCGCCGCCACTGGAGCGAGGCACTTGGTGAAAACTCTGGGTGCCGACTTCAATCCGAACGGGAGGGCCTTGAACTGGTAGTGCCGCCCTTGGACCACAAACCTGAGGAACTTCCGGGGTACTTTTAGAATGGGAATGTGAAAGTATGCATCCTCCAGATCCAACAACGACAGGAAATCGCCCTCCTCCAGCTGTCCCAGCACATGCTGGAGGGTGACCATCCAGAACATCTGTGCCTTGATGTACTTGTTCAGTCGTCGCAGGTCCAGTATGGGTCGCCACCCTCCTGTCTTCTTTTTCACGAGGAAGTACCTTGAGTATACTCCGGAGCCCCGTAGCCTCTTTGGGACGAGCTCGATGGCACCTTTCTTGAGCATCGCCCTTACCTCCAACAGTAGTTGAGGGACGTGGTTTTCTTTCCTGGCCACGGGAGGAATGCGGGGGCACTTTTCGAGGGCGTGTCCCTGGGCCAGGGCGTTCAGCACCCAATGGTCGGTGGAGATGGACTCCCACACGCTGACGAACTTCGCCAGCCGGCCTCCCACCGGGGTGCTTCAGTGGGGGCCCGACGCCACTGTCGGTTCAATCTTGCTTGGAGGACGCCTTGCCGCCTTGGCCTCCCTAGCAACGACGGCGGGATCCACCTGACTTGCCTCGTCCTCTATAGGCTTCCTGCGATGAGGAGCGGGCCCCTTGGCGGTACGTAGAGGAGCCACCACCTAATCCATTGGAGGCACCCTGCTTGCCTCCGGAGTGCCGAAAGGACGGCCTTCGTTGCTGGAGAACTCCTAGGGCCTTAGCTGTCTCCGTGTCTGCCTTGATGGCTTGGAGGGACTCATCCACTGTTTTCCCAAACAGGTTGTTCCCGTCGAACGGCATGTCCAGAACCTTGGCTTGTACGTCCTGGCGGAAATCCGTCGCCTTGAGTAACCCTCGTCGTCTGAGGCAAACGCTGTTGCCTAGCTGGCGGAAACCGGTGTCAGCAATGTCCGTTGCCACCGTTATGGCGTGGTCCGACGCCACCTCACCTTCCTGCAAGATCTCCAGGGCCTCAGCCCTCTTGTCGTCCGGTAGGAAGTCCAACAGGGGGGCGATCTTGTACCATAACTCCCTGTCGTAGCGGGCCACGATCGCGAGGGCGTTGGCCGCCTTAAATGTTGTTGCCGCCGACGAGATAGCTTGTTGTCCCATTGCATCCAGCTTCTTTCCTTCGCCGTCCGGCGGGGAAGTTGACGTTGAGGCCGATGCCTCCCCCGCTTTCTTCTTGGCCGCCGATGAGATGACTGAGTCAGGGGTTGGTTGCGCCCTAAGGCACAAAGGGGCCGCGTCGGGGAACCAGTACTTCTTCTCGTACCGATCCCTCTTGGCAGGCGTCGTAGACGGGTTCTTGAGAAGGGTGAGACCCTCGTCCCAGATGTCATCCATCAGAGGCACGGCGAGGACTGTCTTCCTCTTGGCCTTGCGCCGTTGGTAAAGGAAACCTTCCTTCTTCTTCTCTTCGGGGCAGAGCTGAAAAAGCTCAGATGCCCTGGCGATCATAGCGTGGAAAGACCCAATCTCGTCGGGCGGGGAGGCCCCGATTGGAGGCGATGGGAGCTCCGTCCCGTCGCCACCGCCGTCGTCATCCATACCCGTCGTGGCCGTGTCCGTTCCCGTGTCATCCCCAGGTACGGGGGACGTGGGCAAAGGCTGAGCAGGCCGAGAGGGCTGAAAAGGCAGGGCTGGATGGGTCCGTCTTCTCTTGTTTGGGGGACTTCCCGACGGGCCTGGCTCTGGCTCCTACGTCGGGCCTGGTTCCGGCTCCTCGTCAGTGGTAGGGGCAATCTCGTCCTTATCTCCGAACATAAGGATTGTATTGCCAACAAAATGGCTGCCGAGTTGTCCTGCGGCTCCGGAAGCAACGGGCGCAACGGTTGACTAGGAACCTCGCCGGCGCCGCCGGCGCTCTCGTCGTCCTCTTCGTCGGGATCCCTCCCGTGGGACCGGGCCTCTTCGAAGCCGTCGTCGAGGCCCTCCAAGACTTCAACCAGTTCCTCTTCGGAGGATGTGTCCATGTCCACAGTGGCCACCGGCTCCCCCCCTCTTTTTCCGCCGGGGTCTTCACGGGGGTCTTCTCGATGGGCCTGGAAAAGGCTTCCCTCCGCGGTGGCAGAGAAACTCTGGGCCCCGACATCGCCTCCACTGGTGTAGCTTCCCCAGGCTGCGCCAAGGCCGATGGAACTTCCTCGATAGAGGACTTAGCCGGGTGAATCAAGGCCTTCACCACCTTCTGCGGGCCTGTGGCCTTCACCTTGTGGGGAGGGTCACCGCCTCAGTCCCCCTCGGCTGGATCCTTCGAGACCGACCGGGGCCTCTCCAGAAGCTTCGCCGGGTTCTCGGTTTTCCTCTTCCCTGAGCCAGAGCGTTGGCTCGTGGTTGATGGTGCTGGAGAGGATGCGCCCTGCCTGGCAGCCGAGGAGCCCGACCGTTCGGCGCTCCCGGTGCCCGTGGACTCGCGGTGCTTTGCCTTCTGTTGGGCCCCCGTCGCCGGGGAGCCCTCACAGGACTTAGAAGACCGCTCAGACTTCTTCTTCTTCTTCTCACCTGACGGGCTCTTTCCTTCCAGCCAGTTGGAGAGACGAAGATGTCGATCCTTGATGGTCCGTTCCGACATGTTCCCGCAAAACGCACAGTCCTTCTCCACGTGCGTTTTGTCCTCATGAAGGCAGTAGAGGCACTTCGAATGCTCGTCCTCTTTGAACACATTCTGCAGCTGGCATCCAGGGCAAACCCTGAACAGCTTTCCAGGCGTCGAGCTTCCTTTCTCCTGGGCCATGTCTGGGGTAGGCCACAGAAACTTCTGGATTCCTCCAAGAAGCGTAACTCGACGAAAACTTCACCCTGAGGGGCGTAGAAAAATCCGAAACGGGTCCCCGTTGATCGGATGTAGAAACGGTGGAGCTTCAGGCTCTATTTGACTGAAAAATGAGAAAATCTCTTTGAAAAAGCCCGAAAACGCAGCAAAAGCTCGAGAGCTAAACACGAGGACTCCCAACACTTGAGCGTGCAGTAAAAATCTGAGGATGGCTGCCAGGGGAGGGGCTTAGGGAGAGGGCAGACATTGGCTGGGGGCAGTATGACCCAGAGATCAGTGATTGGTTACTACTAAGAAAGACAGATCAGAAACGAAACTGATACTGATTTTTTCTTTACCGAGGATTCCCGGCCAGACGACGGGGAATATTCATGAGCATGTGAATCCATGCCAGACCCCATACTGGAGAACTTGGGTTTTCTAGGACACCCAGTGCAGGGGGTGACTGCATCCCTCCCTCACATTCAGCCCACCTAGACACCAAGGCACCTAGAGGAGGGCTTCTTGGCAGAAGCCCGCCAAAAGACAGTGAACAAAGAAGACAAACCTGGTTTCCCGCGCAAAGTAAAACACAAGAAGGACTTTAACAAAAAGAAATGGCGAATACACCCGACCGGAGCCAAAAGAAAAAGCATTTGGTCAACCGGGTTTTAAGTTCGAGGCTAATATAATAGCCTAAAACAATACCACGTTTATATAGTATAATCGCGGTAGAAAAGTTAGGGTAGATAACACTGCCACCAGCCAAGTGTAAATGTTAAAAGAGCGAAACAATGCTCTAGGAGGTACAGATAAAAAGGGCTAAGGATTAAGCCTGGCCAGTACTCCATGTAAAATGGGGTGTACTGGATCTGTGGTTAAATCACTAAGTAAAGTTAATGGCAACTTTACCCTTTTCTGGGGGACAGTAGTCAGCCTCAGAAATGGAGTCGGTGGGAAGTCTAAAAGACAACCCTGTGTCACTGCACTGAAGGTGCTGTGTAACACACAAAAGAAGGGGGCTACTGAAGTGATGTACTCCAGAGTCCACAATCACAAAAACAGATGAAATACACATGGCAAAACACAGGTAAGAGTGGGAAAAAGAGGTACACTCTTACCAAGTGGAAAAAATAAATTACAGAGATCCAGCAAAGCTGCTGGGGGACTCACTAGGTAAGGGAAATTAGCCATTGAATGAGAATTCTCCCTAACACTCGCCCCCCCCCCCCAGGCTAAGGGACAGGAGGATTTAATCCACTCCTGGATGGTTCTCATACCTCAACATCCTAGAGAGACCATCAGCATTTTGGTGGTGACTTCCTGCTCTGTGCTCAATGGAAAAATCAAATCCTTGCAGGCAGATTGACCATCTGAGTAACTTTGGGTTTACCCCTTTCATTTGCATCAGCCATCTCAAGGATTGGTGGTCAGTCTGAATGATGAAGGTAAATCCATACAAGTATGGTCTAAACCTCTTCAGTGACCACACAATAGCAAAACATTCATGTTCTATTGTTGCCCACCTTGTCTCAGGATCCTTTAACTTCCTGCTGATGAAACAAATGGGGTGTTCCCTACCTTTCTCATCCAGTTGACTAAGGACTGCACCTACACCTACATTAGAAGCATCAGTTTGTACAATGAAGGGTTGTAGAAGGGTTTAGTAGAAGTACTAAAAAGTACTGTTTACTGTGGTCACGCAGTGAGGAAGCTCCTGTGGATCTGATTGTTGCGTTGCTGGGAGCCGTCTGCACGAGTGAACGTCCGTCAGGAGGACGTCTTTGGCTGCAACACCCGCCTGCCTGGCCCCAAGAAAGTGAAAGAGGACCTTGTTTGCTGCCTCCACCCCCCATGTGCCCACGCCCCCCTGGGCGAGTTAAAATCCTGGAAGCTAGCGCGCCCGCGCGCGCACCTAGAAGTACTAAAAAGTACTGTTTACTGTGGTCACGCACTGAGGAAGCTCCTGTGGATCTGATTGTTGCATTGCTGGGAGCCGTCTGAACGAGTGAACGTCCGTCAGGAGGACGTCTTTGGCTGCAACACCCACCTGCCTGGCCCCAAGAAAGTGAAAGAGGTGACTGTTCGTGCAAGTTGTGCACGGTGTGTACGTTTAGTTCACATACTCTGGACCCTCTTGTAAACGCCCACTGAAACCTCTTTTCTTTTCTCCTTACTCAAAGGACCTTGTTTGCTGCCTCCACCCCAGGTGCCCACGCTCCCCTGGGCGAGTTAAAATCCCGGAAGCCAGCGCACCCGCGCACGCACCTAGAAGTACTAAAAAGTACTGTTTACTGTTCACGGTGCGCAGCGCCGGTGCGGGATTTGACATTTATGTTATTAATTGTTGTTGGTGGAAATCAGGGAGGGCTGTACCCTATGTGGATATATGTGGTACATTTCCTGGAAAATTGATTGGTGGTAAATTGTAAAGCTTATTTTTCTCATCGTATGAAAAGGGGTCATATGAGTTTCAGGGCTCAGAAAGTTCTACCTGTAAAAAGCCCCGGACGTAGGAAAAAAGATCCGATGGCTATAAAGAACAGGTGGTCTTCCCTTGCATGCTCTACCCCTAGACGAGGTTTTTCTATGAATGGGAGACTGGGGAATGTTGATATTTGTCAAGTTTGTAACGGATCGCTATCCGCATTCAGAGCTAAAACAGCTACTTCCGCGGGTGAGCGACCCGACACCATAAACCTTGGCACACAAGCCTTGGAGTCTAGCATAAATAGGTCCCCAATTCCTGCTGAAGAGGTGGGAAATGATCAGTTTAGGGCTGGTAATGATAAGACTCTTCTTACGGATAAGTCCCTAACTGATACCGCTATTTTTAAATCTTTGCCTGCCACCTGTCCGATTCCTAAGCCACTTGAGAGTAATCCTCAAGAAAAACCGGATAAAGCAATCATTGATTTAGAACCAAATGATTCAGTGTTTTCGAACGGTTTCATGTCAGAGAAACTCTCAAGTACTCCTATAATGTTTTCTGACAGAGAGCAAAGTGGTGAAGAATCTCCCTCTGGAAATGCTCCCCACTCGCCAATAAATATGTCCTCATCACCTATTCATGTCTTGATGCTCAATCATAGCACAACTACATCTCTAGCCTGTACCCTAGAGAATAATAACATGTTGAACATAACCTTAAATTCTATGAATGTAACAATGCATGCTTTATTTAAAATGTTGAGATTATGCGAACGTAAATTAACTGCATTGGATGGAAAATGGGACAAAATACCTCAATGGCTAAGTGAAAGAGATGAGGCTATTAAAAGCAATCAAGCCAGGAATGATGAGAATCAGACAGGCGTTGCTCTAGTAGCCACCCAAACGGAACCCACTATAAGGCCTTGTCAATTGTGGAAGAACTGTATCCCTGAAAAATCATCTGAGGTGATTCCACCTGTCTTGCCCTGTTTTTCTGAGATCATTTATGACAGAATTATGGAACAAACATCTGGTCCAGATGGGACCCCTGAACTAGAGGAGCAAAACGAAATTAAATCAAGCGAGAAAATAGTCAAAAAGAAAGCTCCTGTAGTAGTTCCTCCGGGGGTAAAAAGTACGAAGAAATTAAAAGAAATACGGAAAAGGCTACACAAAAATCAACCAGCTTTAAAGAGTAGCAGTAAGGCGTCAGTGAAACACTTCTTTAAAACCATTTCCCTGCCCAAACGAAATACTCTAATAACTTCACAGGCAATTAAAGAAAAATATCAGTTACTTGCGCAGTTCAAGAGACTGAATACCCTTAAGATCACCCCAGTTCAGGCAATGGATTACTCACCATTGGATGAGCTGGTAGAAATATTGGATGTTGAGCACGTTGAGCGAGAGAATGAACCTAGTCAAGAGCAACAAAGCTTTGAAGAAACACATATGCCCTCACACACTCAGGGAAAGGTGAAAAATGATGCTCAACAAATGGCCCAAAGAGCTGAAATAAGGAAAGCCGTTGATGCCTACATGTCTGACACTCATAACCCTGTGGCGGCTGCTTCGGTCGCAACTGACTGTATCGAAAAGGTGGTTGACCCTGTTCAATCAGAATGCTCCATAGCTAAGAAAAAAAAGGTGCTAGGTAGGGAAGCTGCTCTCGAAAGAAGTTGTGGAAGCAGGGAGTTATTGAGTAGATCTGATGGGGTAGAAAGAGAGAAACAATGGCTGGGCTTGGCTCCTATTGCTATACACGAGGCTTTGAACATACCAGCCCCTGACTCACTTGATGACTGTGAAGGGTCTCAGTAAAACTTCTCAAACTCCATTATTGCTTTGATCGAAAATGCTGTTGGTAAGGCGATAGCTAAGAACTTGCCAGCAAAGCAACCAACCCTCAATACAAGCCTGCCCAATGGGGCTGAGAAGATGGCAAAGTGTGCGAATCGAAATCTCCCTGCTCCGTACTCCTTGGTATTAGCCTGCAAGCCCCCTCAGACAACACAATATGATCTAAATAGGAGAACTGTGGGAGCTATATTCTCAGAGATTCCACAATTACAGGACATTGTGTCTTCTGCTTTCGCATTGGTCGAGTTTGTAACAGAAGGGTCCTTCAACTCGGTAAGGCTCTGGATTAATTCTAGAGTTGTTCAAAATTCAATTTGGCAGAATAAAGATGAGCTTGCCAAATTGGGGTTTGGCCTAATGTTGGAAACATTGGAGAAAACTGATATACCCATGAAAAACCAAAGTGTAAGATTTGAAAGCCAGCCTCCTGTTCAGGCTATGATCGGTACTAAAAATATCCCTAATAATACTACATGCGTATGTAATAATCATCGTACAAAGAATCAACAAAGAATAGAAGGAAAAATATCCCTTGTGAGTTGGAACACACAAGGGTTTAAACATTTGATTAATAATGATCAAAGTTATCTAAATGATTGGGAGATAGTACTTTTACAGGAGACGTGGCTGTCAGAAATCCCACTTTGGTAAGACCATGAAATTCATATAAATGCTGCCATTAATTCATCTAGTGGACGGCCTAGTTCTGGTCTACTAATAGCAGTGAAAATGGGCAGAGGTCTAACCTCGCAATTTTGGTCCACCCCGAATAAATATATGCTTCTAGCAAAAGTGAAATTTGAGAAAACCGAGGTGGTTGTTCTAAACATTTACTGGAACCCGATTGCCATGTCTGATGACAAATTTTTCCTCAACCTAAATTCCTTGCTAGATTTAGTCTCAGCTGACCCTAGAGTTAGCGTCTTAATATTGGCAGGGGATCTAAATTTGAGATGTATGGAGCTCCCTGAGATTAAAAAGCAAACGAGATATTGGAGATGGGATACCTTAGTTAAAGCAAGGGGGTTGTTTATGCTTAATGGTGCGCTAGCCCCGGACTTGCCACCAGTAGAGACATGGCACAAGGGCAACAGTAAGCCGATTATCGATTACATATATGTAAGCAGAGAACTTTGGCCTTCAATAACAAAGTTCTCTGTACTAAGAACAAATGTAAGCAATCATAATATGTTGACTACTGAATGGAGGATGAGCATAGCGGAACTGGCAAAAATAGATCTGAAGCAGGGCAATGTGGTGAATATGAGGGGGATTTGATGGTCAGATTCAGAGTTAGTGCAATTAGACAGCAAGCTGAGATATATGTCTGAGCAGCCTGACACATGGGCAGGCAAGTCGAAATATGTGTACACTGACGCTATTCAAGCTATAAAAAAGCACTGCGGTAAAGTAACTCCGAAGCACGTCCATTTACACTATTTTGACCCTGAAATCAAGGTCCGTAAAGCACAACTCACAGCTGACCTTAGGCATTTGAGAATGCGCCTTCCCCTCATTGTCAGCTTCCATGTTACAGGAGGACAGATCTAGTATGTTAAAAAAGCTAGCCAGCAAGAATATCGCGAGAATGTGGGATATGATAAATCAATCCATCTCCTCCGCACAGCTAGTTAGACAATCGACGGCGGTTTCGTCACAACTATGGGTTGAACATTTTAGCATGCTGTATACTCCGGTGAAGGGAGAGATATCAATAGATAATATGAAATTACTCCCCCCTTTCCTTCTAGAATTTGAATGGTTGGAAATTTTAAACCTCATTAAATCTGTAAGTAATTCCAAAGCTATTGGTCCTGATGGGTTATCAAATTTCCACCTAAAAGAGAATCCGGATATTTGGACATCAATTTTGTTTAAGATCTTCTCCACAGTGAACTTGACTCAGTCCCTACCCGAGTCTTCGAATCAAGCAATTATAGTCCCAATATATAAATAGGTGCTATCCCGAATATTATTTTGATAAATATGATTCAAGCCCAACAAACAAATCGAAATAATCCACTATATCTGGGATTTATAGACTTTCGAGCTACATTTGATTCAGTGGATAGAAATTTGCTGTATAACAAATTGAAGAAACACAATTGCCCAGATTCCCTCCTCTCATTGATAATTTTACTTCACTCAAATACATCAGTGAGAGTCAGGATTTCCCTTGATGGCAAATTAACTCCCGTAATTAAAACAGAGCGAGGCTTAAAGCAAGGGTGTTCCCTTGCAGCTTTTCTATTCAATTTTTTTATTTTAGATCTGGGGCTCGAATTCAATAATTGTACTGGTGACCTGCCAGTCACCAGTACCCGCCAAGGAAAGGATCTTATTCAAGGCTCTAAGCATCACCCACAAATGTGTCCATCTTGCTTCCCCAATGTACCTTTCCCAGAGGATCCACCCGGTCTCCTCCACAAGACCCACTAGGTCACCCTATGCCAGCATGCTCTCAATACCCAGGGTAAAAAGGACCAGAGCAGGGGGCTCCAGCTTCCCGTACCTCGCTGCCGTACACTGGAACACCCTCCCTAGCTCCCTGCGCTCTGAACCCTCACTGACCGCCTTTCGGAAAGCCCTGAAAACGACCCTGTTCATCTAACAAACACATGGCCTAGCCCACATGATTATATTGTATGATGTATTATGTGGTATATCTGATCACAGGTCACTGCCTCACTGTAACCCAAGGCACAACCTGCACACATTGTAACTAAGTCTTCCTTGCAAGTAACAGTGCCACAATGCCCCTGGGCTATCTGCGCGCTATATAAATTTAATAAATAAAATAAAATAAAATAAAATTAGGAGGCCAATAAATTGCTTATTTGCTATATGCCGACGACCTTGTATTATTGTCACAAACACCACAAGGCCTTCAAAATATGTTGACAAAACTGGGCCTCTATGTACAAGCAAATCGGTTAGAAATTAACATTGCAAAGACCCAAATCCTAAAATGTGGAAAACAGCAAACCACTAGGAGCAATATCTTTTCCTGGAAAATTCAGAATGAAAGCGTACAGACTACAACCCAATATAAATACCTTGGGGTGTTAATCAACAATGTAATATGCAAACAAGCTGAAGGCCTAGTAAGGAACCACAAAATTCAACAGCTTATTTCGCAATCACGATTGTTGATCAGGAAGTACGGGAAGTTTTCCATGAAACAAGTTGTTTTATTTTATAAAATGAAGGTTCTCCTAATATTGCTGTACGGCATTGAAGGGTTCTTACCAAGAAAAAAGTGCTACTGGGATCAACTAGAGTCAGGTTACTGGAAACAAACCCTATGCCTGCCTAATTCTGTGCCAATGGCTATTTTGCGTTATGAACTGGGATTGTCATCCATGCATGCTCAAGTATCCTGGAAACAGTGTGCCTTGTTACGCAAATGCCTCCTGGAAAAGGGAAGTAACAATATATTGAAAGTGATTGCGCATCATTTGCTGAAATCTGTAAATCCCTTTGCCGTTAAATGGAGGAAACATGTATATAATGAATTACCCCATGCGGATACCACGATAGAGTTATTACTATCAAATCCTGTTAGAGCAAAGGAAAAAGTACATCTGGCTGATTGGGTAGCAAACATGACAAGGTGCTCCCAATACTAGGAATTTGACATCTTCTTATTTGGTATTAAAAAATATGGGCTGATGTCAGGCTACTTGTTGAAAAGTCCTTCTCCTAAAGTAAGAACAGGATATTTAAGATTCCGGTTAAACCTATGGTACACAAGAAATTTCCTTTGTAAAAGGAAAAAGCTGGCAAAAGAACAAAAACTACTGTAGATATTGTACTGTGCCAGACAAAGAGAGACCCTACATCATCTGCTCGTGGAATGTGTAGCACTCTGCGATGTACGAACCAGATGTTTTGCACTCACTCAGGTAGTACAAAGACCAATGGAGAGTGATGAAAGATGGCATGAGCTGTTCTCTAGTACCTGCCTGAAAATTCAGATTGCCATAGTGCAATTCCTTCAAATTGTGCTCCCTGGGTTAGAGGCGTATAACGGGTAATGTACTATCTATAAGGCTATTAGGTAACTGGTTGGCTGAAAGAGGGAAAGCCGGGTAAAGTAGCCCTTTAAGTGGAACTTTTGTAAATAGTATGAATTGGTGTGATCATTTGTATGAAATGAATTGTTATTAATTATGTGATAATATGGGTATTGTAAGAATGTATTATCTTTTAGCCTTGTAAGATCGAAAATTATTGTGTTTTTGTATATAAATGTTATTTATATGTTCATGCAATTTGAAAAGTTGTAACACAACTATAACAAATAAAAATAATAAAAAAGAAGGGCTGGTGATAGTCAAGGGCTCTTAGGACTGGAGCTTGACAAAGGGCTTTCTTTAGACCTTCAAAGGCTTGATTGCACTCCTCATGCCACCTGACCTTTTTAGGGAATTTGGGAGAGGAGATGACATTCAAGGGAGAAGCTATGGTCCCATAGTTCTCTATGAAGTTCCTTTAATACCCAGTGAGACCGAAGAAGGCTCTCACTTGGGTTTGAGTAGTAGGGGTGGCCCAGTTTTGTACAGCTTGTACTTTGCTAGACAATGGCTGTCCTCATTCCCCTCTGAGTCACCTTGCGAGGCTATATTTAGGGGTCCAACCTCCCCACTCGCAGCACCACTCTCCTCGCCTGGGGAATCGGGCTTTGTCTTTTCTATGCCTTGTCGATGGGCCCGGTAGTCCTTCTCCTTCTTAAGTGCCAGTGACCTGACACGGGTAGAAGTCGTGGTGGATCTTCTATGAGATCACTCCACATCTCCAGCCCCGATTCAGGCGATTCAGAAGGAAAAAGCCCTAGAGCAGAAAAAACCTCCTGGGTGGTCTGGACGAGTAGGCTGACGCAGGACGAGATGAGGTGGTAACTTGTCCAAAGTACAGCTGTCCAGTTAGGCTGTCGTGCGATTCTCATACAGCATATTCACAGACAAATCGTAGGTAGCAAAAGCATGCGAAGGGGTATGGTATCAAGGCAAGAAACAACAGGGAAGGTAAAGAGAAAGGAAAAGAGACGTGTAACCAGGTACCCGGAAGAACAATGGCAAAAGGAGACGAAAAGAGGAGGTGAGCAAAAGGGAGAACGGAGAGAGAGAGAGAGAGCGTACGGCAAGGGCCAGCTGACAGGAGGAAAGGAGAGAGAGAGAAAGCTTCTGTGCGAAGCAGGAAACGAGGAAAACTAGCGTATAACCGCAAAGCAGAAAGGCAGGCTGGAACGGTTGCAAAACGCCGACCGCGGGAATGCTGGAAGGAAGTACTCCCTGCGGCGGTCAGAATGGAAAAAGGCTGGAACGCTGCAACAGTTCGTAGTGAGCGTAATGGGACAATCAATAGCGGCGTAACTGTATTCGCAGCAGTCACCGCCACCCAACCCGGAACGTGACAATGGCCTTATTTCACCTCCTCCTACCTCATGTCCAAGGTAGACCACTGTACTCTGACCAATTTGACATTTGCTTGCCTTTATGGTCAGATGGGCCTGTTCCAGAGCCTGCAATACATAGCCTAGGTGTTCAATATGTTCTTTCTATGTAGGGCTGAACACTGCAATGTCATCCAAGTATGCCATGCAGAAGTCCTCCATCCCATTCAGAACTTGATTGACCATCCTCTGAAATGTAGCGGGTGCATTATTTAGTCCAAAAGGAATTACCTTGAATTGGTAGAGGCCAGCTGGGGTGGAGAATGCAGTTTTCTCCTTGGCATGGTCTGTCAGGGCTATTTGACAATAGCCTGACGTTAGGTCAAATGTGCTGAGGGACTTGGCTGCACCAAGTTTGTCCACCAGCTCATCTGTCCTAGGTAAAGATGGGCATCAGTCTTAGTGACTGCATTTAGAGCTCTATAGTCCACGCAGAATCTCAACTCCTTGGATCCTGTTTTTGGTACAAGCACAACTGGGCTAGACCATGGGCTAGTAGAGGGCTCTATGACCCCGAGATGAAGCATCTTGTTGACCTCATTCCTTATATGGGTCCTTACATTGTCTGACATTCTGTCCCCCCTGCTTTTGACAGGGAAACAGTCACCAGTAAGGATATCATGTCGGCCCCAAGGGGTCAAGCCTGGTGATAGTGAGAACAGGGAGGCAAACTGATTTAACAGTAACTTGCTCTCATCCTGCTGGTCCGATGTGAGACTGGAAGAGAGATTAACTCCTTCCACTTGCTCATCTAAAGGTAAGCCTCTGAGGAGGTCAGGTAGAGGTTCACTCTCCTCCTCCTCCTGAGCTGAAGCTAGAAGCAAAGCTCCTATGTGAGGTCTAGAGACATAAGCCTTCAAACGGTTGGTGTGAAAGACTCTGGGAGCCTCCGTAGGATTGCCTAAATCCACCAGATAGTTCACCTCTCCAAGTTTACCCACAACCTTGAAGGGTCCTATCCATTTGTCCTGCAAGGCCCTCTGCCTTGTGGGGACCATAACAAGAACATGCTGGTCTTGAGTAAACTTAACCATGTTAGCCTTCTGGTCATGCCAATGTTTGACCAGAGCTTGACCAGCCTTCAAGTTATCACTTGCCTCTGCCATCATGTGTGACATTCTCCTCCGGAGACCTATCACATAGTCAGTCACTGACTGGCTTGGGGGAAGGAGCACTCGCCAACCCCTCCTTAATCAGGGCCAATGGATCTCTGACTGGATGGCCATAAAGAAGTTTGAAGGGACTGAATCCTACTCCCTCATGAGGGACTTCTCTATATGCAAAAAGAAGGCATGGCAGTAGAAGGTCCTACTTTCTCTTAAGGGGTTCTTCTAAAGCACCTATCATGCTCTTCATAGTTCTGTTAAACCTCTCCACCAACCCACTGGTTTCAGGATGGTAGGCAGTTGAGAACTTGTAGGTGGCTCCACACGTATTCCACATGGCTTGCATGTAGTGGGACATAAAATGTGATCCCCTGTCAGATATCACCTCCTTAGGAAAACCTACTCTGGTAAAAATACCAAATAGGGCCTTAGCCACAGCCAGAGCCGTAACAGTCCTCATAGGTATGGCCTCAGGAAGTAAAGTGGCATGATCCACTACAACCAGGATAAACCTGTTGCCTGAAGATGTGGGAGGGTCAAGAGGACCAACAATGTCAATCCCAACCCTCTCAAAAGGAACTCCCACCACTGGGAGAGGCACCAAGGGTACCACATTCTTGGCTCCACTCTTGCCAGAGGTTTGGCAAGTGTGGCAGCTTCTGCAGAATTTGTCTACTTCTGAGCCCATCTTAGGCCAGTAGAAGTAAAGAGAGAGCCTTTTTTTATTTTTTATTTACTTGTGTATAATCAAAAAAACAATGATTTTTACAAGGATGATCAAAATCCGGTCTAGCCGCGTATGCTTCTGCTTCCGAGTAAGTACGCCAGCTCACACACTCCATTACAAGAAGTTAGGATCCTTTGCATGTTGACCGGACTGGTCAGGCCCAGAAGGTCTAAATGTGACTGTGGGTCCGAAGGCCAGACCTTGCTACACCAAAGGTGGTGCTGTCTGTCTCAGTGAGAGGCCGTGCTTTCGCCTGCCTAGTGAGAAGATTCTATGGCCTTTATTTTTGTGAAGGCAGCTTCCAGTAGTTTACATGCCACTACAGCCCAGCGTGTTTTTTCACCCGAGATAAGGCGGCACCACCATGTGTCTTCTTCCACCAGCACTGAATGAACCCATAAGGGTTCCAAGTAGGCTGCACGTTCTGCGTTGAGAATATGGCGAATTGTCTCGATTGCGTTGTCGGATTGACATAATCTGCATGTGGTTGCCGCGGCCTGACTTCTTATCGCCATGATTTCTCTGGTATGGAGCAAGTTAAGCCTTGCTCTTAGGAAGTAGGTTTGAAGATTTCTGTTTGGAAATTTTACACAGTAGGCCAGTGGGCTTTTGAGCCTATTGAATGTCGGTGGCAGATGCTTTAAGAGTTTGATCGCTCTGGTTTGGTCGGCTGTGGTGATCCAGTGTTGATTGTTCAATATTTGAGACACTCTTTGTGGATTGCTTTTCAGGTCCTCTGTAGAACATGCCACTTGTTCCAGATTGTTTACTTGGCAGGCGATCCACTTCTTGATCTCCGAGCATTTAGTTGATTCCAGCTCTTTGTTAATAATGTTAAAAATTGGTAGACCGTCTTGAATAAGAGTCTTTCTGAAGATAGCCATAGAGGCAAGGCTGACCGTTGCACCCAGCGAGAGTAGGCCCAGGTCTCTTCTGATGGCTGCAATCGGGATGGAGTTCGGAAGACCCAAAGTTGTCTTCCAGATGTAGCCTTCCAGCTTAGGCCATATTGAACTAGGCATGTTAATGGTGGCGTCCATGCCATAGGTTAGTGCAGGGACTACTTTGCCTTTGTAGAAGTTGATGACGGGAATCCAAGAAAATTTGCCGAATTTACGGTCAATCATCTTCATTTTTGAGGTAAGGTTTTTTACTTTCTCCCAAAGATGCAGTTGCATTTTTGCCTCCTTTGGAGATCCGTCGATGTAGACTCCCAAGTATTTCAAATGTGGGACGACTTCGATGCTGCAATTATTCACTGACCAGGAGTGAGCTGATTTCTTTGGTTGACGCTTCTTGGTGTAACGCTCACCTGAATCCCTCAGAGGCGCAGGTCTGGGCTGGTGGTTCTCGGAGTCTTCTAGGGTCACGCGCAGGCCTCGAATGCCACCCTGGAAAGGCCCTTTCCTCACTGAGATCTTGATCTGAAGGGTGAGGTGTCTGCAATTATGAGAGCAAGGGGTTAATATGGATATATAAGCCTGACTGGGTAAGCTGCCTCCCCTTCCTGGTACTCCCAAGTAGTTCGTAGGCTAAAGGTGCTCACCTTATGTAGGTGAAAGCGGAGCTCTCCATCCTGCGTCTGTGCAGGGGCGCCGAAGCCAGTTACTTCACTGGTTAATTGTCCAGCCTCTTGGTTGCAGAGGATGAAGATTTGGAGCAAGGCCGTTGTTAGCAGCACGAACGGCGGTTGCTTGAATATGGAGGTCCGGAGAGCGATGGAATGGCGAAGGTATTGCAGGCAAGTAAGTAGAAAATGTCAATTCGAAGTTAAAAGCACTTCTTAATGTCTCTTTTCCTTTTTCAGGTCGCAGAAGCAGCTTGGTCGAAAAATGGATGTCGAGGAATGCACCGAGGAGTGAGAAAGATGAGCGCTGCCCAAAACACGTGCGTATAGATGGAGTTTGTATTTCTTAATGATGTCCTTTTGTTTTGCAGATGCGAGTAGCAGCGTCGGCGGAGGCGAGAAGAATGCAGCGCAGGTAAGGAAAGTTTCACGGAGGTTTACTAAACAATGTCTTTGCTTCCACAGGGTGCCGGAAAAATGGAAAGCTGCAGCCCGTGGCTTGAGATGCACCGATGGACTGGGTAAGTGCTGCGCTGGTTATTATCTCGTGCTAACCTGGTGTTCTTTTCCCTTTTCAGATGCTGCTGAAGACGAAGATGGTATTTCGGAAGGTAAGATTGCGGATTTCTCTTCCCAGATGCAGAAGTTGAAGATTCTCTGGAGCTGACACGGTGAGCGTCCTGCTGCTATTGCAGAATAACGCGAAGCACGTTCCTCTGATCGGGCGTGGTTTAAATAGCTTACTGGAGTGCTTAGGTGTCTCCTTCCACAGCAGCCTCGCCCAGGTAAGAAGTCCCAGCTTCCAGAATAGTTCCAGTATCCAGTCCCAGGGAGTGGTGCTGGCCACACCCAGAAGGTAAAGTAGTTCCAGCCATGGATGGATGAGGATTTCATCCTGCAGGTGAGTGAGCAGCATGGTCTGTAGCAGGTAGGTCCACCCAAGCACCATTCCTTACATCATGAGCCCGGCACGTCCTGTGCCGGGACTGAGTCCCCTTATGAGCCTGGCGCCACTGGCGCCAGGACAAGGTCCATAAGGCCCCTATGGGAGCCGATGGGTGCCTGGAAATGAAGTTGTGACCCAGCTTCCGAGGCAGTTGGGCTAAACCTGACTCCTTGGAGGCTGCGGTCATGACACTTGGCCAGTATCATAATTTTTGTCTTGATGTTGTTTATTGTAAGATTATTGACGGCCATGTACTCTGCCAGGTTGTCTAGCTGACGTTGAAGACCTATTTGTGTCTGGTCTAAAAGGATCATGTCATCCGCATAGAGAATACGGGACAGGACGGTGTTACCCAGCTTCGGAGGAAAGCTGCGGACCGTCACTTCAGATTTTTGGAAGTCTCCCAGGAAAGCAACAAAGAGGGCCGGCGCCAGCGGGCATCCTTGTTTCACTCCTCTTTCTGATGGAATTTCTTTGGTAAGAGAGCCTTGATTATTTAAGCGGACACGTAAGGATGTCTTCGAGTGGAGAGCTATAATCGGTTGAAGGATTCCGTCTGGGCAGCTCCATCCTTGAAGAGAGAGCCTTTACTTGGTCTTCTTAAAACTTAAGTGACCAGCCAAAGGTATCTCGTGGGCTAACTGCAGAAACTGGAGTCGGTTCACTAGAGGTACTACAAGTTTTTTGCAGTCTCCAGGGGTTGACTCAGTCGGTTCACTGTAGAAGAGGCCATCTTCCCAGTGCAACCTATGCTTCCAAGGCTCAATCCCATTGAGCTGAGAAGCTGCCTGTAGGCGAAGACCTTCCAAGGTAGAACACTCTCTTTGTCCCTTGCTGAAATATTCCCTGTTGGGTCCACCTTCTGCCAGTAAAGACTGCATCTCAGGATGGTCAACAGGGTCAAGATCTCCTACCAGAGTAAGACCTTCTTCTAGATCTGATTCCTCAGTATCTAGTTGAACCATACAGTGTTGAACCTCACACTCAGCCTCAGCTGATGTGACTTTGGACAGTCTTGGAGATGTCCTTCGGGGCACAGGAGTGCTTGCTGGTTCCTTGCTGGCAGACTTGGGTTTCCCCTTGGTCTCTTTCTGACCTGCAATAGCAGTAAGTAAGTCCTGTGGACTTGGGGTGATAGTTTCCTCTATCATGTCCCCAGGAGAGCCTCTCAAGGTTCTCTTCCTTGCAGACCTAATGAGCTCCTGCTTCCTTTTGCTGAGGGGCTGGGAGTACTAGACACAACTCCAAGAGTTTTAAGGTCATTACCCAGCAGGACCCTTCAAGGTACGTTATTATGCACACTTACAGGTATTCTGACAGTCATGTCATTACACTGGGTGAGAGCTGGTATCTGGGGAACCATTTGCACAGGGCCTCCAGCTAACTTGGTTAGGTGTTTGGTTGCCTTAGCAACATCCTCCACCTTGAAAAAACATTCATCAACCACAGTTATGCTGGCTCCAGTGTCTCTGATGGCAGGGGTCTCCTGACCATTCACAAGAACACTATCTTTGTAATACTCTTTAGTATTATCAGGGATTGAGTTATAGACATCTAAGCCCTGTTGTTCCCAAAGACCCAAGGACACTAAAGAAACACTAGCTGAGACTCTCATGGGCTCATCAGCTAGTAACTGAAAGTTTACACTGGTCATATATACTTCATCCACCTGGGAGAAGGCTAAGGAGACAGTGTTGACCCCTGAAGGTTTACCCTTGCATCTGGGATCGCCTTTCACATGGTCAGAAAACCCACTAACAAAGCATTTTCCAAAATCTCTCTGGAATGGGGGTTTGTTCTGACCTCCATCTGGTTTGGGACCAGATGGTACACTAGCCTGATTCGGTTTCCCTTGTGGCTTACCCTGGTTATGTTTGGGGCCCTATTTTGGATTGGAATTATTGAAATTAATTCTCGTTGTTGTCTTTCTTTGGCTGCTTTCCCTCATCCTTTTTCTGAGTTACCCCAGAATCCTTGTGAGTAGCCCTGTTGGCAACCCACAAGTCAGCAGCCTTAGCTAGTTTCTTAGGATCTATCTCCTTTGAATCATCCAAGTGTTGCCTGAGCTCACGGGAGCAGATATCAAAAATAGACTCCAACATTACAAGATTCCTCAAACCTTCATAAGTGTTCACTTTGTAACCCTTAACCCAACCATCTAAGTTTTTCAAACCTTCACACACCCAGGTAGCCCAAGGGGTACCATCATGCTTTTTGAGGGTTCTAAACCTCTTAAGATACTGGGAAGGGGTCTTCCCAAATCTAGCTATTAATGCTAGCTTCACACACTCATAATCCTGCTTATCATCCTCCCCCAATTCCATTACAGCATCACTTGCAACAGGGGGAAGCCTAGAGAAAAGCCAGGGAATCAGCTGATTCCCTGAGATACCTTGATACCTTGAATCCCATGATTGTACTCAAACATTGCTAACCGATCCAAAACATCAAGTTTAGTCTCATACATACCAATCATTTCCTTTGGCATACGGGGTCTCTTAGGGCTGGAAGACCTAGAAGTCTCTGGGAGAGAAGAATGTTCTACAGAAAATTTCTTCATCTCTAGTTCATGATTCAACTCCATTTCTCTGAGCCTTAACTCTTGATGTTTCATGGCAGTTTGTGCATCAATACGTTTCACTTCCAATTCAAGTCTCATTTTCTCAAGTGCAATAAACTCAGGAGTAAGTGTAGGACATGTGTGGGTCCCTGTGGACAGAGGTTGTGCTTTCTGAGCAGGCAAAGGAGCTATAGGGTTTCCTAACAAGGACTCTTCTACTTCTTCAAAATTAACACTCTCAGAATCAGAAACATCAGTATCCACATTTACTGGAGGGGTAGGCCCTTCTGACCCACTCCCCAGACTTTCTTTTCCCATTAACTTTGCAATCAATTCAAATTTCTTTCCTTTACCAGAGAGACTCCTCTCCCTACACATGGTTCTCAAAACCTCAGCAGTGTAGTTCAAGAGACCCTCTTCAGTGTAGTTTTCCATATTTGACATGATTTCTTAGTTAAATAGAATTAGTGGTGTTAGCTTTGTGGTTAGTTGAACCCAAGCTAAGTGTAATCACTCTACTTCCAAATCCACACTGCTATACACCAGTGTTAGGCAGAATCCTGTGCAGTGCCCTTAGGGACCACTACACATAATTAAGACTACAGGTGGCAATACAAGCTTTACCTTTGGTACATCCCTGTACTACTATGTTAAAGCGGTAGCAGTAGCGGAGCAGCCAGGCTTATCTCAAGAGTATATGAGCAGTAGCAGAGATTACACAAAGGGACCACAATTACTGTGACTCAAGCAAACACTGACTCAAGGTTTTAAACCATTTGTTATAAACACGACACTTCTATTAATTAAAAAAACACACGTAAAATACACTACAACTATCCAATTCACTTTGTACGGTATACTTCAAGGTAAGTACCCTGTGTTTTAGCGGACCGGTGTTATGAAACAAAAGACGTTACCGTGAACACACTTAGCACCTGAGATACCCAGACAGAGTTGGGGGAAAAAATCATAGGCAATACTTTTGTCAAGGCAGACAGAATCAGAGAACACTCTTAGACAGAAATTCAAAAGTCAATAGGCCAGAGCCAGTGTCAAGTGGAACCGGGTTCCTGTTGTCGAGGATCACACAGTCAGATAGTTCATGATTCAGCCTAGCCAGGAGTACTTAGATATTGTCAACAGAGGAAGCAAAAGTTATAAGAAGGAGGGAAGACAAGGGCAAGCCTTGGAGGCGAAGAAAAGGGATTGACCCAAACTCCTTGAGCAGAACACAGTACCTTATTCAAGGAAGAAGCTGGTGCCACGGCAGTTGTTCCTGGTAGTTTCCTGCAGACCCTTGGTTCCTGGAGCTTCGATCCAAAGGAGGACGTCTGGAGGGGTCTGCACCACACAGGGCTAAAGCTGGCAGCAGCGACGGTGAATAAAAGGTGCGCTCCTTAAAAACAGGAGAGGCTCTTCAGATGGCTATCCGGACCACTACAGCAGTGTGCAGCAATTTCGACCACAAAGAGGATCCTCTGGCTGTAGAAGATGAGCTGGTTATCCCCACCAAGCTCAAGGGAAGAAGACTCCGGACTGGATCTTCTCTGGTCGTCAAAGGGTAAATAGCTAAGGACTACAGCAGGGCTTCACCAGGACGGGATAGTTGCGGCAGTCGACTTCTTCTCCGCTTCTCTTCGGTTCCTTGTAGTTCCAGTGCCGACTCTGACGTCTAGCCCAAGAAACCTGCCGGCCCGGTCAACCAACTCAGCCAATCATGGCAAAGTATGACTTGGGTTTCCTAGGATACCCTGTGCAGGGGGTGACTACACCCCTCCCTCACATTCAAAGGAGGACGTCTGGAGGGGTCTGCACCACACAGGGCTAAAGCTGGCAGCAGCGACGGTGAATAAAAGGTGCGCTCCTTAAAAACAGGAGAGGCTCTTCAGATGGCTATCCGGACCACTACAGCAGTGTGCAGCAATTTCGACCACAAAGAGGATCCTCTGGCTGTAGAAGATGAGCTGGTTATCCCCACCAAGCTCAAGGGAAGAAGACTCCGGACTGGATCTTCTCTGGTCGTCAAAGGGTAAATAGCTAAGGACTACAGCAGGGCTTCACCAGGACGGGATAGTTGCGGCAGTCGACTTCTTCTCCGCTTCTCTTCGGTTCCTTGTAGTTCCAGTGCCGACTCTGACGTCTAGCCCAAGAAACCTGCCGGCCCGGTCAACCAACTCAGCCAATCATGGCAAAGTATGACTTGGGTTTCCTAGGATACCCTGTGCAGGGGGTGACTACACCCCTCCCTCACATTCAGCCCACCTAGACACCCAGGCGCCTAGAGGAGGGCTTCTTGGCAGAAGCCTGCCAAAAGACAGTGAACAGAAGGACTTTTTACAAAAAGAAATGGCGAATAAACCCGACTGCAGCCAAAAGAAAAAGTATTTGGTCAAGCGGGTTTTAAGTTCGAGGCTAATATAATAGCCTAAACAATACCACGTTTATATAGTATAATCACGGTAGAAAATTTGGGGTAGATACCACTGCCACCAGCCAAGTCTAAATGTTAAAAGAGCGAAACAATGCTCTAGGAGGTCCAGATAAAAAGGGCTAAGGATTAACCCTTGCCAGTACTCCATGTAAGATGGGGTGTACTGGATCTGTGGTTAAATGACTAAGTAAAGTTAATTGCAACTTTAGCCTTTTCTGGGGGACAGTAGCCAGCCTCCGAAATGGAGTCGGTGGGAAGTCTAAAAGACAACCCTGTGTCACTGCACTGAAGGTGCTGTACTCCAGAATCCACAATCACAAAAACAGATGAAATACACATGGCAAAACACAGGTAAGAGTGGGAAAAGGGGTACACTCTTACCAAGTGGACAAAATAAACTCCAGAGATCCAGCAAAGCTGCTGGGAGACTGATTAGGTAAGGGAAATTAGCCATTGAATGATAATTCTCCCTAACAGGCCCTAATAGCTAAGGCATAGAGAAGGGGTGACAGAGGGTAGCCCTGGCGGGATTCCAGTGTGCAGCGGGAAAGGGGTCAGACGTGAGGCCATTTGTGATCACTGAGGCGCAGTGTGCGCTATTGTCATGCGTGCACGTCACCGCCAAGGCCCGCACTTACCTGCCTGGCGGCTTTATCCTTGTTGGTGCCTGAAATGGGGTTTTCCAGCCAGGATCTGCCATCCTGAGGGACGGCGCAGGGCCAATCGCGGTTCCAGAGTCATCTCCGGCAGTCTGGGGGTCTCTGCCATAGCGGCGTCAGTGGGCATTCGCACGGAGTCAGTGTATGCCCTGCACGCATGCGCACTGCCTGGTATGCCATTCATTGCCATGACAGCAGTGGCTGACTCCGTTGCTGCGCTTCCTGTTTCCTTGGCTATTTAACTCCCTCCTTCTGGTCTGTGGACGCGTCTTAATTGCGTTACGTTATTGACCCAGCTCTGTACCAGTTTCCCCTGCCTTCTGGTCACTATTCTCCCTTGGCCTGTTTCTTCCTCATCTGCGCTCCTTTACTTGTTCCTCCTCTGGCTTGTTCTCTCTCTCCATCTTGGAACCTTTGTTATCCTTGTTCTCCGCCTTGACTGGAATTCTATCTCTGGTCAGTTTACCATTAGGCTCCCCCGGTCAGTGCTTGCACTCTCCCTGGGCCACGTAAAATCTGGGGCAGTGCACCGTGGCATAGGGAGACGTTGCCAGGCACCCTTTTCTGTTTCACATTCAGAGAGAGGGACCTGGGGCTGACTCTTGCGTTGCACTATCCTCAGGACTGAAGCACTGGAGATCCCACAAGCCTCGAGTAAAGGACCTTTCCATCAGGAGACACAACAAAAAAGGGACCAAGTATTTGATAGATTAAGATGCCTACATTCACCCGAATCTAAGTCAGCCATGCAAGAACAACATGATGAACTGCAGGCTCTCAGACTGGAAATCACAGCGTTGCAACAAGAAAACGCAGCCCTACGTGGGACCCTTCCTCGAGATTTTGTATCTGCCTTGGCTGAGTCCTCTGTGGCACATACTTCTGTCCTGAAATATGACGGTGATCCAAGGAAACTAGCAGAGATGTGTAATTAATGCAAGATTCAATTCAGGTTTTGACCACAACATTTTCAACATGATAAAGCAAGGTTTGGATTCATCTTAAGCAACCTTACGGGTAGTGCCTTGGCATGGGCGGCTCCTTACATTTCTACAAATAGCCCTATCTTGGAGGAGTTTGGCGAATTCAAAAAGGCCTTTTTGACGGTTTTCCAATCCCCCATTTTGGCTGCGACTGCCCAGAGCCAGCTCCTCATTTTGAAGCAAGGACATTCAGACCTAATTTCCTACTTTAGTCGTTTTCGGCAACTCACAGCTGATTCCCAATGACCTGAAGTAACGCAGCAGACTCTGTTCCGCAGGGGGCTTCGTGAAGAAAATAAAGATGAACTTATCCACACCCCTGAGCCTGATTCTTTAAAGGGTTTGATTGATTACGTGATACGCATAGATCACAGCTTGATGGAATGTCGTGGAGAACGACGGAGAACCAGAGACAGTGTGTCCAGACCAGCCTACGTGTTACCGGTCCTAGTTACCCCCTTAAGGGATACCACCTTAGAACCCATGCAATTGGGCGCCCTGCGGGGGCCATTATCAGAGGGCGAACGTAGGCACCGTCGTCAACATTGGGTAAGCCTTTACTGTGGAGGAAGCAGCCATTATTTGGGTTCCTGTTGTTTACGACCCCCAAAGCCAGTGGAAAACTGAAGGGCTTGTTGCACAGACAGGAGGTAGCAACAAGCCCAGCTTACACTACTGAAACCCTCAGCAAAGACCCAGCCTTACCAATGTATTTATTTATTTATTTATTGTTTACTTGTTAAGCGGTATACAATAAGAACATACTGTTTCAAAGCTCCCACAGGACAGGTAGGGAATGAGAGAGGGGAATACATTCAGCATTACAATATAATATTTAAGAGCAGAGGGGTAGGGGGACAAACCTACTATGCCTTGTGAGTAATTCAGAACGTGCAGGGCAGAAAGGAAGAGGGAAGAGGGGGAAAGTGGTGGGGAGTCCGAGCCCATGGGTGGACCCTGGACGAAGTGCTAGAATGTTGAGTGCTAAAAGGTCTGGGCCAAGGGAGCTGTAAGTGCGAGTCTCCAGAGTGGAGGGTGTGGAGATGCAAAGTGCTGTGGAAAGACAGGAGCTGGGAGGAATTGGTGTGGAAGGTCAAGGCCCTGAAGATGCTAAAAGGTCCAAGTACACCGATTCAGCAACTGTGAGATCAGTAGAGTAGAGAAGGAGGGAAGGAGAAGGAAAAGAGGGAAGTCTTAAGGAGCTTCCGGAATTTGAGAAGATCCTGCTCAAGGCGCAGGGGGAGGGAGGGGCTATTCCAGAGGAGGGAGCCTGCAGAAGAAAACGACCCCCCGCCCTCTGCTTAGCAAAACCCTTTACACACAGAGTTGGTGCCAGAGGAGTGAAGTGATCTAGGGGGAGAGTATTTAGAGAGATACAGTTGAAGATAGTGTGGTCCCCGGGCCCAGAGAGCCTTTTGGATGATGCAGAAGGATTTGAATTTAATCAGTGCATCAACTGGGAGCCAGTGAAAACGTTTTAGTGCAGGAGAGATGCGTTCCCTTGGCTTAAGGGCAAGGATAAGTCTTGCTGCCCTATAATGGCTAAGCTGGAGGGGTCGCAGAGCGGTAGAAGGAAGGTTCAGGAGGAGGCTGTTACAGTAGTCAAGTCTAGAGAGAACAAGGGCTTGAGTAAAAATGAGCTTCTGATGGAAAGTGAGAAAAGGTAAAATTCCTTTGAGAAGGAAAAGCTGACAGTTGGATTTCTTGGCAATGTTCTGAGTGTGAGGGAGGAAGGAAAGGGAGGAGTCAAAAATGACTCCAAGGTTTCTGGCTTCAGTTGAAGGCACAGGGGGAATGTCTCCACTACGACCGCTCACTGTGAAAGTGTGCTTGCGCTGGAACAACAACCAGTCCACTGTATGCACTAAAGCACTTTTGGATTGTGCAGCATCAGGGAACTACATTGGCACGTCCTTTGCTCTACAAACAGGCATTGCATTGGGCTTCAAAACTGTGCCTTATCTTATTGAAGCATTCAATGGATCTCCATTAGCTTCTGGACCAGTACACCATCACATGTTGCCTTTGACCTTGCCCTTTGCTGATCACTAAGAAGAACTATCATTTGATCCTATCCCATTATTCTGAGCCTTACTTGGCTTGTCAGTCATAATCCTCATGTTGACTGGAGGAAGAAGAGACTCAGTTTCCTTTCTAGTGGCCAGTCTTCAGTGCCACTGTTTGAGGTCGTATCAGGAATTACTGCAATTCCACCTTCCTTCACAATGGGATGCACCCTGTCAGGGATACCGGAAGAATACAACAGTTTTGCTCATGTTTTTGCTAAACCCGAGGATATCTCTCTACCACCTCACTGTGTGCATGACTACAGCATCGACTTATTGCCTGACAAGCCTATACCACATGGTTTGGTGTATTCCTTAACCATCCCGGAAAAAGAGGTACTATGTTGTTACCTAGACGACTGTCTACGGAAGGGATTTATTGTTCCATCAAAATCTCTGGCCGGGGCTTTGTACCAAAGAAGGAAGGGACTTTGCATCTCTGTGTGGATTATCGCCTTCTCAATGAAATCACTGTAAAGGACTGTTACCCTCTCCCCCTGATCCGGGACATCATGGAATCTCTACATTCTTCCACTGTGTTCACCAGGTTGGACCTGCAAGGGGCCTACCATCTGCTGCAGATAGGACAGGGCGATGAAGGGAAGACAGCCTTCAAAATGCCCATGGGACAATTCAAGGATCGCGTAATGCTGTTCGGACTGGGTAATGCTCAGGCCGTTTTCCAGCAGTTCATGGACTCTATCTTTTCAGATATCATTGATATTTCAGTCTGGATCTACCAAAATGACATCCTGATTTTTTCCTCATCCCCTGAAGAACATGTACTTCATGTATCGGAAGTACTTGCCCGATTGGCAGATAACTGACTCTATGCAAAAGCTGAAAAGTGTGTTTCGGTAACGTGATCAGCACGGTTGGGGTGCATATAGATCCCAGAAAGGTGAAAACCATCCTGGATTGGCCTCCGACACGGGACATGAAGGTAGCCCAGAGATTTTGGGGGTTTGCAAATTTCTACTGTTGCTTTATTCTCAGTTTCTCTTCTCTATCTGCTGATATCACCCACTTTTTTCATCGAAGACGACATATGTATGGGATGAAAAAGCCAAATGCACTTTCCTGGATCTGAAGAAATCTTTTGTTCAGACACCCATCCTGCAACATCCGGATGAAACACATCCCTTTATCATTGAAACCAATGCCTCCAGCTGAGCAGTCGGAACTGTACTACTGCAATTCAATCCTGATACCAACATGTAACACCCCATTGCTTTCCATTCAAGGAAACTCACCTCAACCAAAATCAACTACTCTGAGATTGAGATGGAATTATTGGCAATCAAAGAGGCCTTCATGGAATGGAGGCATCACCTGTTAGAAAATCGTCATAAGGTCGAGGTGTGCATCAATCATCAAAACCTTTCATCGTTTCCCTCGGAAGTCTGGTGACGCGGAAGGGGGGATGTGGTGTCATGCGTGCATGTCACTACCGTGGCCTGCATTTACCTGCCTGGCAGCGGGGGTCTCCAGCCAGGATCTGACGCCCGGAGGGTGGCACAGGGTCAGTCCCGGTTCCATGGTCAGCTCTGGCAGTCCCGGGGTCTCCGCAATAGCAGCGTCAGTAGGCATGCGCGTGGAGTCAGCGTCTGCCCAGCACACATGTGCACTACCTTGGGTGCCATTCGTTGCCATGCGAGCGTAGCTGACTCTGTTGCTGCGCTTCCTGTTTTCTTGGCTTTTTAAGACCCTCTTGCTGGTCTGCAGACGCATCTTAATTGCGTTCCATTCTTGACCCAGCTCTGTACCAGTTTCCCCTGCCTTCTGGTCACTATTCTCCCTTGGCTTGTTTCTTCCCCATCTGCTCTTCCTTGCTCTTTCCTCCTATTCCTTGTTCTCTCTCTCCATCTTGGAACCTTTGTTATCCTTGGTCTCCGCCTTGACTGGAATTCCATCTGCAGTCAGTTTACCATCTGGCTCTCCCGGTCAGTGCTTGCACTATCCCTGTGCCACGTAAAATCCGGGTGAGTGTACTGTGGCTTAGGTAGACGCTGCCAGGCACCCCTTTCTGTGTCACATTCAGAGAGAGGGACCTGGGGCTGACTCTTGCGTTGCACTGTCCTCGGGACTGAAACACTGGAGAACCTACATGCCTCCAGTAAAGGACCTTCCCGTCAGGAGACACAACGAAAAAGAGACCAAGTATTTGACAGCTATAGAGAAGTTACACCATCTGCAGGAAGTATCCCAAAAGCCAAATTTGCACAGACCCACGAACATGTAATCCCAGCGCACTTTATCCAATGCCTTGTCTGTGTCAAGTGATAGGACCACATCGTCTGGGTGTGAGTCACCTTCTAAGATGTGCAAAAGGCCCAGGAGGTTATTGGAGGAGTGCCTTTTCAGGATGAAACCCATCTGGTCTTGGTGGACAAGTCGAGGGAGCAGGCGCTCTAGTCTGCCCACCTGACATTTTGCCAGAACCTTTGCATCAGTGTTAATGAGGGAGATTGGGCGATAGGAGCTACCGACTGTGGGATACCGACATTTCTTGTGGAAGACAACTATATTGGCTTTCAACAGTGATGTTGGAAGCTGATGAGATTCCAGGGCCTCTTTGAACATCTGTCCCATGCGTGGGGCAAACACTTCTAGCATAAGCCTATAGACATCAATAGGAAGCCCGTCTGGCTCTGCTGCCTTACCCAAGGCTAGTCCCCGCATATCTTTAAGAGCCTCCTCATCTTCTAGGGAGGCATTCAAGAGGGCCAGATCTGCTGTAGTATGTGTGGGAACGGGAATCTCATTAAGAAAGGCTATAAAATGGGTCATGTCTCTGTCTAGTGGGGCAGCGTAGAGACCCTGATAGTATGCAGCAAATATTCCATTTATAGCTTGATCCCCAGTAAGCAACCCGCCATAGTCCCCACTGATTGATGTGATTAGTTGGCCCCACGATTTTCCCCTCAGGGCAAGAGCCATAATGTGAAGGGGTCTCCTTAAGATGGGCAGACAGTAGCCCTACCGCATGAGCTCCAGGGCCCAGGCGTCTAAGGTAACCTCCCGCCATTGGGGCCAATGCGCTGACAGCCGTCCACCAACCAGTAAGTTGTGGGAGTGGAAAATCCAAGTGGCTTAGAGGGTAGAGCCCCCCCCCCTGTCGCTGCTTGCTGGCCTCTGGAAGCCCACCTACCCCTTTTCAGAGCATGAGAAACACTTCTGCCCCTGCCTGGCCGGCGGGACCTGCGCCTTTCTGCCTTAAGGCACATAACGCCTGTAGAACCTGCCCCTAGAGGTGAAGCTGAAGGCAGACTTGGCCAGCTGTGCAGGTAGGGCCAGCGATTTTGCAACAATCTTGGACTCCTTCAATTTTCTAAGGAGTCGTCGGCCTTCTGCCCGAAAAGGAATTCACCCCTAAAGGGCATTTCCAGCAATCTGTTCAGGACGTTTTCTGAAAAGCCTGAACACTGTAGGTATGCCTGTCTCCTTAATGCTACAGCCGATCCCATCAATCCCTGTCAGGGGCAGATACGAGGTAGAGGTGGCTGCTCTGGTGGAAACTGTGGCCGCCTGCACAAGACCTTCCGGAGAAGGGTGAGAAAACAGAAATGTTGGGTCTCCTCTTGCCGGCCTTTACTTCCTCGTCATAGTAGAGCTGCCCCGGGGAATGGAGCAGGGATGCTGCCACAAAGAGGCTATGGATCGGCGATAGCCAGGTCCAGTGGCATATGTCTCTCAGTAACTGGGCCCTCGTCCAGGGTGTCTGTCAGTTCATAGCCTTGGACTGGCACTGCCGCAGCATTCAGGCCTAAAGTATCAACCACCCTATCCACTAGTGCCCGAAATTTGGCATGGTGTGGTTGTAAGGCTGGCTTTGCTGTAATTCCACATCTGAGGATGTGTCCAGCCCGCTGGCGCCGTGGAGTCCTTGTGCCAACAGCAGGACATCTGCCTGGTCATCAAAATAGTCGACGCCCCCTGTCCCTGCTGTGAGAAACCTGAAGGTGTCTAAATTACTAGTCCCCGGGGATCTGTCATCCAGGTGGCCAGGACACGGTCATCGCTATTGGATATAGTTCCTGGGGGTGGACCAGTGCGGGAGGATCACCTGGATGAGGGGTCGTCTGGGAGTGGAAGTGGGACACCGAGGGGAAAATAGAATAGTTGGACTCTTGGGACTCTGACCGCATAAGCACACTAACTTCAGATCCCAACTGGTCAACAGGATCTGTTCTTTAAGACTCAGGTATTATTAGAAACTCTTCCTCTTTCCCATTATAATATACACGTGGGATCACATACTACGGAAATTTCGACCCTTCTTTAGACCTAGTGCCCTGAAAAGACTGGGACAAACCTGCACATCGACAGAAGTTCAGAGCCATTAAATTAAACGTAGGAAAAACCTCCTTAGAAATGGGCGAACGTGTAAAAAACATGGTGGCCGTGTGGATCAATAACAAATCCTTAGAAGATATGACGGAGATGTTAACCCTAAAATAATTCACCAATTCCTTATGCCCTTTTTTGAAGAAAGCCGTTCTACAGTTAAATCGACCCACCTTAGCCACGCCCATTGAGACTGCACAAAACCACTCCGATGCAGCTAAACAATTTCACTCAGCCCATCGGTGGAAGGATTGGAAGGATCACAAATCTGTCCACCGATCTCAAACTCAGGGAACAGATAAACAAGGGGGGTTACATAGAATTAAAGAAGGGATGCCACGAGATAAATTAGAGAGCAGAATAATGGATCCTAAAACCAAAGAGGAAGGTAAAAAGGAGGAAACAAAAGAAAGGAAGCAGACCACCTCCACCCGTCTGTTTTTCATGTAGAGAAACTGGACATGTAGCTAGACACTGTCCAAAGAATCTAAGGGACGAGCCTACGGAAATAGACAGTTTAAAGGGCAAAGAATGGGAAGAACCGAAGAGGAACTATAGACCTTTAGTATCTGTTTATGTCAATCCTCGGATGACTTTACATACGAAAAGGTCTGGGTAAATGCGAGGCAAGGAAGAGCTTTGACTGATTCAGGTAGGAAGCAAACTGCTATATGGGCCGATTTAGTTACAACCAAAGACCTAGGCAATGCGGCCCTATTGAAGGTCACATATGTACACAGAGACAATGAAGTGTACTCCAAGATACCTGTACACATTGATATCTGGGGCGAATACTGTGAAATAATGCCAGCCATAATTCATGGACTCCCCGAAGAAGTCATTTTGGGGTGGGATTTCCCTACCTTCTCTACACTCTTGCAGGAAACTCCACCTCCATTTGGAGATTTTCTACCTCAGAGTTGTTGGCAAGCAGACCACTACTCCCAAAACTCCCCAATATGGGAGTGGGAAAACTTTGAGCCTAAGAGACCTGAACCAACCCTCGAAAACCATTTCATAGGCTACTGTAGGAAGACCAGTAAAACCAATACACCTCTACCAACCCGACAATGACAAACCAAGGGAATATGTGAGAGTTCTTGGACATCTCTAGTCCCTGTTCTCTTCCAGGTCTTCACAACGTGGAACTTGGACTAAGAACAAGCATATCCACCTCGCATAGGGGAAGAGTATGTGAGAAACCTGAAGGTGTCTCACTTATTAGTCCCCAGGGATCTGTCATCCAGGTGTCATCCAGGTGGCCAGGACACGGCCATCGCTATTGGATCCAGTTCCTGGGGTGGACCAGTGCGGGAGGATCACCTGGGTGAGGGGTCTTCAGGGAGTGGAAGTGGGACAACGACGGGTGAGACACAATACCCCCTTCCTTACAACACCTTTTCCCCATCCTACCCTGTAGGATATTCAGCAGCTCTAACCCCACCCGTGTCCCCATTTCCGACACAAACATTTTCTTACACCATGAAAGACAACGGACTAACACCAGAGCCATTTACCTGACATGTCCCAACACAAGACTCAGGCAGATTCAGGCAATTGGCATTGACTACACACACCTGACGCCCTTTTCCCTTCCCCACAGGGATAAAAGGTGGAGCACAAGAGCACACTATGGGCAAGGCAAAACGCATGAGGAGGCAGCTGTTCCAGGATGCCAGTTCAAGAGGAGAAAGCTGGCGAGACTGGAAAGGATGACAAGGAGGGAAGAGCCCTTGCCCTTTTCGAGCCAGACCCGCGAAGCCTCCCTGAATGGAATTATAAGACTGTGGCCCTCATTACGACCCAGGCGGTAAGTATCGAACATTGCCGCCATGGCGTAATTTACGTTTACGCCCTGGCCCCATGTCGTAAAGTGCGGCACATTCCGACCCATCGCGCACGAGCATTACGCCATGGCGGTAATGTAAAGTATGCGATGCCGTAAATGACCCCAAAACGGCCCCTACCGGCATCGTACGCCGCGCAAGGTGCACTTCCGCTACCCATCATAGCGGTCACCGCAATTAGCGGTCACCGTAATTAGCGGTGACCGTAAATAAGCGGAACCGGAAGTAGCCTCATCGCGGCGGAACGGGAAAGAGCATGGCGGCCATCTTTAAAAACACAATCCATTCCCATCCTCCCCAACCTCTCCACATCCGACCCTGAGGCCTGTCATAACCCATTACCCATCCATTTACCAACTTGAAAATGCCAAAAGCTGTCAAAAAAGCCTGCGATCGGCAGCGCCAGGACCGCTTCTCTCATGAGGAACTCACCATGCTTGCGGAGACCCTCCAGGACAATGCTGCGGTGGTCTTCTCCACGCAAATGACCAAGCCCGCAATTGCCAAGAAGAAGGCCACATGGGCCCTGGTGGCAGAGCGTGTCAGTGCGGTGGGAACCGTAACCCGCAACGCACAGCAGTGTAGAAAGCGGTGGGACGACCTGAGGCTCCGTGTCAAGAGCATCCTTTCGGCGAATAGGAACCTGGCCACGGCAACCGGGGGAGGATCTGATTCACCCATCAAATTGCAAGCATGGGAGGAAATCTGTGCCTCCACTATTAGAATGGAGAGCATAGAAGGAGTAGGAGGGATGGAGAGAGGAGCCCCGACATCAGGAGATGCAGGTAGGTTGCTCAAATCAAGCCATGCAAAATTCACCAAAGTCCATTCATGTGAAGTACAACGTTGCCCCATAGTGCAAATGCAACACAGCAGCAGGAGACTGCCCACAGACACATCCGATCTCCACCCTGTACACATGCAGCATGCACACCCTAACTGCCGGCACCCACATACCTCCATGCTACTTCCACACAAAAGGCAGACAACCTGTATGCCCCTGCCTCAAATGTGCTGCATGTACTAACTGATAAGATGCCATTCGTCACAATGCAGGCCCAATGTCCGCTGACCCATCAATAACACTATCCCTCCTTTGCTCCACCACAGGCTCAGATTCAGACCCTCAGGATGAGGACACCACTGCCTCCACAGCCACCAAGAGGGCCAGGACAACTGTGCCAAGACCGCAAGCCTCCACCTCTGCCGTCCCGATGAAAACACCACAGCAGCCACAATCCCTGCCAGGGAAAGAGGACAGGGCACTGACAGCCACCACAACTGTCACCACAAATCAGCAGCAGGAGCGCACATTACACAAATCACTCTTGACGAAATCGCTGCCATTGCAGCCTCCTCCGATAGTGAAGCTGGGATCATCGAGGAGATTGAGGATGCAAGCCCCACTGCCCACCTACATTCCCCCTACATATCCCTAAGCAGCCTGCATGCGGATGCCACACAGGGGCAGTTAGAGGACGAGGATTGGCCAGCCACCCAATCCCCGCTGCCGGAGGTGAGCAGCCCAATAGGTATGCCAATGCCATCAGTCATGAGCCAGAGGAATGAACAGACCCTGGATGAGATCGTCACCCGGCAGCAGCAACTATCCTCGCTCCTCAATGAGCACGTTGCAGAGTGTGGGGGGGCAAAGGATGCAATGGAGAGATGTGCGGACAGAGTCACGGCTGCCATTGAGTCCTCCACGAAGGACATCTGCACAGAACTCGCCGCTGTGCGGCACGTAATCTCAGAACTGGGGCAGACCATTCGGGACATGTGTCCAAATGTGCATGCAGGAACCTTCTCGTCAACCAGCTCGGCACAGAGCAGCCCCATCCGACGATCAGGGAGGAACCTGCGCATCACACACTGCTGCACAGACTCACTCACACCTTCGTAGGGATTCCAGGGGGAGGGGGGAGTGGGTGTGTTGGGGTGTTCAGGGGGGAGTGGGTATGTTGGGGTGTTCAGCGGCAAAGGGGGGAGGGGGGAGTGGGTGTGTTGGGGTGTTCAGGGGGGTGGGGGGAGGGGGGAGTGGGTGTGTTGGGGTGTTCAGGGGGGAGCGGGTGTGTCATACCTTTTCACAATCATAATGTCTTAGTTACTTACCTGTAACTGTATTTCTCCAGCATTGGTATCTTTCATAGATTCACATGCTTGAATATTCCCCGTCGTTAGACTGGGAATCCTCAGTGATAAATTAAATAATAATAATAATTTAAAAAAAAAAAATATATATATATATATATATATATAAATATATATATACACTGCCATCTAGCAGTGCATGTACATTGCCCATTATAGCCTATGAGCCACTTCATTGTGTAGTCCCTCCACCTCACTTTGGTCCTTTATGGCCCCAGCCAATGAGGTGGCAGGGCTTTAGCTCCGCCCCCGGCAGCCATCTTCAGATTTTGAACCGTAAAGATTACAGCATGATGGATGCCGAGCATAGGAGCAGCCTCTCAGGGGAGGCGGGCGGGCGCATATGAATCTATGAAAGATACCAATGCTGGAGAAATACAGTTACAGGTAAGTAACCAAGACTTCTCCAGCATTGGATCTTTCATAGATTCAGATGCTTGAATAGAATACCAAGCAGTTAAAACATGCCACCATTATAAACAGATATGCATAATTACAGAAAGACATATTTCTGATCAAACCTTTACCATGCAGCAACACAACGGTTACATACTTCGGGAAAGGTGGGAAAGGAGGCTGGTCCTACCTTATACAAAGAGATGGCGGAGCACTGCCTGTCCAACTGCAGTTTCTTTGTTGGTATCTTCAGTCAGGCAGTAGTGTTTCGCGAAAGTATGCAGAGTGCTCCACGTGGCAGCTCTGCATATGTCTTTCAAAGCCACCCCTGCGTGGAAAGCTGTTGACGCCGCTCTTCCTCTGGTGGAGTGCGCAGACGGCGGTCTAGTTAAGGGGTCGCCTTTCAACTGATGACAGTGGGTGATGCAGGACGATACCCAGCGTGCCAGGCTTTGTTTGGATATATGTTGGCCCTTGGTACGGCCAGAGAAGGAAATGAATAGCCGGTTTGAGGAGCGGAACTCCTTGGTTCTTTGCAAGTAAAACTTCAACACCCTAGAAACGTCTAGAGAGTGTAATGTCCTTTCCGCTTCCGAAGCGTGATTCTGGAAGAAGGTTGGTAAAACAATGCGCTCAGTGAACGACATCTCCGAAAGTACCCTGGGGAGGAACTTCGGGTGAGGCCTTAAGATGACGCGGTCCTTCTGGAACAAGGTAAACGGAGGTTCGGAAGACAAAGCTTGCAACTCACTGATCCTTCTGGCCGATGTGATGGCTACCAGGAAGGATGTCTTCCAGGACAAGAATTTCATATCGCATCTATGTATGGGCTCGAAGGGAGGTTGCATAAGGGCTGTTAAGACGGTGTTGAGGCTCCAGTCCGGAACTGGTGTAGGTGTAGGCGGATAAGTACGCATCAGTCCTTTCAGGAAGATCTTGATCGCTGGTAAGGAGAGTAAGGCTTGCGTCTCCGCGGTTACTGTGTAGGCCGCTATGGCTGACAGATGGACCTTGATAGAGGACAGTGAGAGCCCTGATTTAGCCAGGTGCAACAAGTAAGGCAGAATTTGATCAACCGAGGCCGTGAGGGGATCGATCGCAGAGGTCTCGCACCATTTGGAAAACCTTGTCCATTTTCTGGTGTAGGTGAGTTGCGTGGACGGGGCTCTAGCGGCCCTGATGATATCTCAGCATTCTGATGGTAACTTTAGGTGCATCAGTTTACGCTGCTCAGGAACCATGCTTTGAGGGACAGGCTCCTCGGGTCGTGGTGGAGGACCTTGCGGTTCTGTTGTGTCAGTAGATATTGATGTGATTTGAGACGAATCGGGGATTTGCAGGATAGATGTCTCAGCGTCGGGTACCAGACTTGCCGTGCCCAATCGGGTGCAATAAGAATCAAGGAACAATCCTGTTCTTTCACCCTGCGAAGTACCCTCGACATGAGGGGTTGGGTGGGAAGGCGTAGAGGAACTTCCCCGACCAATCCACTGAGAACGCGTCTCCCAGCGATTGGTGCTTGGGGTATCTTGACGCAAATATCTTGCATTTTTTGTTGTTCCTGGTTGCAAAAAGGTCAATTTGCGGAAGGCAAATATCCGTCGGGTTTCTCTGACGTCCAACTCCCACTCGTGTGACGCTGTGTATTCTCTGCTTAATCTGTCCGCTAGGACATTGTCCACTCCTGGAAGGTGCTCTGCCCTGATCTGTATCCCGTAGCGCAAGGCCCATGCCCATAGCTGTTGGGCTTCTTGCGACAGAATCTGAGACCTCGTGCCTCCCTGCTTGTTTGTATAGTGCATGGAGGTTGTGTTGTCTGTCTGGACTGTAAGAACTTGACCAGCTATAACCGGTAGGAAGGCTTTCAGTGCCAACCTTACGGCCCTGAGCTCCAACACGTTGATGTGGAGCTGGGACTCTCGTGCCGACCAAGATCCCTTGGTTTGGAGGTCCGCAAGCTGAGCGCCCCAGCCTGATAAGGAAGCGTCCGTCCGCAGCAGGAGGGTCGATGTCGGTGCTTGAAACGGCATTCCCTGTAGAAGATTCCTCGGAGCGTTCCACCATCGAAGGGCCTTGTGCAACGTCGATGGAATCTGGACAATGGGCCTCATTAGGACCCAGGCGGATTTCGCGGTGCTAAATGCACCGCGAAGCACGGCGGAAAGCCGTCGATAGCGCCATGGGGGTTGGCGGATTTACCGCCCCATTCCGACCTCGGCGGAGCGGTAAATCCCCAATCCCCATTCTGCCCTTCCCCATTCCCATTCTTGCCCCATAGGGTATAATGGGAGTGGGGAAGGAGTTAATTACGCCACCGTAAAATACGGTGGCGTAATTAACAACGAGGTCCCGTAGCGCCATGGTTTTCTCCGCCTGGTAAAACCAGGCGGAGAAAACCTCCATGGCGCTAAGGGAACTCGTAGTACGGCGGACGGGTCCGCCGCGATTAGCGCTGGCGGAAACCCACTCCGCCTGGGTCCTAATGAGGCCCAATGTCTTCCCAGCATCCGAAAGCTTGTTTCCATTGGTGGTCCAGAGCTTCCTGAACCGGCCTCATGCGAAGCCTGCAGTTCGGTATGAGGAATATGCATGATGACATCATGCCCAATAGGGATTTGTAAGAGCGTACAGATGTTGTCTCTTTCTGTAGGAAGTTCGAAGTTAAGCGTAGAATCGCTGCTATTCTCTCTGTGGATGGTCTCACTCTGGGAATGCTGGAGTCGAGCTCGGCTCCCAGGAAAAGAGCTACCTTGCTGGGAACAAGGCAGGACTTCGTCTGGTTGATGGAGAAACCTAACTCTTTTAGGAGGTTGACCGTCCTCGACACTGCCGAACGAGCCTTTGCAGCTGAACTTGCCTTTATCAGCCAATCGTCCAGGTATGGAAAAACGTCCGTTCCTGCTCTCCTGAGACTTGCCGCTACCGGTGCCAGGCATTTCGTGAAAACTCTTGGCGCCGATTTTAGACCGAACGGAAGCACTTGAAACTGAAAGTGGAGCCCTCCCACTGTGAACCTGAGGAACTGCCTGTGTGCTGGATGGATCGGAATGTGGAAGTATGCATCCTCCAAGTCTAAAGTGGCCAAGAAGTCGTGCTTGTTTAACCAAGGTAGCACCCCTTGTAGAGCTACCATCTTGAAAGTTATGCGCTTGATGAACTTGTTGAGAGCCCTCAGGTCCAAGATGGGCCTCCATTGACCGTTTTTCTTTCTGACGAGGAAGAATCGGGAGTAGAAACCTTTTCCCCTCTGAGAATAGGGTACTGGTTCTACTGCTGCCTTCTGGAGCAGTTTTTTCACTTCGGACATGACCTGTTTTAGCATATGCACTCTGCGGGGAGTTGGAGGCAGGGAAGGAGGTTGGTCTAGAAATTCCAAGGTGTGACCCTTTCGGATCACCTGTAACACCCATTTGTCCGATGTAATTGACGGCCAGCGCTGGAAAAACTGGCTCACCCTTCCCCCCACCGGGGTGTGGCGAAGGGCGGGGGGGAGATTGGTCGTCAGTTCTGCTTGCCTTGCGACTTCCCTTGGGCGGAGCCACGTCTGCCTCTATGGGCGTATCTGTTGGATGACTGATATTTATTGGCTTGGTACGTGCCGCCTTGTGCTTTTTGACCATAGGAGGAACGACTGTATCCCCTGAACTTGGAAGATGAACCTCTAAAGGGACGAAAAGACCGATGGTCCTTACTTTTGTCCTTTAAAGAACTGATGGCTCTGGCTGTGTCAGTGTCTGTCTTGATTGCCTTCAAATGGTCGTCTATCTTTTTCCCAAAGAGATCTTGGCCGTCAAATGGCATGTCTAGTATCTGCGCCTGAACTTCAGGTCTAAAGTTAGTAGCCTTCATCCAGGCCTGCCTTCTGAGCACTGTGCCGTGCGCCATCTGCCTGAAGCCTGATTCGGCCACATCAACTGCTGCGTCGATCATGTGATCCGATGTTGCTTCACCATCCGCGATTATGGATTTTGCCTCCTCCTGGAACTCCGGTGGTAATTGTTTCGCCAAGTTAGACATGCGGAGCCAAAGCTCGCGATCGAATCTTGCGGTCATGGCCAGTGCGTTACCGGCTCTGATTGTAAGTGATGCAGAAGATGACACTTTCCTGCCCATGGCTTCCAATTTACGTCCGTCCTTATCCGGTGGGGCCGACAACGGTGAGGAGGGGTTGGCGAGTTTCTTTCTGGCCGCCACTGTAATAACTGAGTCCGGTTTCGTATGACCCCTTAAACAAAGCGGTGCCGAATCCGGAGCTTTATATTTCTTTTCTGGCCTGGACACCAACGCCGGAGTCGATAAGGGCGTAGATAGGATCTTGGATCCGGAATCCCAGATGGTATCGAGGAGGGGAATTGTGGTCACTGTCCTCCTTCGTTTGTCCCTGTGCTCATAGAGCACTGATTGCCTTTCCTCCGAAGAAACCAGAATTTTAAACAGTTCTGCGGCTTTACCTATTATGGTGTGGAAAGAGACGAGATCATCCGGTGGTGAGGCCTTGCCCGGCGAGTCTCTCCTCCTGGGCTTCTCGACGACGTAGTCATCCCAATCACTGGGTGCGTCTGGCTCCTGAGTTATTTCTCCTTCTTCTGGTTCCGAAAATTCACCAAAAGGATCCTCCTGCCAGTCTGATACCGAGATGGTGGACGGTACCATGGTGGGATCTACGTCCGGAGATCGCGGTCTGTGCGATGACTGTGGTTACGGGACTCTTGTAGGTGAAGCACTGTGGGTGCTGCTCCTCGGTCTTCGAGCAGGTGATCTCATCCGTTTTTGCGGTCTACTCCTGTAAGGAGAGCAACCCGATGTGCCTGGAATCGGGGATGATTCTCTAGGAATGGGATTAATCGGAATTTGTTTCTCCCTTTGCCGTTTGTAAAATTCTTCTACAATCCTCTGCACGGATAACATGAGCACCGGGTCATGTGGATATTCGGATTCTCCCGTGGACGGGTGCCAAGGAGGGCTGTATTGTTTCGGTAAGGGACCGATGGACTCTTCCACCACTTCCGCATCAGAGAATTCTTCCTGAAGAATTATATCCGGAAGTTCTGCCATGTGCCCCAAAGGTGAAAATTGCTGCACCGGAGGTTCAGTTACAGTATTCTTCTCAATGATATTGCTTGTAATGACAGGAGCTTCGAGAGTGATGGCAGTAATTCCTCTGTAACTGCCGAAATTTGCGGTGCCTCTGAAGGCGTTATGGATGATGTTATCCTCGTCGACGACTGAGATTTTCCCATCGACGAGGGCTTCGCCGCCGACTGAGATTTTCCCGTCGACGACTGAGATTGTCCCGTCGACGAAGGCTTAGTTGTCGACTGAGATTTTCCCGTCGACGACTGAGATTGTCCCGTCGACGAAGGCTTCGCTGTCGACTGAGATTTTCCCGTCAACGACTGAGATTTTGTCGTCGACGACTGACATTTCCCCGTCGACAAGGGTTTCGTTGACGAATGTGGAGTGTGTTCCGTGGATGACTGCGTCATGGACGAATGCTTCGTGGACGAGTGGTGTTTCTTGCTCGTCGACGATTGCTTCGCGGTCGACATGTCCGATGACGATGATCTAACTGTCGACGATGTCTTAAGCGTCGTCGTCGTCGATGCTGGTTTCGTCGACGGTATGGCCGATGACGGGCCTTTACCTTTTCCTTCATTCGTGGGCGGTTTAACCGCCGACGACTGCCCCCCCCCCCGTTTTTTGCAAACTCCTCCTTACCTCTGGAGGCAGATTTTGCTGACTTTTTCTGGCTTGACAGGTCAGCTGGAGGCAGAAAGGGTATCAATTCCAGCTTCCTCTTTTTGGATTTGGGAGAGGAACTCCTTTCCACTGAAGAGGCCCTTCTCTTTGAAGTTTGCCTCTCAGATGGAGTGCTGGATTGGACAGGAGCTGTTCTGACAGACTCTTCGTCTGAAGATTGATCCCTGGATTCCAGGTATGAAAGGAGTCTTCTATGCCTGTCATGAAGGGTCTTGGTGGAAAAAGTTTTACAAATCTCGCATTTTTTAATGTCATGTGGGTACAGACAATAAATGCAATGCTCGTGGGGGTCCTTGTAGTAAACCAATTTCTTCTTGCACCTTGTGCAGTCCCTGAACAGGGAAGGCTTCCTGACAGCCTGAGGTGCCTCCATTTCTGAAGAGAAGTTCAGTCGACGATTTTGAGAGGAAAACAACAAGTTCTGCCACCAAGGTTAATTGGAAAGAAAGCCCCTAAGAAGGGGAACAAGATGGAATATATTTTACAAATAAAGCTAGGGGAAGGGAACCCGAAAGAAAGCTAGGGGAAGGGAACCCCACTTTTCTGATGAGATGATAGAATCATGAACTGTGTTAGAATTGCTATGTGAACGCGACGGAGGGATGCCAAGAGGAAAGCTAAAGGAAATTAATCCTGCACTTGTGTTAAAGTAAAGGGAAACGTATTAAACTGGCAAATGTGAACCCTGCTGAGGGATGCCTGCGAATGAGAGCAAAACATAACACACCCGTGAACATTTTGACGACAAATGTGAACTCGGCTGAGGGGTGTCCACAGTGAATGGTTGTTTAAAAAGACATTGAGACTCTTGAATGTTTCAAGTTGCTGGTATTTTGGATGCAGGGCCATAGTGAATCCGACTGAGGGAGGCCCAAGTTGCAAGAAGGATCAGAGCCTGGTTGAGGGAGATCCAAGGGTGAAATTAAATCACCCGATGTGAAGATTATTGAAAGGAATTTTCTGTTTTGTTGGTTATGGCACAACAAATCCTCGGAGGAAAGAGTCTTTGTATAAAAGAGATTTGGCCACAGAAGGCCCTGATATTTTGGAAACAAACTGTACACTCCTGCTGGAGAAGTCCAGGAGTGTGATGTGCTTAAGTCCCACCTTGTCCCGTACTAGAAAACGTGGGGAAGGGAGACCCCAGCTTTAACATCCTGACTTATCATTTTGTGAACACTTCTTTCTTTTCTGGTGAACATTATCCCACACTATTTTATGACTTAGCGTTAGGGATTGGCAATCGTATTTTATTTAGTATAGGCCCTTTTCATTTGACAAGACGCCATTAGGACTACCTTATTATAATTTAATGGTCGTAGCTTGCTCCAATCTTTGATTAAGGTTTAGATTAGGTGTTTTTCTCAGCCATTTATACAGTTTAATAAACACCCTTGAATTGTGATCACTTGTGTCTGTCTTTACTGTTGCCACCATGAATTCCTTACACTGAATACACAGGATTGATGTCCCTATGGTCATACTCCACCATCAGCGCCGAAGATGGATGCCATAGAACCGAGGAAATCGGCCGGGGAGTGTGGGACAAAAGAACTGTTGCCGATTGTCGGCACTGCAGGCTTATCTCTCGACGTCGATGGAATGACTGTCAACGTTGAACAGAGCTTGGTCACTGAGGAGGTGTCGGGGACAACAGAACCCTGCGGCTCGCAGGAAGGCCGCGGCATCAAGGGTTTAGGTGCTTTTCTCGGCATCGAGCCCAAAGGCTTTCCTGGCACAGATGGCTTTGACAACGGGGATTGTGTGGGGTCGGAAGTACCGAGCACCGTTGCTGCCACCAAGGCCTGCTGCTTGGGGGGTGCACCCACACAAGCAGCTGCATGTTTTTCAAACATCACCAGCATTTAGCTTTTAAACTCATTCCACTCTTGCAGGGTGGTCGGCCCAGCCGACAGTTTACCCCTTTCCGCCAAAGTGTAGGAATCTGTTGGTGCCGGTGACGCCTTTTTTTTCTTATTAGACATGGAAGAGTGGCTCCTCGAGTGAGACCACTTCTTTGTCTTAAGCCAATGTTTCTCTTTTTCTTTTTCAGAGCTTTGCCTCTCAGTCTCTGCCTCAGAGACCTGGACGGACGACCGCGTAGGAGATTTTGACGGCAGTCAGCCCAACGCAAGTTTGGCTGCCTGCTCACGCGCCGATTTCAGGTTCATCTTCACACACAATACACACCCCTCTGTGTCTTGACCTGTGCAGAGACACCACACACACATATGTCGTGCAGATCGGTCACCGACATTTTAGAGTGGCAGTCAGTGCAAAATCCAAAATCCGAAGCGCAGACATTTTGTGGTCGAGAAAAAACAGATCTAACGGAAATATGTTAAAAAAAGAGTCAAAGACTCGATAACAGTAGGTTCCTCAAAGCAGCGTGTCAAGCGCACGGAAAAAAGGAACTGAGGCATGCAGAGTAGTGACATGGTGAATATACGACAGGGCGAGTGCAGTGAGTGTTAGGTGTTGGAGCAGTACACTTGCATTTAGTACTATTGGAGATGGAGCTATTTGGAAACACGTCTTTTTTGATTGTTTATCATTGGTACCAAAGAACCACGTAAGAACTTTGCTTTAAAGACCTCAGCAGTGAGCAGAGAGAGCCGAGAGTGAAGTGAGTGTTAGGTGTTGGGTGGCCGGGGGTTGGGGTAAGGTCTCGCCGCATGAAAGAATTGAAATCTATTAGACTGACACAGTACATTACAGGTTGCAGGGATTGTACTGTGAAGCTCTGATTTAATAAACTGTACTGTCCAGATACACACAGAGGAAAGTGAGGCTCTGTAGCACAACAGTAGTGAGAGGACCGCAAGAGTCACTACACGATTTCATGTTTTTTCCAGCAACGAAGGAGCTGACAGCTGGTCTTACTGGGGCTATAGTTGGGTGAGGGACTGCGGGCATCACGCCTTTGACCTTGTCACGGCCAGGGTTAGCAGGTACAAACGAGGGAAGGAAATCCTTCTACCAACTTTTTACTGCAACATTTAATTTGTCAACTGAGCAAGAGACTGCGGGCCGTGAGCCTTTGATTTTTACTCACGGATTTGTTATAAGTGTATGGTTGCTATTCAAAGGCTGTTTTGACATTTGGTATTCCGTTTTTGCTTACTCTCTCTTAGTTTCCCCTTGGTGTGACTGTGGGTGGATACCTTTGAACATGAGGAGGGTGGATTTGTTTACAAATGGTGTTCTCATGCCTCCCATTACCAGGAAACATCTACAAAGGTGCGGCTTGGAAGATGCACAAGTAAACCTAGGGACTTCCAAAAATGCCATAAGCCGTACTTTAAGCAAAGAAGCAGAGGCACAAATTTGAACATTTGAAACTGAGGCGAAAATGCCACTAACCATTCGGGCCAGGCTCTCAGAGGATGAACTGGTGGATTCAATATGTTATGATTTGAGAATGTCTGAACAGGTAATGAATAATCAGGGAAGTGATCAGGGTGTGTGCCCGGAAGGTGTACAACATGCACGATTGACAACTCCAGGGGAACAGAGGAGGGTGGCTCCCACCATCCACAAATTTAAGTCCCAAATGCAGGCAAATGTAAACAGGAGTATGGCCCCAAAAATCACTGATTATTATAGGCAAATAGGCAGTAGCACAGAGCTTAGGACACCGAAACAATCAGCTACTGGTGTGCCTGGTTTTCCGGGAGATATGACTGACATTAGTTTATTGGAGGGTACGAGTATGTGTGCTGGGGACCTGTTGAACAGTAAGGGAGAAGGTGAGCTTGTCCTGCTGTTGATCGAATATGGGGATATACAGTGAGTAAACCCAAGTCAATCAGCGGGAGATTCTCGGCGGGAGGATTCCGAAATAATAACTGGTTCTCCATCCCAACTTCTAGATGCAATGATACTCGGAGAGACATATGAATTGGAAAAGAGTGGTCCCAGGATTCTGCAACGCACATTGAGGGAGGTGAATTAACAGATCAAGTTAACCTCCCCATCAATCTTGGCTCTTGTTAGGGAGAATTCTCAGTTTATGGCTAATTTCCCTTACCTATAGAGTCCCCCAGCAGATTTGCTGGATTTGAAGGGTTTGTTTCTTTTTACCTGCTAAGAGTGAGACTCATTTTCCCACTCTTAGGCATTTTTGCTGTGTGTGTTCTAGGCTATTTTTGTGTTCAATGCCTATGGAATTTTTCTCAACCCATAGGAACCATCTTTATTCACATGTGTTACACAGCACCCTCCGTGCAGTGACACAGGGGTGTCGTAGCGACCCCCAAACATAGACTCCATACCCTGGGACAGACTACTGTCTCCCAGGGCATGTAAAGTCCCCATTGACTTTACTAGTCAAATCCTATGAACTAAACTAGTACAACCCATCTTACTATGGAGGCACTGGAAGGGGTTAATAGTGTTTCCCCTATGTTCATTTTCAAGAGGGTACCCTAAAGTCCCTCTCTCAAAAGTTTCTGGCTGGTGGCAGTGGTTACTACCATAAATATTCGACTGCAAATATTTCCCTATGTGATTTTCCCATTGTTCGAGGCTACCACATTTTCTGACAGCCTCTAACATACCGCAGTGCATTTTAATATTAACTTTGCTCCAGTAGGTTTTATTTGCCAGAACTTTAATATAACTTCTTTCTCGTGTCTTTCTCTAAACTCCTAATCCAGGTCAGGGATCCTTTTTCGTCCGTTTGTCGGTCTTCCACCAAGAAGCCCTCCTTTCGGTGCCACTGTGTCTGGGGTGGGTCCATTGTGTGGGAGGGGGATTAGGACCCCTGGACAGGGTTGCCTCCGCAACCCATGTCGCACTCTATCCTGACAGGCTGGAGGGTGTCCCGTCAAGATGACCACTCCACTGTGTGAGTGACAGCTAGGCTGTATGAATGGGGATCTTTTTGCATAAAAGCAGGGTCCTGAGGACTGGAAGAGCAAGACGTCGCCACTGGAACTAAGAAGCCGAAGAGGAGAGAAGCCAAAGACATCTGCAATGACTGAACCACCGGTGAAGCCCTGCTGCAGCGTCTCACCACTTTTCTCCACACAACGAGAGAAGATCTTCACCTGCAAGAGCCTCCTTCCATTGAGCTGGTGGGGCCAACCAGTTTGCCAGTCGGCCTTCCCAGACCTGCCTTGGTCGAATCTCCCATACCCTGTACTCGGAGGCCAGATAGCCAGGCACCAGTCCACCCGGACCGCGATTTAAAGGAGCGTACCTTTCATTCGTCGGGCAGCACCGCGGCTGGTTTCATCTCTGGGTAGTGCAGTAACTCGAACCTTCCTCTACGACGAGGGCATCTCTTCCTCTGCTGGATCGCCCGAACTGCAGGAGCTACCAGGGACAACCGCCACCACAGGAGCCACTTCTTCATTTGAGGTACATTGTTCCGCCAGGCCGCCCTTTCTTCGCGGTAGTGCTAAAGGTGTTTTAAATCCTTTACCTACCTGTTGGGTTGGCCGCCCCTCTCTCTTAACATTGTCTTTTGAACGTTTGCAACCACCATTTCAAATATCGTTAACCAAAGACTTGACTGCAGCTAGAAGAACATTTTTGCTCCTGGGCCCTTGCCCTGTACCACTAACTCTGGCACAGGCCTACTGACTCTGGTCACATCTGTTAGATCTGCCTTCTCGAGATTGATTCTCCATTCGAACTGTGTGGTGAAACCCTTTCTTATAACTACTCTTTCTTCCCACTGCATAATCATTGTGAAATGCCATTTTGCTCAGTTTTCATTCTAAGTATTGCTTATCTTGATGCACTGTCTTGCTGAACTGGGTCACAACTGATGGGAAGTGTTGCTAGGGTGTATAAGAATCTATTTCTGAATAACTTGTGCTTTCCCTCCCTTGTGAGGAATTGTTAGAGGATCCTTGTGTGTAGTTTTCATTTTGCCGTTTTGCTCAGTTTTCACTTGGTCTACAATTCATATAGGGAGTGTGTATATTTTTCCGTGACTTAACTTGACTTGCTTGATACTTGTGATACATGTGTTTGATAAGAAGTGCGTCAAATACATATATATATACTTTTTAACTACAAAGCTTTGGTCAGTGTTTCCCTGTTCCATAGTCTAATGGGCCTAATGTGTAAACCCTGAATACTGCTCATCTCCCTCTTGGGATAAGTCTGACTGCTCAGCCGCAGATACCAACTAAATCTTTGTGGTACGGACTGATACCAAAGGGGATTTATTGCTCTCACCTGTAGGCCTAATCTGGTGTAGTGCTCCCTAAGGGAACTGCACTGGATTCTGCCTAACAGCCTTCAATACTGTACTTAGTGCCTCCGTGGAATTGTACAAAAACATTAAAGATGAGGTGAAAGGGAGGGCTTGGCTTGAGGCGCTGGCAATGCGGACCCCTCGTTAAGAGCTCTGTGGGATGCCCGGGCCTAAGCCTTTATATGCCTATCTTAGAGACTTGATTCCGGCACGAAAACGACCTAGCTGGTGGCGGAGCCCCTCCTAGTGCAGCCGCTCTAACTCCAGGTGAAAATCAGAGCTGTAATCCCTCCAGTCCAGCAGGTTCGAGATACCACCGAAGCAGAACACACAGACCCAAGATGGTGGATTGCTGAAAGCACTGGGCTCAGGGAGGAGGAGCTGGTCTCCTTAGCGTGGGTATTAGCGCTCTACTGCCCCCAGTCCTCTACTGAACATAGCAACTTGAGGCCATAGCATTTGCATACGCTCATCGGCCTCTGGGAAGCCCTATACCCGGATAGCTGCTCTCTTTGGCCACGGACCGACAGGCAAACCAGAGGCCAACCCTGTAGACCATCTCGGGTAGAAATACGGTGGGGACTCAGGAGGAAGCATCGTAGGACTGACGGGAGCCTCAGTGTGTCATGTTCCTGGGCTTAGCCAGTTACTGCAATCGCTTCATCCAGGACTTTGCGTCCGTCAGTGAGCCGTTGAGACCCCTGACGCACCAAGATGTGACCTTTCGGTGGACCGATGACTGTAAGAGGGCGTTCGAAACTATTAGAGAGAGGAAGAAAGCCTGTCCCACGTGCTGCCTTATCACCCCAAATCGTCACCCGGAACCATTGCTCATGTCCGATCACCTACAGGGAATATGGGATGCAGTCGCCGCTGACTTCTTTGGGCCCATCGAAGGAGGGAAATATGTCTTAGCAGTGATGGATGAATACTTGGGATACCCGGACTTTCAACTAATATCATCCACGGCAGCTTACCATGTCATCCCAGCTCTGGACCACATCTTCTCGGCCTACGAAGTACCTAAGGTACTCAAGACCGACAATGGACCCCCGTTCTGTGGGCATCACTTTGCTGAGTACTTGGGGTTTCACCATCAGAAGATTACGCCCCTCTGGCCCAAAGCCAATGGCATGATAGAGTGCTTCATGGCAAATCTAAAAAGAGCCCTGCAGATTGCCAAACTGACCGGACAGCCATATGAGCAAGTGCTGAATCAGCTCATGAGATTACCGGGGAACGGCCCACAGCACTACGGGAAGGACACCTGCAGAACTAATGTTTGGATGAAACACTCAAACGAGAATTCCCCAGGCAGGCCAGTCAGGTCAGCCAACCCCCTGCCCTAGATTAGGAGGTGCAGGAGCGGGTTGAGGCTGCAGAGAGCCCGGAACAAGCCTCGCCGATGGATTGCTGAAATGGACTAGCGGGTCCACCAGACCGACACCTGTTGTGGAGAGTCTGGTAACTGTTTAAAATGTGGGGGATGTCATGTTGACGTTGCCCTGGGAGCAGGAGGCGGGAGTTCGGGAAAGGGGAACTGACGCAGGGAGGGGAAGTGACAGGGAGGGGGCGGGGAGAAGGAGAGAGGTTTGTTGAAGGGAATAAAGAAAGACGTGTTTGCTAACTCTCGTGTCTGTGTCTTCCATGCTGCGCCACACGCGCTCCAGCGATAACCCTCGCTCTAACACAGTGGAGAGCGGGACCCCGGCCATAGCTGTGATAGTCCAAACCGCCTCTGATCCCCCATCCCGCCGTAAAACTGAAGCAAGGACAAGAGGAGGGAAAGGCCCTGCAGCCCAAGCCGAGCAAGTGGCGTACTTCTGCAACGACTGGCCCCCCGTCAGTGGTAAGCCCGCTGAAGCACGGTTCCAGCATCTCCACCCTGAGCGGCTCACAGGTGCGGGCTCCGAGCACCCACCTGGATACCCCACTGGAGTAGAAGCCCCCCCAGATGCCCTATAACAGTGCCAATTACTTTAGCCCATGCCGGGGGGTTGGGGGTGGTGACTACAGCAACTTGCTTCGACGAAGGCTGCCAGTCCGGCTCAGGCAGAATCACAGTGGGAACACCGGAGGAAGCGGAGAGCGGGACCCCCCGCTGCTGCTGCGGAAGCCCAGACCGCCCCCACCTACCCTCCCCCCGTGAAACTTGAGCAAGAAAAGGAGGTGGGAAGGGACCCCAGCCTACGCCATGCAAGCAGCATCCTCTTGCAACGGCTGGCCCCCTTCAGTGGTGAGCCCGCTGATACACAGATCCAGCTGATCTAGAGCAGCTCGCAGGGGAGGGCTCTGGAACATCAACGGGCCAGCGACCTCAGCCCTCACCAAGGGGATAACTATAATTAAAGCAACTTGCTGCAACAAAAGCTTCCGAGCAGAGATGGACTTTCTCAACCTACTCCTACATCAGGGAGGCCGGAGAGGCAACAGAGGCACGGGCGGAGCTCCATGCATTTAGCCCGGGACCCCGGGAAGACACAGATAAATGGAAAGAATGGCGCAGTACTGCTGGTAAGAGCTGGGAAAGCAGCAGCAGGAGGCTAGGTTCCCTTTAAGACTCCCCTGGTGTACAGCCCCTTCAATCAGCACCATATGACACTTCTGAAGCCCGACTATCAGAGGGGGCCAATATTGACCCCAAGGCCTTCGGAGGGCCCCTCCCACGTCCAGTAGAGTTTCTATCAGCGGGACCGGCTCCCCCTCTCCCCTAATATCTGCACAGGGAACACATCTCAATACCATGTTTCTGGCCACGCTGGGAGATGCAAAGGCCGCCTCCCCGCCCAGCCTTGTGGCCGCTCCATCTACAGACTGAGCGCATTCACCCAGAAGGACTCGGCACCCCCACTGCTGGGTTCACAACCCAGGAGCCGCGTGAAGCTCTCTCTGATAAAGCCCAATCTCATAAGGGGACTACGAACTTTGCCCAACCAATGGGGAACCGGCAACCCCCCACCACCTACGCCTCTGCCCCAGGTGATCTCCAGCTACACACCACGATGGCCAAGCATAAAGGCCCAAAATCAGTGGACATCGCCAATATTTACGCCCGCAAGAGAGATCCGGGAGAGCTGACCTTACCCATACCCAGGCCATGTCACCGGAGAGGTCCCAAGGCCAATGGGCCACGAAAGACAATATCCAAGCCCTCTTAGAGGACATTAAGATGGAGTTTCGGAACTGTATGACGGAGGTGGCGACTAAAATAGAGGGCCTGGACAACCAATCTTCCAGGATCTGGAGCCCACCACAGTCCAGCGACGGAGAGCCCTGCAGCCGCTAACTGTCTTCTTCCAGGATCTGAAAATCAAATATCGGTGGCTATTACCAGCCACGCTACAATTCGCATTTGAAGGACAGACACGGGTAATCCACTCTCTCGAAGAAGGTGGAGGCATTATGGGGGCGGAACCATCGACCCCAGACGAAGACCTGACAAACCCGTACCCGGATAAAAGCCAGAACTCAACCCCGAAATCCCAACTGAACCGCTGGATGAAAGTGGGGGGTGGTGGGGACTTGCCGCCACTCAAAGTTAACGAAGAGCTTCTGACCACCGTGCCCAAATGTGCTCTCTCGGCACCCGGGCGTCCCACGATATGCCCCAGCCGAGTGAATGGGCAGACACTTCGGCCTTGGCCCCCTTCGGCCTGGTTTGATTAAGATTAGGTTGTTAACATTTTTGTTGGGCCCCTTGTTTGGCCCCCGAAGTTGGCAGGCCAGGTTTGGTGCCGGTTTGGTTACGAAAAAATCCCAGCTGCAGCAAAATGGCACCTATAGCCTAACACCTGAAGATTACCTCCCCTTTGGTAGCTCTCCCCCCAGGCCCCTACCTGACTAGCAAGTGTGAACATCGGGATCCCCTCCCCTCACATGTAAAGCTGCGCTATGTCTCACTGAAAATTCGAGGTCTGAACCCTCCAGAAAAATGCAAATCCACCATCAAGCGTCTACAAGACCTCAAGAGTTCAGTGGTGTTCCTCCAGGAGACGCACCTGCTAGTGGAAGACTCCCCATGTCTATGAAACTGGGAGTTCCCGACACAATACATGGCATCTGCCCAAAGCAAGAAAGGGGGCACAGCAATCTTGCTAGCAAGGGAAACATCCTTCAGGGACAGAAAGATTTTGCAAAGCCCAGACGGCAGATACATTGCCATAAAAGGTGACCTCTATGGCCAACTTCATACGCTGATTGCTATCTACACCCCGAACGAGATCCAGGAAACATTCTACACCAACCTGGTAGCAGCGCTCCTCCCCTTCATAGAAGGCCAAGTGGTTATAGGTGGTGACTTTAATGGGGTCCCGAACCCCTCACTGGACAGATCTAGCACCCCTGCGTCTAGGGACTTCAAGATTGCAGTGGGCCTGTGCCATCTATTCATATCATTGAACGTTGTAGACTCCTGGAGAGTCCTTCATCGTGAAACGGTAGACTTCTCTTTCTTCTTGCATGCCTATCGCACCTCGTCCCGAATAGACTTGATACTGACAAGTCAGCAACTGCTGGCGTTCACTGATGACGTTGAGATCGGCACAAGGGTACTTTCCGATCACGCCCCAATTCTATTGAGCGCCCACATTTTTGATCCGGATCCCCCGGAAAGGCCCCGTTCGGCACTGTATGAATCAATGCTGCACAATATGATGCTTTGAGATGCAATACATAACTACTTCAAGGAGAACCCCTCAGACCTCACATCCATGGCGACACAATGGGAAGCTATGAAGGCTGTGATCAGAGGGGAACTGATAGCTCAGGCACCAGCATAGCGGAAAAGACACGCTAAAATAAAGGAGCAGCTTGCAGAGGAAGTGGCAAAAGCGGAGACTCTTCATAAGAAGGGATGGTCACCTAAAGTGTCAAGACTCCTGAGGCTAGCCAGCAAGAAGCTGGAAGCCCACTATGCGGAGGACACTACCCAAACCCTGATCAAGACCAAGCAATGCTATTATGTGAATGGCAACAAAGCCAACAGATTCTTGGTTAACAAACTAGTCAGGACTCGCTGACAAAACTACATCACAGTCTTAAGGAGCCAGGGAGGCAGAACTCTATTCGGGAAAGAAGCAAAATTACAGGTAGCAAAATCCCACCTAGCGGACACGCTGAATGCCTCTCCACGGCCACAAGCACAACAGGAACAATTCGTGGCACAGGCCGAACTACCACATCTATCAGAAATGGACAGAGCTGCTTTGGAGGGCCCATTACAGCTGAAGAGATCGAGAAGGTGCTTAAATCCTTCAGACCTAGAGCCCCAGGTACCGAATACGGTTACGCCGCCATTGATTATCCCATTACGCTCACTACGAACTGTTGCAGCGCTCCAGCCTTTTTCCATTCTGACAGCCGCGGGGAGTACTTCCTTCCAGCATTCCTGCGGTCGGCGCGTTGTAACCGTTCCAGCCTGCCTTTCTGCTTTGCTGTTATACGCTAGTTTTCCTTGTTTCCTGCTTCGCACGGAAGCTTTCTCTCTCTATCTCCTTTCCTTGCTGTCAGCTGGCCCTTGCCGTGCGCTCTCTCTCTCTCTCTCCGTTCTCCCTCTCGCTCGCCCCCTCTTTTCGTCTCCTTTTGCCATTGTTCTTCCGGGTACCTGGTTACATGTCTCTTTTCCTTTCTCTTTTCCTTCCCTGTTGTTTCTTGCCTTGCTGCCATACACCCTTCGCATGCTTTTGCTACCTACCATTTGTCTGTGAATATGCTGTATGAGAGTCGCAGGAAAGCCTAACTGGACAGCTGTAATTTGGACAAGTTACCACCTCATCTCGTCCTGTGTCAGCCTACTCGTCCAGACCGCCCAGCACGTTTTTTTCTGCTCTAGGGCTTTTTCCTCCTGAACCGGGGCTGGAGTCGTGGAGTGGTCTCATAGAAGATCCACCACGACTTCTACCCGTGTCAGGTCACTGGCACTTAAGAAGGAGAAGGACTACGGGGCCCATCGTCAAGGCATCGAAAAGACAAAACCCGATTCCCCAGGTAAGGAGAGTGGTGCAGCGGGTGGGGAGGTTGGACCCCTAAATATAGCCTCGCAAGGTGACTTAGAGGGGAATCAGGACACCATCTCTCTCCTTAATTTAGACGCAAACGTCTATTCTAAAGTGTTGGCGTACAGGTTAGCGTTGGTCCTGCCATCCATCATAGACCCGGACCAAACAGACTTTATCAGAGGCAGAAGCACGGGAGACAATCTCCGTCGGGCCCTCAATCTCATCGAGGTAGCAGTTCAGAACCGGCAGGAGTTAGCAGTCCTAACCTTGGACACTACTAAAGCTTTTGACAAGGTGGACTGGAACTTCATGCGCCTCACGTTAGAAGCTTTTCAGTTTGGCCCCTCATTTCATAGGATGCTGCTAGCTAACTATCAAGCCCCGAAAACGTCCTTGAGAATAAACCAAAAACTCTCGGCCCAGATTCAACTGTCACGCGGGACGAGACAGGGATGCCCGCTCTCGCCTTTGATCTTTGCCCTCGTGATGGAGCCATTCGCCCAGAGGATCCGCCTAGATGGCAAGATAGCCAGATTGAACATAGATGGCGAACAATTTAAGATCTCCCTATACGCTGATGATGTCATGTTCTCCATCACGGACTGTCACTCCTCTCTCCCCGCCGACCTGGAGGAGCTGAAAGCCTTTGAACAGTTTGCAGGGTTCAAGGTAAACTACTCCAAATTGGAGGCTCTCAGTATAAACCTCGGCATTGGTGGCACGGCAGATCTCCAATCACAATGCCCACTGAAGTGGAACCTTACGTCCTCACCCTACCTCGGGATAAGCACTACAGCAGAAACGAAACAACTATACACAGTGAACTTCCCCGCATAGTTGAAGGAGTTGGAAGCTGACTTGAAATGCTGGGAGGGGCAAAAAAATCTCTCTGCTAGGTAGAGTTACAGCATGCAAGATGAATCTGCTCCCCAGACTGCTATACCTTAGCTCAACCCTGTGGTTCTTCTTGCGAAAAAACCCCTGGAACAGCTGCAGAAGAAACTTTCAAAATTTGTTTGGAAAGGGGCAAAGCTAGAATCCCCCTTAGAGTCATGACTGGAGCGGCCAAATGGGGAGGTATGGGCCTTCCTAATTGTACAAACTATTATATAGCAGCCCAACTCTCGAACGCCACAGCCTGGGCAGAACAAGAAAATCCTCCAAAGTGGACTTGCATCGAACAAGCAACGTGCCCCCTTCAGCTGAACTCTCTGCTCCACACTCCGGATATAACTCCCAGCTGTTGGCCGACGATTCTATCCTCCACTAAAGCTACCTTAAGTGCATGGTCATGGGCCCGGCACAGGAAGAAGCTACCTAAGGGCCTAAACTCACTCTACCCAGAACCCAGACTTTTCTCCTGGAATGGTTACAGCACAATTTAGCAACTGGTCCAGAGGAGACCTCCGGACCCTCTGGCAGCTCTACCACAACGGCACTCCACTTCGCTTTGAAGAATGCAAGATTTGTTTTCAGCTTACAGAAACGGAGAGATTTAAGTGTGCCCAGATTCGACATTGGGTCCCACAGCCGACAGTTCGACAAGGGGCCACAAGGGACCTTCATACCTTGGAGCATGCTCTACAGGAGGGCCCCCGTAGGGGGCAGATCTCTGAGCTGTACAGACTCCTACAGGGTGGGCCCCTGTATTGGAATACCACAGCCAGTTCCCGGTTCGGACATTTCAGCAGCAGCGGGTGACATCTTTCTTGAGATCCTAAAGACCCTTGCCCCGCCCGTCAGCGGTGTGGGCCCACAAACTAACTTTAAAACCTCCGGGAGCGACTGGAGAAGGGACATGGGAGGGGATGGGACCGGGGTGCTACACAACACTTTGTAAGGGACGGGTTGTCTCATGTATTTACTTGTGTACTATGCTGCAGCCGAAATAAAGTTGTTAAAAAAAAAAGACGAGGTGAAAGCACACACCCTTATCCTCAGTGAATTAAATATAAAAAATTATATTTTGACCAATTTAATGCTAAAGCAGGCCAAAAGGGTTTTGAAAAAGGGATTTGAAAAGTACATGGGATAATGAAACAAACACTGAGGAAAGAACAGATGAGGTGTTGGTAAAGGACACTTTGGAAAAGGTGCAGCAGCAGAAGGCCATTGGAAAGGTACCAGAGATGGAACGAAATGTAGAAGGGGGCAGTATGATCAAATAGAGGAAGTGAGTCTAGGGAAAAGAAATATATAAAAAGGCCCAGAAAAAATCTAAGAATGTAAGGTGGAACCAACTGCAATTAGATTCTAGAAAATATCTAAGAGAGGTGTTCCATGAGAATAAGACAAGTAGAGCTGTGGGGGAGTTAGAGACAGCGGAACAGAATGCTGGGGGTGCTAGAGTTGAAAACAATGAAATGCAAACGGACACGTATAGAGATGTCAAAAACAATTTCATATAATACTGGTTGTTTATCTGACCAGGACAAACCTATAATGTGTCACACTGCATGCCAAGCTTACCCCCCCACCCCCGATAGTAGTGTGTGAGAAAATGAAAGATAGGGGAGAAAAAGATAAAAGATGAAAAGAAAAAGAGAGAGGAGATTGGGAGAAGGGCATCAATGTTTATAAAACCTGAGACAGTTGGCACATTGCACATAGCGGTGGAGAGTAATTCCCCAAGGCTGAGCAAAAGTGCTCTTCAGCCAGAACAAATAAGGGTCCGGGGGGGGGCGTCCACAATGAATACAGTTGGTGGTACTTCTAAGCATGTTGGTTCCAAATCAAGGGTCGGTGCCGATTGAGACGGTCTAATGGAACTTTTTAGCATAAATGAGCACATGCCTAGGGCAGTTGACAAAAAGGGTCTGGGTAAAAACAGTGTAAATTCTGAAGGGATTTGGAAGACAGGTAAAGGGACATAAGAGCAGGATATTAAATCTGCCAAGCTCTATATGGAACTCAGGCCAAACATTAATGTAAAGTTAACATTGAATAATAGCAACATGCTAAAAATGCTACATGTACTGCCTGAATTAGAAAGAATATCATCTGAATATATCATGTATGTGAGCTTTCGGTACCCAAAGTAGACTGACTTAGTAGAATTAAATTTAAAATCTCTGTTTTTGTGCAAATCAATATTGGAGGAAAGAGATGCATTGCTAGACCTGGGCTGCATGGTATACGAGGAAAGAAAAGAATTCAAAGATTATTTGAAAGGAATTGAGCAGGAGGAACAGATTGGAGGTGACACATAGTCAAAACCTAAAATAAACATTAAGGAATATGTCAGCCTGTGAAAATGCAGGGTAACTGGGCAATGGTCTTAGAAGTTTTTAAAAGTGAATTAGTGAAGGAACTGCATGGGGAAGGGGAACTCTGATAGATCACCCACTCAGAGCAGTATTATGGAACACAAGAGGGTTCAACAACTTCATGAAACCTGAAAATCAGAATAAAATATTCACTGTGGGAGCTATTATTCTTAAACAAGAGACCTGGCTGCTGAATCCAATGTGGTTGGATGGTTTTCAGTTAATACAGCAGTTGGCTCATAAACCTGGAATGGGGTGCCCGGCAGGAAGCCTGTTAACTGTGGCTCAAAAACACCAAATTTCAATCTATAACGGTTGTTTCGAACAACATACGGTGGTATTGATTACAACAGCCAAATATAACATGGGGGAGAACCATCTAAAGAGTTTGATCTTAAATGTCTATAGGAATGATAGGCAGGTGGGGATAACTGAATTTGTAAGCCATAGCGAAGAATGGTTGGCATACTGGAGACTAAAGGGGAAGCGACATGTAATGATGGCTGGTGATCTCAATTTGAATAAAATTGGTGAACAGGTGGAGGGTGATGGGATAACTTCTGTAAATGACAGGAAATTGACCAAATTATTGGAGGACTGGGACCTGCTGGTATCAAACAGGAATGTGAGTGAAGATCTAGGAAAGAGGTCAGCATGGAAAAGAGGACAACAAGCATCCAACATTGACTACCTAATATTGGACCTCATTCCGAGTGTGGCGGTCCGGAAACAAGGGTGCCGGTAAGCTTACCGGCACCCTTGTTTACGGACTGCCATACTACGAGTCTGCCTGCATGGGCCGTAGCGCCCAGCAGGTCTGACCCTGCCGTGCGCATCGGGCCCCGTAGGCAGAGTCGTCACGGAAGCACCGGCACTGTTAGTAACGGTGCTTCCGCCTCCCCACTCCCATGGAGTCCTATGGGACTCTACAGGAATGGGGAGTTACCGAATCTGCCGCCTGACTTCCCGCTCCAGGACTTTTAATGGTTACTGTCAGGTTGCTTGATTGTTGTGAAGAGTATGATACCTCCGTCCCCAAGTACCACAGAGAGAGAATACAAGATTACTCCCTATGCGATCATTGAGGCCACAGGTGGGTAGTTCTTGAAGCCCGGAACCAGGGAATGTCGAAACCCAAGGCAGCTGTAAAGGAAAACCTTTATTAGCAACCAATGAGTACAGTACAAGCAAACAAGCAGGATAAAGAGCACTGCTTACCTAAGCTGATGGGAACTGGAGCCCTGAATCCTATGATAGGTGATAATTCCGTGGAGGGGCACATGAGCTGGTTTCCCCGATGACAATAGGGAGAAGAACAGTAGACTGGGTATAGACCCAACCTGCCTAAGTAGTGGGTGCTTCCGCGTCACATGATCCGCGAGTGAGACGGATGATCGCGTCAAATGATCTGCAACCGCGACACGTGAGCGCTGTTTAGATCTCAATGATCTCAATGATCGCGGAAATGACTTTCTGCGCGCAGCGTCCTGCAGCCGGCATCTGCGAGCTCCCTCCTGCAGACGCCATGGCAGACGCCAGTGAAGGAACGGGGAACCCACGAGTCTGCGTATGTGGCCCTTGGGGTAAACCCGCTCACGTGACACCCGTCCACTGTGAATGACAGGAAATGGGAACATGGCTGGGGAAACTGAGGCATTGTGAGTGTTGACTGTCCTAGATGCATTGTGAGTGTTGCCTGTCCTAGATACAGTGTGAGTATTGCCTGTCCTAGATGCTTGTGAAATAGGGACGGAATGAGGCCCATTGTCACGCCTAATGTTCAATCGGTGTAATAGATTTGAAATCATTCCAATTGAACCAAGTGATCATAATATACTTGCAGTTAAGTTTTAACCATATGGCACATCCCAGGAAAGGGAACAACTTCAGGGATTTGTTGTGAGTTGTGGGGCCAACAGACTCAAAAGGTTTAGACAAAATGGAGCAAATTTAACCAAGAGGCTAGAAGGTCAGATGAATTGTGGTAAGATTGAAGACATTCTTGGTAAATGTACAAGTATATGTTTGGGTGACTTCATTTGGTAAGGAGAAAAACATTAAAAAAAATAACAAATATGCAGACCACGCATGCTCACGCTTTCGATTTGGAGGTGTGGGAACGAAAAAGAAAACATAGGTTAGAGTTCATGTTTGTACGTCCTCAATCCCTAGACAGAGAAACCTATGTTTAAAAAAGGAAGGTAGCAACAAGAGGCTTGAAAAACTGGTTGCGCAAGCACAGGTTTCAAATGATACAGCAAGATGGGGAGAGGATACTGCACACACTTAACCAATGTAATACCAGACATTTCTGGTACATAATTAATAATGATATGACCGACAAGATTGAAATCCAAAGTAATTCAGTGGGTGAATTAGACTGGAAGACATACTGGGCGGAAATGTGTGATGGGCATCCAATAAAGAAAGAGAGTAGATGCTTCCTCCCTGGTTGGGATGTAGAGTTCATACAGCGAGATATTGAATCAATTATTAGAAGATCGTCAAATTCCCATTCAGCAGGGCCTAATGGTCTTATGAATAATATCTACAAGTCGAATGTTGATCTGTGTTCCCTAGTGTTAACATTGCTATTCAAAGATATACTAGAAACATGCACCATGCCTGGTTCTTGGAGAGAATCAGTCGTTGTGCCAATACTTATTTATTTATTTTTAAACTGTATTTATTGATGGTCATGCTGATTACATACATTACGATAACAATTCCAATAGGATAATGTAATTTCAGCGGTGCAGCACAATTAGATTTTATACAATCATGAAGATGAAACAGAAGAAAAGTCGTCCTCAGATATCATTTCACATAAGCACCTTCTGAAGGGAGCCCATATGTCCTTGGGGCGGCTTGTTGTGGGCATCATTAGTACATATTATTCCTCACATTAATTCACAAATGTCAATTCACAGAGAAATGTATCACTACGAGGTGCATGTGAGGCTTTCCAACATTGCAATATACATCTTTTAGCGACCACACAGGATACATTGAACAGTCTTCTAGTGGTCTCAAACACTTTACCGATGTCCCCAAACAAATATTTCTGAGGGGTAAGAGGGGCCGGGGCCTGCGTTATTTCGCCAATGATCTCAGCCATATCATCCTAAAACCCAGCAATCAAAAGGCATGCCGAATACATATGAAAGGAGTTCGCACATGGATCCCCACATTTCAGGCACTCCCCAGAACAGTTTTTGTTGAACTTCGCCATTTTGACCGGGTTGATTAAGGATCTTGAATTGAATCAAACGAAGACCAGCATTTAAAGATACAGATTTGGACAATTGGCAATATTTGGACCATTTTTCTTCACCGATTGTGGTAGCCAGATCTAATTCCCAGGTTGTCTTAATGGTATTCAGGGATGGAGAGTGTGTCTGTATTAGAGCATAAAGTTTGGAGACCCCCGTCCCTGTTCCAGCCCCATAAATTACAGCCCGCACACATTCATGTGAGTTCGGTTGATCAGGGAACATTGGCCATCTTGCGCCAAAAGCGGCCCTCATACGGTAAGTAATATTGAAGTGATTTGAGCTGACCTCCACCGATAGTATTGACAAAGGCCGCAAGAGTCACATATTTGCCACCGGGGTACATGTCCCGCATCTTTAATTGTTTGTCTGGGTCCCACGTTCTCTGTAGGGCCACATCAAACGTAGGGGAGATACCAGTGAAATGCCATAGCGGGGCCTCTGAGTCATAGGGTACCTCTATCTTAAGTCTTTTGAAGATCATGGACCAGGCGTGGACAGAGATGCTAACAGGGTTGTATCTGTAGGGGTCTTTATGGCACGTACTAAACAGGACAGAGCTGAGATCAGTGGGGGACGCAACATACCTCTCTATCGGGATATGTGTAGCAGTGTTCTGTGGGTCATAGCAGTGTTTGGTGAACTGGGGCTGTGCCGTTAAATAATAAAGTTCGAAGTCTGGCACGGCTATGCCACCGGTATTATATGGCTCAACCAACTTTTCCCATTTCATCCTGGCCCCTCCCACGTTCCATATGAACGAAGTGGCCAAGGACTGGAGTCTTGTGAAGAAAACCCTACCCGGCCAGAGAGGGATGTTGCCAAATGAAATAGAGGGAGGGCCACCGTCTTTAGGAGTGCAATCCGGCCGTATAAGGAGATGGGAAGTTTGGCCCATATCTGCAGTTTCGTGTTCATGATTATCTGTATATAACGTTTTTCTCTGCTTAGACACCGTAATGCCCAAGTAGCGAACGCGGATGGGTGACCATTTAAATCCATTAACATTAGGTGGGCATACAGTGGCAGGTGTAAGTGGGAACAGTTCTGATTTGGAGTTGTTAATTTTATACCCAGAGTATCTCGCAAACTTGTGTATGTCTATCATGATGGGTTCTAGGTTCACTTTGGGGTCCTGGATATAAAGAAGTGTATCACCCGCGTATAGCGATATGGTTTGAGCTGGGCCTGTCATTCTGATGTTCCTATGTTCGTGGTTCTTTCGCAAGAATGCCGCCATCGGCTCAATTGTCAAAACAAAAAGTCTAGGGGAAAAGGGGCACCCTGGTCTGGTGCCACTGCTGAGCAGGAACATCGTGGATAGGGTGTGATTAGTAAGGACTCTGGTCCCTGGGTTGGTGAACATGAGCCAAACACATTTTATGAATTAGGGACCTATTCGAAAACATTTAAGCACTGCAAACAAATACTCCCAGGATACCGAATCGAAGGCCTTTTCAGCATCTAGCGCTGCTACGGCAGCTTTGGCCTTGGGATTTATTTGTGCCATGACCCTGAACAGCCTACAGAGGTTGAGAGCAGTGGACTGAGTCGGGATTAAGCCACATTGGTCCGGGTGCACCAGACTGGGTACTTTCGGAAGAAGACTGGCCGGGAGGACCTTGGCGAATATCTTCGCATCAGAGTTAATTAAGGAGAGAGGTCTATATGAAGATATATCATGGGGTGGATGCCTTGGTTTCAATAATACAGTTATTATGGCTTCCCGCATAGATTCCGGGAGTCCAATACGTTTAACAAGATGGGGGTTATCTCTGCGTGGTATTCCTTGTACAATTCCACGCCTAGACCATCAGACCCAGGGGCCATCCCTGGTGTTAGGGATTTTATTGCTTCTGCTATTTCATCACGGGTGACTGGTTGTTTCAAAACAAATTTGGCTTCGGGGGGAGGGGAGGGAAGCTTTGGGAGATCTAGTGTGTTTAAATATTCAGTCGTTTCCTGTGTGGATTTTAGAGCTCCATGTAGAATTGTGTAATCTCTTGATTTATTTCTTCCTCTTTTGTGACCAAGTACCGTTTATTGTTTTGACACTAGCAATTGGATTCTGATAGTGTTCAGCCTTTAGCATGTTGGCCAGAGATCGTCCCGCTTTATTGCCTTCCCCATATCTACGCGCCCTTGCGGGGGTGACCATGTATTGTATTTCCCTGGCAGCCAGTTTATGGAATTCATTGAGCAGTTTATTGATATCCGCAAGTATATCTCTGCTATGTGTGCTACTGTATTTTTGCTCTAGTTCTCGTAATCAGGATTTCACCTATGTCAGTTCTTGCCTAACAGAATTAAATAATCCGGTGGTTTTGGACATAAGGATACCCCTCACTCAGACCTTGAAGGTCTCCCAAAGTGTTGCATGACTATTAACAGAGTACTTGTTGATAGCAAAGAATTTCTCAATTTCTATGTGAAGGGCATCTGTTACGTTAGGGTCCCTGAGGATAGCCAAAGGCATCCTCCACTGTTTAATGGGTGGAGGATCATCACACTGTTCGATCAGCAGAGAGACCGGGGACTGATCAAAGAGTGTGCATGGATGCATATCACAACCCACCAATGTGTTCGAGAGAGAGGCAGTGAGAGCCAGTAGTCGATGCGTGATTTGAATCATGTGCCGAGGAGTAGTATTGTCTATCTAATGGGGGAAGCATTCTCCAGGCGTCTATCAAAGGTAACTGTAGTAATAGCTGATGTATGGTGGTAGCTGCTTTAATGGGTGTCCGGAGAGTATCAGATGATCTGTCATGGGTAGTGTCGAGGATCATATTAAAGTCCCCTCCCCACAGCACCCAAGCCTCATCCAGTGGGGTCAGCATATTTAACACAGTGAGGTAAAATTCCAGATCGTCTGTATTGGGTCCATAGGTGTTTACTAGAATAACCGGCTGTCTGGCTTTGTCGCCCCAGTAAGTAACATCCCTGTGGGTCTGTTTTGCTATCTATATATTGGAAGCCCAATGATGGGTGGACATGGGTGAGGACCGCCCTGGCTTGTGTGGAATATTCAGTGTAATAACTGAGCGGGCCCCAGCTCACAAGAAAGTCTGTGTTCACTTTTTGTAGTGCATGTGTTTCTTGGAGCATCTGTATGTGGTGGTGGTGTCTTGTGATATATGTCCCCACTTTCCTAGCTTTGCTTGGGTTATTGAGACCCCGTACATTCCAGGACAACAGCTTAATTTTCAGCCCTTACCCACGGGCGTATTGCATGCCATTGGTATTTATCCCAATTATTGTCAACTGTGCATGCACTATGCAGTGCAGTACTGTTCATAGCGACATAACCATACATTTAAAAACGTTTTAACTCCCCCAACTCAACCAAAATCCCACACCCATACCCGCTCCTCATCAGATGCACCAGAGAATGACCATTGCGCTTCCCCCCACATCACCACTCCCTCACCATCAACCCCAACTCGATGATGATTCCCCTCAAACTCGTGGAACCTTCCTGAGGTGTGTATGCTGCAGATCCATGGTTGCCTCAACCAAGCGCCCTCGATCCAGGCTTAACAAATATTTTAGATTGGTGCCACCCATTGACACCACATTTCAACAGTTCTAAAGGATATCACAGTCTGCGACGTTCAGTCCGCTGGGTCTCTCCTTTCATCGTTGGGTTGAGGACACCACAAGGTGGTCAAGGGATAGAAGCTTCGATGTAGTCCATTGCAGCCGTAGGGTTCTCAAAGAAGTGTGCTCTATCACTGAGCTGTATCTGCATTTTGGCCGGGAAAATCAAGGCATAGAGTATTCAATATAGTTGGAGTTGCCGCTTCACTGGTTCATAGGATCGCCTTTGGGCCTGTAATCCTGCAGCAAAATCAGGATAAATATGTATATTGTTCTCCTCGTAGTGTAGTGTCCCCATCTCTCTGGTCAGTCTGAGGATCGCATCTCTATCCTTATAGTTGAGTAGACGAGCGATGAAAGTATGGGGCGGCGCTCCAGGCTTAGGCATAGGGGCCAGGATGCGGTGTGCCCGGTCCACCAGAAAGTGATCTGAGAATTACTTTGTTCAGAAGAGGGATTTCAGGACAGGCTCGACGTGCACTTCAATCTGGCCTTTACAAGAGGATTCTGCAACTCTGACTATCCGGATGTTATTCCTTCTGGATCTGGATTCCATATCCTCACACTTGCCCCGCATCTTGGAGAGATCACCTTTCAATTGTGCGATGTCGCTGCCATATTGGACAATCGTTTCTTCATTCATGCTGATCCTGACATCAGCATCTGTTATACGGGTGCTTTCTTTGTCCACTCTCGCTTTGAGCGATCCGATGGTAGCCACACTGTCCTCCAGTTTGACGTTTACGGAAAGGAATCCATTTTGCATGGTGGCCAGTAGATGCTGGTATCTGGAGTTAGTTGCGGTCACTGTTGGAGTGTCTCTGGCTGACAAAGTCGTTGCTGTCGGTACCAAGGTCTGGGAACTCGCGAACGAGTCCATTGGCCCCTTCTTTTTAGCACCAGAGCCCTTCGTCATTGCCACAGCGTCAGGAAGTGTTGTGCCTGTTATAGTTTCCTAGGATGCGACAGGGCTGTGTAGGCAGGTCCAATGACCTAGAGGACTGTCTTCAGGGGGGCAGGCTCCAATGACTCCTGTTTGGAACTCCCCGATTCTGGTGTGTCACCTGTGGCGGACCGGCGCACAATTCTGGTTATCAATGTTCCCGCTGGCCCAGGTTACGTGAAGTGTTTGCGCTAAATTGTCATAGGACTTCTTGCGCCTGTTACACTCTTATTAAAGGGATAGATTGTGTTCTCCCACGCTGCAGGGTTTATCGCCTCTTTCCCATGTCTTCCATAGAGTGTAGCGTGCAGGAGTATTGCAAAATGTTCTGCGTTGCTGCGACTCGATAGGCTCTGTCACACAGCTGATACCATCTACCCCCGGGCCAATTGTAACTGGGATTGTGTCCTGGGCAAGGCCAGTATTGGCGGCCGCGGTCGTGGGTATGAGAACGTGACTGGGGGCAGGGCACCACCACGTTTGTTGCTTGTCCACGTATCAGGCTGCCTTCCCGTGTTGTTCGGCGGGTGGTTGGTGTTATGGCAGGTTCAGTGTAGGTTGTACCATTACTTGCACTTTGATCTAGATATAGGAATGGATTGTGCTCTCCCACGTTGCCAAAAATGCAGGATGGCACGTCGGATCTGTAGTCCAAAGTATATGTGGCCCGCTGCAGCTTCACACCAATTGCATTATGCACTGAATATGGGGCCTAGTAGCTCTGTATGGCTCTATGCTATCTAGTCCCACAATGGCACCACCTCCGTCCAATGCAGACCCCAACTTGCAGTATCTCCCAAGGTGCGTGCCGTGAGCCAGGTAAACCGTCTATGATGCTGGCGCCACTTAGGGCGTCTGTACAGGAGTTTAACGCAGACCCTTCTTATTGTTTGATTTTGAGCCCGGGGTGCTTCAGGGTCAGAGTGACGTGCAGATCACAAGGTGTGGGTAGGGTATTGCTTCTTACCCATTCTTCCCTCTGTTGCGTGTCGGATGATGTCTGTCGAGGGTCTCACCACGCGGCCCACCAGTCTGCCGCACGAGGCAAGTCTCCTCCGGGCCCATGGTGCGGGTCGGGGGCGTGCACGGGAAAGTCTGACATTCCTCACACATGCGTCGCTATGGCGCTGGTTGTGTCCCAGCACCGAGTTGTATTATCCACACTTAGTGTTGGAGGAGTATTTTGCATGTGCTTTGTGCCAGCCAACGAAGAGTCGTGCTCTTCCACGTCACCAGTTGTACGGCCTGCTGTGATGCTAAGTCAATTATATTGTTCTTTAAGTGTAGGGGCCAAGAACATCTACAAGGCTCCCCGTCGACTTGCTTGATGGTGGCCACCTCCTCCGCCCAAAGCAATCCACCGTGGCCGGTGTCTTCCAGGATAGGTATCAGAGCCCAGGTGAACTGTTCCATTTTGCTGTCGCTGCATAGGGCGTTCGAAATGGAGATCGATGCAATCTCGTATCGTGGCCCAATGTTGAGCCCTGGGTGTAGCGGGGCTAGGAAATATGCGGATCGTGGGCTGCTGGCCACAGGGGGGGGGACAAGTCTCCCTTACCCGCTGACCTTCATGGGGTCCATATGTCGGTGTTTGTTGTGGTCCTCACAACACAGCCAGCCAACCTGCGGTGTGTCGCCTGCCTCCCCCTCGTCTGATGGTGCCTCTAGAGGGGGCGAACGCAGTGATGTACACAGCCTTCCGTTTGTCCGGTCAGCACCGCTGCCACTCTCTGGTGTGACCCACGTGTCACTGCGTTGTTGGTCGCCACTCCGCCACCGGGCCACCCAGAACCTGGGCTGCTTGTGCAGGGCAGCCGACCCAGTACTGTAGGGTCTCTATGTGCTCCGGTCCTTCTCCTCGAGAATTTAAGCTGTATGGCCGGGCCCCAGCAGATTATGGCAGAACACGGGCAGAGTCGGCTGCCGCATAGAGTGCCCGCCGAGAATTCGTATAAAGGAGGTAATCTGGCTCGCCCACCGAACAGGGACTGCGATGCAGCATGCAGCGGCCTCAGGATCACTTTGCCACGGGAGGTTTCTGGTGCGACGTCACGAGTCCACCAATTGTCTCCGTTAGCTCCTCTCCCTCCACGGCCTTTGGAGCAGCTCTTCCTACGACTGCAAGCAGTTATCGCCTGGATCTCGTAGGTGGCCAGCATTCCACGACGCCAACGCTCAATCCGTTAGGAAGGATATCTCAGCCATTATTCGTTGGACTTCCACAATATTTATGAGTAGTGTTCTCTGACGCTTAATTGACAAGCATTGCAGCAGATCTTGTCATTAGGTGGCTCCAAAACGGATTTATTTATGTTCAGGATTTGCCACGGATAGGAGCTCCTCAGTTAAGCAGTGTTTGCAACAGCGTTCCCTCTTTTTTTCTTTTTCTTTACAGACCGATTGTACTCCTGGATTGCAATGGAAACATCTTTGCAGGAATGGTTTTGGAGAAGTTGGAGTTATGGATCAAGGAAAGGGGCATTTTACCTAGAAACCAATGTGGCTTTGGAAAGGGCCGATCGACCACAATGAATGGCCTCATCTTGTCGGTGATGAAAGCTGGTACGAGGAATTTGGCTAAGGGCTTTCCAAATCAAGTTTATGTTCCATTAATTGACTTTTCAAAAGCTTTTGACTTGGTGAACCGTAAACTGTTGTGGGCTAAGTTGAGAAGGTGGGGTATCCCTACTTTTCTGCTGGCCATTCTAGAATACATACATGAGGGAACTTCAGTAAGGGTCAGGCTTGATGCGGGGTGGGGGGGTGGAGGGTTGTGGACTCTTCCAGAAAAATTCCCCACAACTAAAGGATTACATCAAAGCTGTGTATTCGCCCTGTGCTTGTAAAATCTATACTTGGCTGATTTGAATGAGGCCTTAGGGAAGGCTGCTTTGATAAGCCTGAAGGTGGGGGGATACCCCATCAGTTGGGTGTCCTATGTGGATGACGAAACACTTTTGGATGGTTCACCTATTGGGCTTCAGAGGTTGTTAAGAGCCTTAAGTTTGTATGCAAAGACAAATTACTTGATTATTAATCAAAAGAAAAGTAACATCATTGTGTTTGGAAGCTGTAAAAAGAATGGCAGGAGAATGGGTTGGTCCATTGAGAACATGAAGGTGGGCCCCAAGCTGCAGCAGGGACAGAGAGCCTGCAAACTGGTCTCCTACTTGGTTGCCCCGAGATGCACTGCAGCCCCGACTAGTCTCCAACGTGGGTCTGACCGACCTCCTGTTTTCGCCACTGTAGCCCATGGGCAAATGTCTGGCTGCGGCCTAGTGCCCCGCGGCTTCCGCTTCGCCAGCAGGACGGTAGTCGCCGTCACTCTAGCTCATCAGCACAACAGGGGCTCTGTGAATTTGCCAATTGGTCCACCTCATATTCCGCAGCAGATTGGGATCATCTGTATCCCAATTTGACAGCGCTGAATGGGATATTTTCGGCACCACAAGGTCATCCTTCACAGAGCTCGAGCACCCCCCGAATAAGAGAAATACCAGTGTGCACCTAGATGACATTTCAGAGATGGGAACTATTTAAGAGAAATCTATCCATTAGAAATATATTGCTCATTGCCCCCACTTATAATCCTCACACTAAAATGTCGTGTTTACACACTAGGACTGTCATTCTCAGTTGCTGAAGTGAGATAAAGATGGAAAAGGCTCTCTGCTTCCTATTCCCACATCCGCCAATCTTCCCAGGTCTAGAGATCTGCCAGTGATGTCTCCCCATGCCTCAGCAATTCTGCAGACACAGGAAGCCACAATGGTTTCTCACAGTTAGGTAAGGGTGTGGGAGGTGAAAGGTATTTGACTTACATTTCTATTTTCAAGAGGGCTGCACAAGGGAGAGAAAACAAGCCTCCTCTGCCTGCTTGCATGGAGAGACCCTCAGGAAAGAGCCATGCAAGGCTCCTTCCTATGGTCGCCTTACGCAGGCAAAGCATCTATGAGCCACTTCCGTTGGGTACAGCTCACCACCAGGAGAACCCCAGGTGAAAGTTCCAACCCTCTGTTTTCAAAGTAGTTAAGCCAGTCACTGTGGACACCCCTGATTCACACGAATCAGCATGACTTGGCGCTATCAGTGATTAACTCATGGAATGCTGTATTTTTACCGTTTTTTCTTTTGAATTTATAGTTATTTTTGTGAAAAAGTTTGCAATTCAAAAACTCTGGCCCTGATTTATGGAAGTATTTTATAATGGTGCAATCCCATAGGAAAACGTTCCATGAATCAGGCCCTCTATCTTCACTGTTTTCTCACAAAAATGGCATCAACATTAAAATTCACATTTGCCTTTCTCAGTTCTTTCAAAATAGGGACTAATTTCACATCCTGCCGTTTTGCCTGTTTCCTTCCACCCACATGCCCTGTACTGTATTTATTGTAAGGGACATCCCCAAGCTTTAGTGAAAGTATCAAGATGGAGAAATTACTTACCATAAATATTCTTTCTATGGATTCTGCTCCCACAGATTCCTCATCTCAGCGTCAGCTTGTTGGAAAAAGTTTCAACAGGGGGTGCATTGACCGTCGACTACTCTTGAATTGACCATGCCACTCCTCCACTGTGGACATGACGTTGGCCGTATATATGTTACGTCACTGTGTTCATTCGTAATCTGGGAGGAATCTCGGTATGCAGTGTTCAAGCTGGTTATCAAGTGGAATCTCTATCTATTTCCGGGTTTGGGTTCAATATTTTAACATTGAGATAGAGATATGAAATTATAGGTCTCGCTATAAAAAGGTGGCCTATTAATCCATCAACACATAATAAAAGCAACTTTATTATATGTCAATAAACAACTTAAAACAAACAATTGCATTTGTCACACATTTCTTAACTGGTAAAGTGCAACCATTTGTGTTGGTGAAATAGCAATTCTACAAACACTGAGTTGTCGTTCTTTCAAACAAAATGACAAAATGAGTGTGGTGACCACAGTATCTACACACACAATGATCAAGTTATTGTTCTATATTCTATCAGTATTAACACCTGTGTATTAAGCGATAGGTAACAATCTCAACATGTTTCTGTTCTTTTATACTAAATATTGAACATTCTTCAAGAGAATTCACCAAGTTCTCTTCCTATTATCGGTGCCCGGCTGGCGTGTCTGATGAAATATGCTTGGCCTGTAATAGAGTAAGCTGTTATGGCTTGTATTCTATTAAGGTTCTATTACCGAACACTGAACCTGTGAACCTGTGTTAATTATGTTGGGTGGCTCTTGTTGGGGCAAACAACGTATGTTTTTGTTGTTCCAGGACTGCTTCGTGGTCCTGTAGTGCCTGTTGCAAGAAAAGCATAGAAAGATGCCTTTCAATCGCTTCTCTAGTATTATCACGCTCCACGGTGCCACGGTAGGAGCGTCATTCACATGTGCATTCCACTTTAATCGAGCAAGAACCCACCTACTATGTGGAGATCTGACTCCATAGTCTGAGTAGCTTCCCCCCCGACTTTGGCGCATCGGGCAGGACAGCTGATCCAGACAGCAGTCATAATTGTAACTCGCAGACCACTGGCGGACGCTGAAAAACCAAGGGAATGAATATGCCCGACATGCAGAAATCCACTGCCACGTAGCTCTCAGAGTATCTGCCTGCACAGTTGATCGACCCATTCCTACCTTCCAACCTTTCTACTCTTACAGAACACTGATCAAAATTTGACAACAGGACATAGAGATCACGCTGTATACGCGCAAACGGGTAAACATTAGCAACAAGACATTTAAAGTCACTGAGGCAAGAAAAAGGCAAGAAATAGATGTCAATTTGCCTATAGAATAATCATCCCACTGCTGAAGTATTGAAAGCAACCCAAGGGCTGATCACCACACTAAATCCTACTTAATATTTTGCAACCGGGACATATGTACATAACTATGGGATTGATGTCCTGCACACCGCAGTAGCATCATAAGACTAAGACTGAATACAACCAAAGTCGGGGGAAGCTACTCAGACTCCGGAGTCAGATCTCCACATAGCAGGCGGGTTCTTGCTCAACTAAAGTGAAATTCACATGTGAATGATGCTCCTACTGCGGCACAGTGGAGCTTGATAGCACTAGAGAAGCGACTAAAAGGCATCTTTCTATGCTTTTCTTGCAACAGGCACTACAGGATCACAAAGCAGTCCTGCAACAACGAAAACATAAGTTGTTCGCCCCAACAAGAGCAACCCAAGGTAATTAACCATGGGCACAGGTTCAGTGTTCAGTAATAGAACCTAAATAGAATACAAGCCATTACAGCTTACTCTATTTCATTTTATATTGACAGGCCAAGCATATTTCATCAGACACGCCAGCCGGGCACCGATAATAGGAAGAGAACTTGGTGAATTCTCCTGAAGAATGTTCAATATTTAGTATAACAGAACAGAAACATGTTGAGATTGTTACCTTTGGATCAATACACAGGTGTTAATACTAATAGAATATAGAACAATAACTTGATCACTGTGTGTTTAGATACTGTGGTCGCCACACACATTTTGTTTCAAAGAACGACAACTCCGTGTTTGTAGAATTCCTATTTCACCAACGCAAATGGTTGCACTTTACCAGTTAAGAAATGTATGACAAATGTAATTGTTTGTTTTAAGTTGTTCATTGATATATAATAAAATTGCTTTTATAATTTGTTGATGGATTAATAGACCACCTTTTTATAGCGAGAACAGTCATTTCATATCTCTATCTCAATATTCAAATATACATCACTGTGTTCCCCATTTTTCTCCCCCCAAGCTCAGAAGCTGCGGGGGAAGAATACATAGGATTCGGATTAAAGACATCCAAAGAACGCCAAACGTTTATTGTTGTTGTTGTTTTTTTTTATGGGGAACAGACACTGTACTGAAAGAAACCAGCTGACAGTACCCAATGCAAATGGAACCAACCGTGCCTAACACCTAATCGTCATCATCTGAAGTTCTCACCCTTTTAGTAGAGAAAAACCATAAAAGGCCAGTAGACCATATTCATGGCGGATAGGATAGGAGGGCAATGAGGAATCTGTGGGAGAAGAATCCATAGAACAAACGTTATCGGTAAGTTATTTCTCCTTCAGTGGATTGCATTCTCTCGCAGATTGCTCATCTGAAAAACTTCCAAATCAGTACGGAGTGCGGAGGCGGGATGAAAGCCCTGAGACAAGGAAGTTCTGCAACACCACTATCCCGAATTGAGCATCTGAACCACATGTCACATCTAAGCAGTAATGCGTTAAACGGGTGGAGCCATGATCACGTCGCTGCTCGACATATCTCTTTCACCGGCACACCCCTCTGCAAGGCTGATAATGCTGCCACGCCCCTGGTAGAATGTGGCCTGATGCCTAGCGGGAGATCCTTTCCCACTCTCTGATAACTGTGACGAGTCAGAAACGTGAGGCGGACAACTTTTTAAAGAGTTTTCAACTTTAGCCATTTTATTAAATAAATAGGTTGGATAAACGCCTCACTATCCCTACCCTGATGAGGATTTCCCTGCCTAAAATAAACTAAAGGAAACAATGTAACAAATGGATATCTGACCTCACACTTGTACAACAAATAAAGCAAAAAGGAAATATATGGCAAATCAATTCAATATCAATATATAACTTATGATCTGATTCACAATAGGATCAATGGGCCTCATTACAACTGAGCCAGTCTGGAAACAACGGTGCCGGTAAGCCTACCGGCACCGTTGTTTCCGGACCGGTACAGTACAACTCTGTGGGCGGGTGCACGCCCGCCCACCAGGGTCAGACCTGCCGGGCAGGACGGCACCCGCCCACAGAGTTCTCATGGAATTACTAGCACCGTTGTTAACGGTGCTGGTGATCCCGTGTCCCCATTCCCATGAAGTTTTATAGGACTCCATGGATATGGGGACTAACAAAATTACTGGCGCCTGACTTCCTGGGCAGTTATTTTTTTCGGGTCTGGTGGCAACCGGCAGGTTTTACCGGCAGGGTTACTGCCAGTAACGTAATGAGGCCCAATGTCTCTTCTCAAAACCTGGGTGACTTTCCCTTCCCAATATCTGAACAAAAGGGTTTTCTCCAAAGTTCAAAGAAAACAAGAAAATCTGTGTTAACACAAAGTTCCAACACAGTTCTTAAGGTTTGATACTCAGTCACACAAAGTTCTGTTGCTTCATTGAAGTATCTCAAGGAACCACAAGTTCCCACTTCTCCTGGAGTACGAACTGTCTCCTGTTTGTCTCGTCCAAGTAAGCAACAATACTTATCTTGTTAGGATAATTGTCACATTGTTCTGACTTCCGAAAGAAATAAACTATTGTCACTCCTCCCGGAGTAAGAACAGATTTCACCTTTATAGAAACAGCAAATGTCTTTGTCAGGATAACTGTCACAGCTTCTGGTTTCAAAAATAAATAAACTGTTCCAACCTTTCCTGGAGTAAGAATAGGTTTCCACCTTTGTAGGAACAACACATGTCTTTGTCAGGATGACTGTTACAGCTTCTAGTTTCAAACAAAAAAAAACAAACTGTTCCAACTCCTCCCGGAGTAAGAACAGATTTCACCTTTATAGAAACAGCAAATGTCTTTGTCAGGATAACTGTCACAGCTTCTGGTTTCAAAAATAAATAAACTGTTCCAACCTTTCCTGGAGTAAGAATAGGTTTCCACCTTTGTAGGTAGGAACAACAAATGTCTTTGTCAGCATGACTGTTACAGCTTCTAGTTTCAAACAAAAAAACAAACTGTTCCAACTCTTCCTGGAGTAAGAACAGGTTTCCACCTTTGTAGAAACAACAAATGTCTTTATCAGGATGACTGTCACAGCTTCTGGTTCCAAAGAAAAGAAATAAACTGTTCTATGCACAGTTCAACACTTGCGTCAACTACTATATGGCTCCCTCCTTTGCCAGACTTAGAGGGGCAATATCTTCTTGTCCTACTGGTATATTCGCCTGCCCATCTACTTCTTCAACAACACAGCCAGGAAAGTGCTTCAGTGGTAATTCCCAACTTTTAGACAACAACTTCATTAGGCTTCTGGAACATCAAGAGGTTGGACCAGTTGTGGGGAAGAGAAGGAACCACATTAGTGCCCTTTAAAACTTCAGGGAAACTATGCTCCTCTCCTTCTGGATAACCTTCTCCAGAAGGGCAGTCTGTTTGCCACCATTCTTTCCCCTCTGCACCAACAACCAAAAATTGTAGGTTTCGATTACCTGAAGGTCTGTATGTCATAGCACATAAGCAGTAAGTCTCATGATTATTAAGCCGCTCAATCTTTCCCTCTTTCATTAAATACTGTTTGTTATACTGGTATTGTTGGTTGTTAATATACTCTTGGCTTGGGTATTGCTTGTCAGCTTTCAAACTGTTTTACAGCTTTCCCTTGGGGTTTCCAGACTCTCATGTGCTTATCTACACAGTTACATTTCTTTAATAAGTACCTCTTTTGCTGGTTTCGCACAGTTTGGCATTTAACATTACTTCTACTGTTGCTTTCACTCATTCATGAGTGAAGCAGCCTGCCGTGAACACTGAAACAGTGATGGAGCGCGCCAGAGTCAATTACAAGTTGGGGACTCACTGGGTAAGTCGCTCCATGATACGCTGCTTGTTGTTCGCAGGTCTTCTTTGCTTGTGGCTCCTCACAACCGGTTAGACAGCTTCTTCTGATTCTCTGGTGCTCACGCCACAAGAGATTGGAGCCTCCTTTGCTCCTAAGAGGGCCAGGTGCAACACTGCCACCTGGAACCTCCAAAGAGGAAACGCTTCCCTCGCCACTGCTGCTTCCTGCTCCGTGAACTCAGTACAACAAAAATATTTTGTGAAAGCATATCCTTTTCACGCTTTCAGTTGCACGATCTCTGCAACAGGGAGAGTCCCAGGCTAAGACTCTCTCAGGACCCGCCACAGCTTTTGGCGATTCCGTGGTACCAGTGTCTTCTCTTGCCACAGACTTTCCTCTGAGATGCAATCTCGGCCCGGGCTGCTTCTCCTTCTTCTCTCTCCCACTCCTTCTCTCTCCATGCATGCGCCTTAGGGGCTTTTTAAGCCTCTCAGTCCCCTTTAGGTGTAGGTCATTTACACTAATTAGGAGATCACTCGCACAGTATTGTTCCTCTGTATCCCTCTTCTTTGTCCCAGTACTGAGGGGATTAGGGGACTTGAAGGCCCTAGCAACAAAGTTAGATTTTCTAATTCTTTGTGATTTGCCAATTGCCCTTCCAGTGTCTACAATATCCTTTAAAGAAATGTCATGCAATTCATTGATCAGATTTGTTGGAAAAGAGGAATAAGGTGTTCTAGGCTTTTGATGATTCTTATTTATAGACTTCTTTCTATTACCTGTTTTTGGGATAGGGAGGCATTTAGCTCTAGAGATTCTAGAATGGATGTTATTCATTTTTATACCAAAGGAGCTTTGGCTTATTTCATCCACATTTAGGTGTTCAACAAGTGGAACAATTATATTATTGTGGCAACAAGCGATTAGGTATGTTGGCATTTGTAACATCTCTCCCTTAGGGAAAAATAAATACTGTGTCTCACCCCATTGATTCCTCTCACCTCCCTTTTTTTCTCCTCCCAGGTAATCTTCTAAAAGATTACCCGCAAGGTCAGGATCAGGAAGTGTCTGTCCTTGCCCGGCCACCTGGGAGGAGACTTAAGACAGGGATTTGGTGAGGGATCCATAGGATTCACCACATAGCACTCTGCAATGCAGAGAATTATCCAGCGAGAGATTGTCTGTTTGGACACGCCCAGACCCTTCCTGGACAGAGAAAAAACCACAAAGAGTTGGTCATCACGCCTAAACTCTGACGTCCTAGCCACATAGAAGCTGAGTACCCTCTTAGGGTCCAGCCTTTGTAATCTTTCCTCATTCTTAGAGGGATGAGGCAGTGATTAGAAAACTGTCAAATCAATGCTCTGGGACACATGGAAATCTAAAAACACTTTTGGCAGAAATTTAGGACACACCTTGAGAGAGGCAATCTACTTGAAAATGTGCAGGAAGGACGGCCTGCTGTATAGAGCCTGAAGCTCACTCACACGTCTTGTTGATGTGATTGCTGCCGGGAAATCTGTTTTCATGGTAAGTAAACCGATGGAACACAAATGCAGGTGCTCAAATGGAGCTGCCATCAAAAAGGTTAGTACCAAATGGAGGTCCCAGTCCGGAACCAGAAATAGAGTATGCAGGACCTTATTTACAAGCCTTTCAGAAATGGTGTCATTACCGGGACCGTGAAGAATGATCCCTGATCCGGCGCCCTACTGAACACAGACAAAGCCGCCAAGTAGCCCTTGTCTGAGTCCCTGCTGAGGCCAGTGGCAGAATAAATTCCATCACTGCAGTGGTGGAACAACCAACAGGGTCTGTCATGTGTTCCCTACACCTCGACTCAAATGTTCTACATCTGCACACCTACAATGATCTTGTAGAAGGTCTGGGTGCCGCCAGTAACACCTTCTGAGAGGTCCCATTCATCTTACCTCATCTTCTCAAGAGCCACGCATGTAGGAAGAGGGACTTTGGGTTCAGGTGGCGGTGCAGGAGGTCTGACCCAGAGGCAGCTGTAGAGGTGGGCAGATGGTGAAGTGAAGGAGCTCCGAGTATCATGTTCTCCTCGCCCTGTCCAGTGTGATCAAGATCGTGGTGGCTCAAAACCTTCATAACCTCCTGAGAACCCACAGGATGACAAGTATTGGAGGGACCCCCCGCTTGCTGACCAGCAAGCGGGGGGTCCCTCCAGTACTTGCATGGCCAGCATGTTGTCGGTCAGCAGGAGGACATGTTTCCCATTAAGGAAAGGTGCAAAGGCCATCAGGGCCAACCTGATCACCCGCAACTCCAGTCTGTTGATATGCCACTGGCATTCCATTGGCGACCAAAGGTCATTCACCTGCAGATCTCTGCAGTGAGTGGCCCAACACTTCAGGGATGCACCCGTGACCGCCTGAGGCCACAGTGGCCAAAAGGGTTCCTCCACCATCATGCTCTCCCTGCTGGCCCACCAAGAGAGGTTGTTGGCCACTGACCTTGTCACCTTGAGAATGTCCTTCATGGCATTGAAGTACTGCAACCACTGCCCCTTAGCAGCCACTGCAGAGATCACATCTGCAGTCTGGCTTCTGGCACCAGAAAAATGCATGAAAACCTGAGACCTAAGAAGCGGAGGAAGGAAACATTTTGTGGCTCTGGAAAAGATTGACCATTAGCTTGACACTGGTGACTCTTTCTTCGGGGGGGTGGGAGGGCCTTTCCCACCCGAGTGTCCATGACTGCCCCGATGAATTGGAGCTACTGTATTGGTGCTAAGTGGACTTCTGGAAATTCATGGAGAAGCGCAAACCATGAAGCAGTGAGCAGGTTTCTTCGAGATTAGTTGATACCTGCTCGGATTAACCATTTGCTCAAATATGGGAATACATGAACACCTGATCTCCTGAGGTGTGCCATCACCATTGTCATCAGCTTGGTGAAAACCCTGGGTGCAGAGGTTAAGCCAAAGGAGAGGAACTTGAACCGATAGTGTGTGTCCTGATGATGAATATCAGGAACCGCCTGTGCTTCCAAAAGATTGGCACATGAAAATAAGTATCCTGAAGGTCCAGTGACACAAACCCGTCTTGGAGCTGTAGAGTCTGGAGAATTGTTTTCCACGTCACCATCCCAAATTTGTCCTTCCTCAGGATCTTGTTCAAGGCCCTGAGGACCAGGATAGAACAGAGTTCTCCACCTTCTTTTGAGTACCATAAATTAGCAAGAGTGCCAGCCCAATCCTCTCTGATCTGGTGGCTCCTCTTCCACCGCACCCTTCATTAACAGGATCCAATCTTCCTCCTGCAGCTCCTGTTCCAGTTGTTGAGAAGGGAGATGTGGTCTGTCTGGCAATTTCTTTAGGAATGGTAGACAGGACTTCCATCTGACAAGTTGCAAGGCCCAGGCGTCAGAGGTCTTCTCCTTCCACCTGTCCCAGTGCTGAGAGATTCTCCCTCCAACCGGGAAAACATGTGGGGAGAACTCAAAGTGGCTTAGTGGGGTGCCGCAGCTCTGCCGTTGCAGTTTTATGGCCCCAAGATGCCCCTCTGCCCCATCCGGGACGTGAGAAACATCTCTGGCATTGCAGATCTTGCGGGAGCTGTGCCCCTCTACCAAATGGGACATACCGTCTGTAACCTCTATCCCTAGAGGGGAAGCTGAATGGTTGCTTGGCAGGCTGCTGCACAGCTAGACCTCGCGGCTTGGCAGCTACTTTGGTGTCCTTGAATGCTTCCAACGACTAGTTGGCTTTCGTGCCGAACATGTTGTCACCATAAAACGCTTTGTCCAGATGTTTGGCTTGGAAATTAGGCGGGAACCCACAACTATGGGGATAAGCCAACCTCTGCAGTACCATGGACGTACCCATGGCATGGCCTATGCAATCTGCAGTGTGAACGCCTGCCTGCATTGTTTGACATGCCACTTCCTTGTCATCGTCAATGATGCGCAAAAAGCCATTTTTCACCTATCCAGCCGGGAGGTGCTCTGCACCTTCCGCTATGATCCTCCACAGTCCATGGTAATACTTTGCGAATGCACAGTAAGCGTTGACTGTCTTCAGGGTCATGCTCTCTGAAGCAAAGATCTTCTTGGCCAGGGCATCTGTTTTTTTGGATTCCCTGTCTAGGAAGATTGGAGGTGGATGTGGCTGGCCTCAAGCTTACTGTGGCGGCTTGGACCACCAGACGTTCTGGGGTAGGGTGAGATGGTAGGAAGGATAAATCTCCCCTAGCTGGCTTGTACTTTTTAGTTGAGGTCGACAACCTTAGCCAGCGTGGAACATGGTCTCTGCCACATTGTGATATTGGGATCTGAGATAAAAACAATGAATGGTAATGCCTTCTCAGTCTGTGGCCCTTTACCCAGGATTTCTATCAATTCATACTCTTTAAGGGGCTTTGCCAGAGTGCCCAGATGTAATGCTTCGACCCCCTTATCACCAGTTCTTCTGTACTGGGCATTAAGGTGGTGATAGAAAGCAGCCTGTTGCAAATCAAAGTCAGGGGATGCATCAAGTCTGCTTGCTTCATGCAAACCTTCAACTAGAGCCAGCAAATGTGCTTGGTCTGTGAAAAAAATCGTCTGTCCCAGCTCCCTGCTAATTGGCTCAAAGCCAAAAGGGACCTGTTCCCCTTCATCGTCGTAAATCGACCTCATGATGTCGAAGAACGTCAACCAAGATTCTGGGGCAAAACAGCACTCAACCGTCATGCCGTGTTAGGCAGAATCCTGTGCAGTTTCCTTGGGGACCACTGCAAGAAGATTAAGACTACAGGAGTAAGCAGTAAACCCAATTGGTAGCAGTCTGTACCACCCAGATTTACCTGGTAGCTGTGGCTGAGCAGTCAGACTTCTCTCAAGAAGAGTTAGGCAGTATACAGAGGATACACAATAGGGCCAAAAACACAGTAAAACAAGCAAACACTGACCAGCACTTTGTATCAAAAGTATATAATTATTTATTTAACACACACTTTAGAAAATACACTAGCACTATTAATCAAAAGCAAGTTCAAACACAATCAGAAAAGTATTTACACCTCCCTTAGCAATTACTAGACAAGTCTAAGTTAAAACACCACTTTTTGTCAAAACAGAGGTGTGCGTGTAACTTAGATGGCACTCCAATGATTAGGTTAAAGGGAGAGAAAAAGGCAGGTCATAAAAATAAAACTGTTCCCAACACTTTTAAGAGACAAAATCAAGTTACTGAAGGCAGGGTATACTGTAGAGCCAAAGTTCATAGGCCAGGCCCACTTTGAATGGAGCAAGGCGAAATGTGCCCAAGATCACACGGTTTAGCAATGCATTCAAGTCTTTGTAGAAATGTTCAAAAGAGGTTGGGGTGGTTCAAAAGACAAAGTTAGAAGGTCTGTAGGCCAACCCAGTTGGAAAGCCAAGGATTTAAGGGTCACCTTTAGCAATCTGAAGAAAGGGAGGCCAGGTAGAACACAGTACCTTAAAGAGTGAGGAAGCGCCAGCAGTGGCAGTTGTTCCTTGCAGCGGAAGCAGTTCGTGGTTTCGACCAGGGGAAGGGAGGATCTCGTCCAGGAGGAAACTTGGAGTCGTTGCACTGCCCAGGGAAGAAACCAGCTGCGGAGTTCGTCAGTGAAAATGTGCGTTCCTGGTATTCGCGGTCACAGTGGTGCAGCTTGGCTATCAGGCCGCCGGGGTGCTTGGCACGGGCGATTCCACCAAGAGACGTCTTAGAAGGCGAAATGGCGAACTGGTTGATCCCACCAGCTCAGAGGAAGAAGACTCTTTCAGCAGAAGATCTTCTCTTGTCGTTGGGAAAGTGGTGTGGTCGTCGCAGGAGGGCTCCACCGGTAGTGTCGTCGTTGCACATGGCTCAGCCTCTCCCCTCTTCAGATTTCTTAGGTCCTGTGGCAACTTCTGAAGTTCCAGTCCCATAAGCCCTGCTTTTATGCAGAAAAACCCCCATTCAACAGCCTAGTTGTCACTCAAACATGCTAAGTGGTGAGCCGGGCGGCTCACCACTGGCCCAATCAGAACAGAGTGCGACTTGAGTTGCTAAGGCAACGCAGTCCAGGGTGCCAATTCCCCCACCCACACATCCTGTGGAACCCAGACAGAGTGGCACCAGTTGGAGGGCTTCTGTGGAGAAGCCCGCCAAAAAGTCGAACAAAGGGCCCGACCTTGGTTGGAGATACAGAGACGGACACAAACACCATTTTAGAAAAGAGTTCTTGCAAAAAGACCCAATCGGTTATTTAATATTAAATAAATAAACCAGCGGTATCTTTAACATTGCACCAAAAAGTGGTGCGTTTAAAATCAATGGAAAAATCCCATAGGAAACATTCTGGTGGAATATTTTGCGTGGTAACCACTGCCACCAGCCAGAAACTCGACAAGGGGGGACTGGACAGTGCCCCCTTGAAAACAGACCCGGGGGCAATCGAATTAACCCCTTCCAGTACTTCCACAAAATGATGGTTTGTACTGGCTCTCTTCACAATTTTGGACTAGTAAAGTCAATGGTGACTTTACATGCCCTGGGAGACAGTAGTCCCAGGATATGGAGTCTATGTTTGGGGGTCACTATGACACCAATGTGTTACTGCACTGAGGGTGCTTTGTAACACATACACAAAAACAGATGATACCATATGGAGTAAAAGACCCCATAGCCCATTAGCACACAAAAAGTCAAAGACATACCTCAAATCATGCCTAAGAGTGGGAGGAAAAGAGTCTCACTCTTAGCAGGAGAAAAAAACAAACCCCAAAAATCCAGGAAAGCTGCTGGGGGACTCCCTAGGTTTGGGAAATTAGCATTATAAGAGAATTCTCCCTAACACGCCAATGTCGATGTGATTGCTCCAACAGGGTCTCTCGGCGCCAGTGCCTCGAGGATCGATGCCAGAATCGGCTTTGCAGTAGTGGTGGTTGAGCATGAGGGTGTAATACCTGACATGGAACCTGCGGGGGCAACATGGTACTTGCCAGTGGCATCGAGCCTGGAGCCGTACCCGTCGCAGCTTTTTGAAAAAGCTGGAGCATTTGCTCCTTGAATGTCTCCCACTCTTCCCTCTAGGGACCCGGTGTTGGGCCGGATTTATCCCGCTCCTTTGATGACTTGGATTTGTGTTTACACCTATGATGTCTCTTCTTTTTGTGGGCAGATGAGGACGAATGGCATGAACCACTTTGGGAATATGACCGCTTCTTTGCCTTCTTACGATGCCTGTCTTCCTTTTCGGGTGTGGGGCCTTCAGTGTCTTGAGTGTCTTGACCCGATGACCACCCGAGCGCTTGCTTCAACGACTACTCCCTAATAGACTTCGGGTTCATCTGCTGACACAAATCACACTGCTCAACATAGTGATCCTCCCCAGACAGCACATGCAGATACCATGTGGGTCAGTGATGGACATCTTTGAGCAGCAGTCCTTAGAATGATTGAACCACCAAGCTTTAGGGCAGACATTTTAAATAATCATCAAACAAAAAAGGTTTTTTCTCACAAAGAGAATATTCCGATAGACAGCGTGCTGAGCACGCAGAAAAAAGGAACTGAGGTACAGGGCGCAGTGACGTAACCTATATATGGCCGATGTGACGTCCGCAGTCGAGGAGTGGCATAGTCGTGTCAAGAGGAGTAGGCGGTTGATGTCGATTTGTACTGCTTCCCGTCAAAAAGGTTTACGAGCAGCTGACGCTTAAAGGATATCTATCAGATGAGGAATCTGTAGGAGAAAACAATCCATTGAAACATCTATTTCAGAAATGAATCTCTAAATACGATATTTCAGTAGAAAATATTTATTTGTTTCATTGAGTTGATTCACAGGTAACTCTGGAGAGCACAATCTGGGGAAATTCAAACTACAAGCTAGAAAGGTTAGTGTGCCCTACTTTATTTTGCAGAATTGTATTCATGTTCTTGTACATTGAAAGTTGGTGGAAAAGGGCTGAATGTTTATACCATCTAGGGAGTCGAGCAAAAACATTTCCTTTTTTGCTGAGACACAAGAACCAAAAGGCAGCACCAACAAGGGTTACTGAGCAGGTATGAAAGTCCACCAGCATTTATATGCTACTGAGAGAATCCAGACTGCCACTGTATGTAAAAATAAATCGATTTTAAAAAACGACAGAAAAAAAGCTACTTATCTGTAGTAGTTGTTATCTAAGCAAGTTGCTATTGCCAGGATTCATATGATGGGAATCATTTTTGCACCATAACGCAGTTAGGGGGGAAGATATTTATTGTTTATAAATCTGTTGTGGATCGGTTGCTGGAGAAATATTATATCAACATATTTTTCTGCACTAAATGGAAGCAATACAGAGCTCCTGAAGTGAATTTGTAAGAATTAAATGTGAGAGGACTGATTCACCACCACAATCCTCTGAAATGTTTTTTAAGGCTTCTAGATAAATATGTTCTTAATACCACTAGCGTTCCTTTCTTTGTATGTAAAACACAACCATTGTGCCCCATACAAACCAAAAGAATAAAAAAAGGAAACTACCCCATATCTCACCACCAAATCACTATGAGAGAACTACATGATACTTCTATCAGTCTTGGCTGGATGACTGATGATTCTAAGTCTGGACTCACCTCTGTTAGTGACAGCAAAGATGGCATATTCATCGTAGGCCTCGGTTTTATTGAGTGCCATCTCATTGCAGACTTCTTCCATCACATCGAAAGCCACCTATGAGAGATACAAGACAGTTGTAACTAAGCAAACAAGGTTTAGAAGGTTTTCAGTGTCTCTGATTCCAACCAATCATGTTCTGAGATTTGTATTGACAGGCTGTTACCCTAGACAGACGCAGACCTCTGTCTAGGGGGGCAGTATTTTGGGAGGAATAGAATCAAAGGCTGAATGGCCTTACTCCAGCTACTGTATTTACCAGGCTGCTACTATGTCCTACGTTAGTCACTGTGGTGTCTCATGCACTTCCCTATTTCAGAATAGTACTATTAAAGAGTCCTATGCAGGAGTAAAATCCAGTGCAATAATATTCTGAAGGGAGGTTTACTGCAATGGAAGTACTGCACAGTCCTATTGACATACAAATGTTCATCTCTTTATCTTACTGACATTTTAATAAAGGATTTCAATTGTATGGTAATGCTGCTAACATTCACCATAATAAGGGCACATTAATTCATAGAAAGGCATGTTCACCACTTAAAGTGTGATGATAACATTAGTTCTTCTAGTTCAACATTCAAAGAGACACTGTTTAGCATGTTATAATTTAACAGCATATTCTCGCTGTTTGGATGTTAGAGAAGCCTCTCAATACCAGATCTTCATGGGAGCTCAGAACAAACACGCCCTGCTCACATCGCTGCTGGCCACGCCAAGCTTTAATCTTAGTTATAACAGAAACAGGACCAGCCATTTGGGTATCATGCATAATATTTCAGCGAGGGTAACTTCATACTTCTCACAAAGAAAGTGTCAAATTCTAAATCTGCAGCTCTCTCTTTAAGGAGAAACCTTAATCACTTTGAGGGGTCAGAAATGTGAGGCGGACACATAGAGTTTTCTCACAAGTAGCCATCTTTATTTTAAATAATAAGGTTGATAAAAACGTCTCACTTTCCCTACCCTAATGAGTATTTCCCTGCATATTAAACTAATACTAAAGGAAAACACTCTAAAAAGGATTCTGTCCCTCACACTTATACACATAACAACAGAATACAAGTATTGGATGGCCGATCAAACTCAACAACATAATAATCATTCACTTTGTATCCTTGTACCCTGGGTTGGATCCACCTTCCCCAGGATTAAAGCAGGATTCTTAAGTCACAGTTACAGTCAAGACAGTTCGTTTCAATATCAAAAGTCTATTAAAAAATGTAACACAAAGTTTTCTTCACTCTGGTGGGGGTGTGGCTAGATGGCTATGTGAGCGGACGTGATCTTGAGGGGCTCCCATAGATCCGCTAAAGATCCTTTGAAAAACTAAGTTTCCCGTGGAAAAAAGCATGCCAGCAGCGCACCCAGAGATGTAGGAACGTCTGGTGCACGCATCGAGCGACGCGAGAGGCTGATCAGTGGCAATCTAGAGAAACCACAGCCACAGAAAAGAAGCCGGGCGCCCGAGATTGGGAGACGGCACTGTTGCCACTGTACACGGCGCAATGAAGCGACTGGCGCTCTGCGCTCTAAGCCTCACAGGAGGGGCTCGAAGCGCCTGACGGAGCGGAGGCCCCCGCAGTGTCGGAGCTCGAGGGGGCTGTACAAGCTAAGAGGTGCCGGCCCCTGCGGCGACCCGGATTGCCGGGTAGACTGTGCAAGAATCAGCATAGAAAGACCGCGGAGAGGTCTAAGTACGGCCGGCCCCAGCGAGGGATCTGATCGGCCGTATCGTGACTCTTGACCTGGCACACCAGAGAATGGAGTAGGGCGGCCAGAAGTAGAGGCCTCCCTGGACACTGGGGCTCCACTAGATGAACGGAGTGCCCCGAGGAGTGCGTCCAGCTGGGCTCCTCAGCGGCACATAGCAGGATCGTAAGGAGACTTGCTCAGCCCTAGAAGGCGTATGTGAGCACGGGCACCCTACACAGTGCGGCATCCGCAGCTACTTTGCAGTCGCCGCTGTCCAACACAGGCTGGAGAAAGGGGAAACTGATGCTCCTTGGCCTGAGGATCAACGGAGATAGAAACATCTACAAGGTGACAGGGCCGCCGTGCTAATACCCAGGCACAGTAAAGAGACTCAAGCCACCTGAACGAGGCCCGGGTTCTGTAGGATCCCGCTACCAACTGAAAGGGGCAGAACAAGCAGCTCACTAGGGACATATGCTGTACTCCAGAGAGCATACAGAAGGTAGCCTGTGCCCACACAGGGTTCGACACAGGCGTTAAAGCCACTACTGCGAACTAAGTAGTCGAGGGGCCCTGTTGAGCCCCGGAGCAGAAGTGTGGGGAACCAGCGAATGCACCCGACCACCAATGACTGAGTGAACTACAGGGTGAGCCTGTGGAATAATACTGAGTTGGACCAATGCCGTGGGAGGACACAGCCCATTCCAGGAGAGCAGCAGGCGGTAGGCGCATACCCTCAATACGGTCGAAGTGGGCCCTAAACATCAGGAACAGTCTCACACCACGTAGACCTTAAAGCGAAAAAAGTTGCTGTGCCGGTCCACACCTAGTGAGTGCAGCACAATGTCTAACAAAACTGTAAGACCAAAGAGCAAGCAGCCCACGCTGGATGACTATGCCAAGACATCGCCAGGGACAGAGGAGGCCAGGAGTAAGGACAAAACTACCACCGGGAGTGCAGAGACTTCCGGCACAATCCAGGAGGTGCTGACTGCGATTGCGGACCTGAAAGTTGCCTGGGAGACTAAATTAGGGGCTGGCCATGACCAAACTAAAGGTGGCACTGGACCTTAAGGTTGGAGCAGTCCAGGAAGAGGTGAACCTATTTAGGCAAGATGTGAGAACACTGGTGGAACGCACCGGAAACCTGGAAAAGGAGATGGCCCCGAACACAACAGAATGCGCCGCCAACAAATCGGAACTTCACGCCCTTGTGCAGCGGGTGGGCAACCTTGAAAGCAGAGCAGAGGAGGCAGAAGGACTCGCCAGACGTAATAACATCCGCATCGTTGGATTGCCAGAAGGAACTGAGGGGCCTAATCCAACGGAATACGTAGAAACCATGTTACTGCAGGAGATAACTGGAGGGGCACTGACCCAGTGGTTTGCTGTGGAAAGGGTGCACAGGGCTTTGACGAGGAAGCCGCCTCCAGGAACCCCTCACAGGCCATTGATTGCAAAGATCCTGAATTATCGGGATTGTGAAAAAATACTCAAATTCTTCCGGAAAGTTGGAACGATCGAAAGGGGGCCCGTGAAAATAACCGCATACCCAGACTACACCTTGCAGGTGCAACGCAGCAGAATGAACTTCGGAGCGGTGAAAAGAAGATTGCGGGAAACAGGCCACAGGTACATCTTGCTTTACCCAGCCAAACTTAAGGTGTTCCACAAGAACAAAACTCTGTTTTTTGAAACGCCAGAGGACGCCATGGAGTGGCTGGATATGCAGAGCCACCCCCAAGAATCGGTTATCCAGATGGGAGCCGAAGAAGATAAGTAATATGCAGCTGTGGCACCCAAGGTGACATAGCGCGAGACACTGGGACTAGAATATAGCTTTAGATAAGGCTTACAGAGGATGCGCTGTTTGGAAAGTACATGCTTGCAAGATCCGTTTGAACTGAATAATCCTATTTATGTAAGCGGGAGCTCCCGGGAGACAACCCTCGAACCCCCATAGCATTACGCTTAGTTAGGTCACTAGTAGTTCGGTGACACCCCGCGGGGTCCTAGTCCTCGGAGTTCCAAGGAGGGACCAGACGCGGGTGGGCCTGAGATCCAGGGATGGAGTTGGGCATTTGTTGGGGTTGGGTAGGGAGGGGGGAGGGAAAGAGTTGTGTGCAGTGGGGTGGGGTTAGGGGAGGGAGGGCAGGGGAAGTTGTTGGGGTTGGGAAGGAAGTGAGCCAGACACCGAGTCATCGGGAACGACATAGGAAGCGGAGGGGAGAGGTAGGACACCAAGTCAATGGAGTCGGGTAACCTTAGAGTTGTGACCTGGAACGTGCAGGGCCTCAATAGTTACCTTAAACGTAATAAAGTGATGATGTACCTGAAGAGGATGAGGATTGATATAGCCTTACTGCAAGAAACCCATCTGTTGGTGGTTAGGAGAAAATGGAAGGGATGTGTCACAGGAGACACATACTCCGCATATGCAAGAGGGGTGGTCATATGGGTAGCACCGTATGTGCCGTTTCAGCTGTTCAGGTCGACGACGGACCCGGAAGGTAGAATGGTGGTGATAGAGGGACTATTGGAGAACAGAGAAGTGAACATAACAAATGTATATGCCCCTAACCATGATACCGCAGCTTACTTTAGGTCTTTATATAGTAAAATTAGCCCCCTTTTAGGTGGCGCGATATTGTGGGGAGGTGATTTTAATTGCACCCTGAACCCGAGATAGATAGGTCAGATAGTAAGCTAGAAAAACACACCCCAGCTGCCAAAGCATTGAGGACACTGTTGACAGACCTCAAACTGGAGGATGTGTGGAGATGGTTGCACCCAACAGATAGGCAATACTTGCATTATGCAGCGCCGCACAACCTACATACTAGGCTGGATTATGTGTTCGCTGCCGCCGAAATAGCGGGAGAAATGGTAGACGCAGAATACAGTCCAGAGTGCTTTCGGACCATTCACCTTTGGTTGTGGAGTGGCGGCACCATCCCCCTAGGGCACGAATCCCGACGTGGAGGCTCAGAGCTGAGGCCCTACAGGACCCAGGATTCCGTGAGGACCTAAGGAAGGCCATCATAGAATATTTTGACATTAATACCGGCAGTGTGCAATCAATGGGAACAGTATGGGAGGCATTCAAGGTGGTGGTGCGTGGGGTGGCTATATCAAAAGCCAAGGGGCTCCAAGGGGGTATAGGACGAGAGTTGTAGGAAACAGAAAGAGAGTTAGAGGACTTGATGCGAAGGGGGGGACCACCCGGGAAGACAGTGCTAAGACAAAGGAGTTACAAAAGGCTAGCAGCGAGCTCTGGGATAGGTTATGTAAGATGAATTATAAGAAATATATAGAAAGGCAACATGCGTGTGGAGACAAGCCAGGCAGACTGCTGGCCTGATTATACAAAAATGAGACACCCCGATTGGTGATTAGAGAAGTCAGGGATGCGGAAGGCCAGATCCGCAATACCCAGGAAGGTGTCAACGAAGAGTTCCTCAGATATTACAAACGCTTGTATGAGGACGCAGGTGGAGACATGGGTTAAGAAATTCTAGAAACATTAGAAGATATAGGTCTGCCCACCTTAGACGACTTGGAACAAGCAGACTTAAGAGGCCCCAATCACCTTAGACGAGCTGGAGACAGTGATCCAATATCTGACCACGTGTAAAGCGCCTGGGTCGGATGGGTTACCCAGGGAATTCTATAAAGCGTACAGGCAGGAGTTACTCCAACCGCTGCAAGCCATGCTCAATGAGGCCTACGAACAGGGGGAGATGCCAGAATCCCTTCGAGAAGCAGTGATCATCCCGCTCTTGAAACCGGGCAAGCCGACTGTGGACTGTTGGTCCTACAGGCCCATATCGATACTTAACCAAGATAGCAAAATACTTACAGCGGTGCTCGCTAACAGGCTTAAGCGAGTAATTGGTAAATTGATACACCTGGACCAAACAGGCTATGTCCCCGGCAGAAACATCACTGACAATCATAGGAGGCTACATCATATTATTGATCAAACTGAGAAAGACCCGGGTGAGCTGGCCATTGTGTCACTGGACGTAGTCAAAGCCTTCGACTCAGTGAGGTGGCCATGGTTGATGGTGACCCTGAAAGGGTACGGGATAGGGCCGAGGTACATTAGATGGGTCAAGATGTTATACAGCTCTCCGATGGCTAGGGTTAAAACCGGTGCCATAATCTCAGACAAATGGCGACTTAGCAGGGGGACTAGACAGGGATGCCCTTGGTCGCCCTTGTTATATATTCTTGCGTTGGAGCCGTTAGCAATTTGCCTTAGGCAACAATACGGTGAGGTGGGGATTCGTACGACAGGAAGAACACACCTGATATCACTTTATGCCAATGACATGCTCCTCTACCTGCGCTTCCCGGAAGAGAACCTGCAATATGTGTTGGAGGTGATGGATCGCTACGCCACCCTCTCGGACATATCAGTAAACCCCGGGAAGTCCAGGGTGTTCCCCTTGGGGATGTATAAGAGTGTTCCACTAGAAAAACTGCCTATTCTGCAGATACCCTGGCAGACTGAGACGTTTTGATACCTAAGCATAAACATATACCACAAGATAGAGGTAGAGCACAAATACAACATGGAGAAAGCAGTTGCAGGTATCAAAAGTAGCATGGAGTTTTGGTCCAGATTGCCCCTTGCTATGATGGGAAGAGCAGCATTGCTCAAGATGGTAGTTTTGCCTAGACTACTACACTTTTTTGTAAATGTCCGTACTTTCTTCGTCAGACTTCATGGCCTGTGCAGGGGTTTCATATGGCACAATTCCAGGAACAGGGGGGCCTTTTGGAAATTACAAAACCTATGCGATAAGGGGGGCATAAATCTGCCAAATTTTGAATTGTATTACTTGGCGGGACAGCTACTATATGTAGCCAGGTGGTTATCTGAAGAGGAATCAGCGGAAGCCAGGCTTTTGCAGGGTGATTCTGCCCCATACTTCTTAAAAGAAACAGTGTGGCTGCACAAAACGAAAGTGTCAGGGATGGGGAGACTGTTGGTGCTGGGCTGGGAGATCTGGCGTAGAGCATGGAGAACTGTGGGTGACCCGGACCCGCTCTCTCAGCAGGTCCCGCTGGTGGTGTTATGTGGGGGAGACTGCCAACTGATTAAAGGGGTCCGCAGATACTGGGAACCGATGGGCCTGGCCACCCTTGGAGACATATGGCAGGAGGGGGAGGCATTAGGATTTCAGAGATTATTGGAGGAGACCGGGGTGCATAAAGGCCAATATATTACTTATTCCAGGATCATGAAACGGGTAAGGGAAAGATGGCCCGAGACAGTACTCGCAGAAGAACCAGATGCCACCATAGAAATGATGTACGATGTCTCGGAGGGCGGGCATGAAATATCTCGGATATATGAGCTGTTGAGTATGAAGGCGGGGAAGGAGCTGCTTCAGCTGAGGCATGACTGGGAGAAGGAGGTGGGGGAACCCATAACAGATGGACAATGGGATAGAGCCCAAAGGTACCACAAGAAGGTGTCCCGGAATGCGAGACTCCAGCAGATCCAGCTATATATCACCCACAGAGCGTATTTGAACCCCGGTAGAATAGCCAGGTTTGGTGGCTCGGCTATACAGAAATGCCCCAGGTGCGGAGAGGAGGAGGCTGGCTGGGACCACTGCAAAAGATTTAGGACTACAGGTGTTTGGCAGTAAACCCACTTGGTAGCAGTCTGTACCACACAGATTCACTTGGTAGCTGTGGCTGAGCAGTCAGACTTCCCTCAAGAAGAGTTAGGCAGTATACCGAGTATTCACAATAGGTCAAGAGAACACAGTAGAACAAGTAAACACTGACCAGGGCTTGGTGTAAAAGAGATATAATTATTTATTTAAAACCACATCTAGAAAAACACACAGGCACTAATAGTAAGCAATTCAAAAACACGGTCACTAAAAGATATACACTCCCTTAAAAGAATATTAGACAAGTGTTAAGTAAAGCCCCACTTATTTTCAGACAGCGGTGAGCGCTTAACGTAGATGGCACTCTAATGATTCGTTTAAAAAGGGAGAGAAGAGCAGAGAACAAGTTGAAACAGATCCCAACACTTTTATCAGAACATAACAAGAGAGGAAGGCAAAGTAAAACCGTGAAGTTAGAGTTCAAGAGTCCGGATCCACTTTCAGAGGATCCAAACGAAATGTGTCCAAGGTCACACGGTTGCAGTGCACAAAAGTCTTGTAAAGGTTCAAAAAGGAGTTGGACCAAAGAAAGGGACCAGTTAGAGGGTCAAGGCGGCCAGCCCAGTCCAGAAGGTTAAGGAGTTATTATTACCTTGTAGCAATCTTTAGAAAGGGAGGCCTGGCGGACACGGTACCTTAAAGTGGTGAGAACGCTCCAGCGGGGGCAGTTGTTCCTGGCAGCGGTTGCAAGTCGGTGCTTCGTCTGGGGGCAGAGAGGATCTCGTCGTGGAGGAAGACAGGAGTCCGTTGCACTGCCATGGAAGAAACCAGCCGCAGAGTTTCTTAGGTACAAGGAGCGGTCCGTTGATTCGCGGTCCAGTGGTGAGTGGCTATCCGGCTGCCGGGGTGCTTGGCATGGGCAGTTCGACCACAAACCGGGCTGGGGTGCGAAGAAAGAAAGGTAAACTGGTTGTGCCCCCCAGTCAGGGGAAGAAGCCTCTCCAGCCGGGAGATCTTCTCTGTCGTCGGGAAGTGGTGAGTCGGTTCTGCAGGGCTCCACCGGTGGTGTCGTCGTGGTAGGTCGGCTCAGCTTCTCCCTCGTCGGATTCTCAGGTCCTGTGGCGACTTCTGAAGTTCCAGTCCCCAAAGCCCTGTTTTTATGCAGAAAACCCCCATTCACTCAGCCTAGCTGTCACTCAAACATGCTAAGTGGTGAGCCGGCCGGCTCACCACTTGGGCCAATCACACAAGAGTGCGACTTGAGTTACCAAGGTAACTCAGTCCAGGGTGCCTAAATCCCCTCCCACACCCCCTGTGGTACCCAGACAGAGTGGCACCACTTTTGGAGGCTTCTGTGGAGAAGCCTGCCAAAAAGTGGAACAAAGGGCTCGACTTGGGTTGGAGTCACAGAAGAGAACACAAACGCCATTTTAGAATCGAGTCTTGGCAAAAAATACCAACCGGAGAATTAATATTAATTAAATAAGCCGGCGGTATGTTCGAGGCTATGAGAATTAAATAATTAAAGTTTGTAGTCTCGAACAATGGGAAAATCCCAGAGGAAAATATTCGCGGTCGAATATAAAAAGTAGTTTCCACTGCCACCAGCCAAAACTCGATCAGGTGGGACGGAGACGTGCCCCCTCGACTAACAGACCCCGGGGCAATCGAATTGCCCCGACCAGTACGTCCACAATATGATGGTTTGTACTGGTTTCTGTTAATAATTTGGGACTAGTAAAGCCAATGGTGACTTTACATGCCCTGGGAGACAGTAGTCAGTCCCAGGGTATGGAGTCTATGGTGGGGTGTCACTATGACACCCCTGTGTTACTGCACGGAGGGTGCTGTGTAACACATATAGGAAAAACACATGAGACCCTATGGAGTAAAGGACCCCATAGCCCATAAAACACATTACCAAGAGTGGGAGAAAAAGAGTCTCACTCTTGGCAGGAGGAAAAAAAACAAACTCCAGAAATCCAGCAAAGCTGCTGGGGGACTTACTAGGTTAGGAAATTCAGCCTAAAGAGAGAATTCTCCCTAACAGCTGGGCTGTTGCATATGTTTTGGGCCTGCCCGGAAGTGAATAGATTTTGGTTGGAACTAAAGGCGAGAATGGCCAGTAGTGGGATGGTGCTTGACGTGGGGTCTGCCTGGGCATGTATGCTTGGGGGCTTTCCTAGGCCACGCAATCTAAAGCATATTAGCAAGAGGAAAGACCGGCTTATATCTTGGCCAAGCGCAGAATTGCCATGTGCTGGAAAGCGGCCCACCGGCCTAGAATAGAGATGTGGTGGGCAGATCTCCTGAAATGGGCCGAGGCAGAAACTGCGGCCTGGTATGAAGCAGTCACTAGAGGGGGGAGGAAGAGGTGGGTCCCCTGATAGCCTTGAGGCTATTGGTGACCTCAGTGGCAAACCCTCACCAAACCAACCATGAAACGTAAGACTTGGATGAGTTGATGATAGTTGAGACACCTGAAGATACACAGGTGGATGGAACGATACGACGGCTCAAGTTATTGGGGAGGGAGGGGGAGGACGGAGGAGAGCATTTCATAATGTAATGTTTTAACATTGATCACAAACGTCCTAAATGGTTGTAAAGTTTGGAGTATTGTTTGTTTAAAATAATAAAAATTGTTAAAAAAAATAATTTTCTTCACTCTGTGAATCTTCCAATTGGCACATGGATCAAACATAAGACAAAGTTCACTCCATAAGCCTTCCACTTGATACTTGAATCAAACGCAATACAACATTTCACTTCCAATGTGATTGTTCAAGGTTTTCACAATCATGTGGTCCAGCAAACCAAAATACTTACCTTTCCACTCTTTGATGGTTCAATGTCTCTTTATTCTTTATACACAATGAGACTTTGTCAGGATGAGCTTTTATCACAGTTGAAATCATCACAGCCTGGTGGCCTTGCCACTTTCGTTTCACCACAACCTTCAACCACAATGTAGTACTAGAATATATTCTTCCTGGTTCACTAACCTGTCAGGACTAACCAGTAATAAGTCCCTTTCCTGGTATACCCGCCTGCCAGGACAAACTATCCTACTACTACTACTACTAGTACTCAGTGGTGAAGTCTACTTCAATACTTCAGAAAAAGTCTTCAACTTTCAACAACATTGAGATTCATAACTTCTTTCATAAGGGCATAATACACAGTGATGTCATTTGTTCATCTGACTTTTTTGCCACACGCAATGCAGGTAAACTTTCTCTCCCCCTTGATAATTATTATAAGAAGGGCTTCTTTCCTGCCACCTTTGAGTTTCTTCTACTTCACAAACTAACTGCTGATAATGTCTGATTTAAACTTCTCCCTTTGAGAAAATGTGGTTCCCTTTTATTTATGATTGCCTCTTTTTGGCTTAGGCATGCTGATTCTCCTGATCAAGTATTGCCCCCTCTTTACTTTGGCAATGGTGGTCATAAGCCTTTTCAAGTCTTATCCCCTTCCTTTTGCTTAGGCATTACTGGTTCTCTTGATCATGTAATACCCCCTCTTTACTTTGGCAATGTTTGCTTTTCCCCCTCTTAGTGTAAGAATTATTGCAAAAGTACTTAGTTCAGCGTATATCGGCAAAGGACATGGCCCTACTGCTTAGAAATACATGTAGTAAATAACTCAATCAGATTCAATAGTTGGAAATAAGGAATCATATACAGAATCTGGACATGTGTCCTTCGTATACCACAACACATACATAGGTACTAATACAAATGAACACAATGGAGGTTATTTCATGCAACAGAGAAACTTTCAACTGCAACATACAAGATGATAATCAGACATACAAATGAACTGTTCATACACAGATTATTCTTTTCTTAGAACAAAAACAGTTTGGGAGAAAAACAAAAATACAATCAACAAGAATTACATCAAACGGATGTATACAGACACTGTGGCTGCCTTATTGTGAATAAAGCACAGGAAACCAGAACAATTGTAGTAAACGAAGGGAACACATGTGCACATAAGACTACATGCAAATAAACACAAAAAGACACTAAAGTTCAAAACATTACTCAACAGAGTACAATGTATAGCCATAAAACCTAGAGCCAATGGAAAAATATACAGGATATAAACAAAAAAAGATTTTTTTGTCAAGTGCAACTTAATCAAAAGAGAATCTATCAAATATGTTACAAAATAAGTCCAAAATGCCATCAGAGACGCTATAGGGAAAAGAGAACAATAACCCCCAAGGTTGTCTATCATCGACTCATGAGTTTCGGGCCACTACAAGGGTCCACATTCCACACACAGAAATGGGCCAGGCCCTCTTCAGGACGTATACAGAATGAGTCAAAGCAGCGTACACTGGTGTGGGAATTAATTTACTTCATCTGTGATTCTCAGCAATACTGGATGCTAGACCAAAGGCCTTCACTCATACACTTCATTTAGAGAGACAGGGTGGCCAAAGTCTGAGTCAGGATATCGATACCACCAAATGATGTAGAAATACTAGCACAGCCTCAAGGGATTAGTCAGGTAAAAGCCCTTTAAAGTGTCCAAACGGGAGTCTTGACAAAGTGTGGTTCGCTCTGTGTTAGGACGTCTGAATAATGGCGCGCTACTGGTGAACCAGTTCAGTCTCCTATGTCGGAATGAATCTGGTGCAAGTAAAAAATACAGTAGTCTGTCACAGAGCACCCCAGGGTCACCTTGCATAGGCCAACTCACCAGTTTTCCTCTGTGCTTCCTTCTGACCCACTACTGGTTCAGCTTCTGCTTCCCGCGTCAGGATTTAAATGCGTGACCACTCCTGTCAAACATCTCTGTGCTCGTGCCTGCTGTGCAGGGAGTCTGCTTCACTTCTTGCGTACTCTGATGCTCGCTAGCCATCGGAGTACCACACAGAACTGGCAGAGCTCCTGTCTCCTGCGGGACAGTCAACCTTCACACTGCATCCGCTGCACAATCTCTGCATTTAAAAGCCACAACTGCTACAACTCTCTCAGGGCCACAACACACTGGTAACGCAGCGGCAGCCCCAGCGTCTTCTCTGTGCTTCTGCTGCGCATATGGCTAATGAGTTATCTTGGCCTGCACCTGAGGGGGATTTAAGTATTCAAAAGCCCTGTATTCAATGTGTTCTTTTTAAAGGTTTTATTAAATGTACCTTTCAAAGACGAATTTAAGGGAATTACTGGTTGGCTCTTAGTTGCATAGCTTATACGCAACGGCGAACCATCACCATCAAAATTGACAGTGTTGATTCTATTTGATATTTTGATATTCAATATTTTATTTGTATCACGCTCATACACAGGTGTTTCAGAGCGCGACGAGGCAGGGGAGGGGAACCAGGGAGAACAAAAACAACGATCTTACTAGGCCCAGTGACAATGAGAATGTGCAAGTGCAGGTGAGAGGGAAGGGGAAAAGTGCAGGAGGGAGGGGGCAAAAGTGGGAAGTGCTAAGCAAGGGAAACTAATGCAGCCAACAAGTGGCAAATGCTAGTTTTAGGTGAAGACAGGGGGTGTCTGATACGTGCAGAAAAAGGAGGGGACTGTAGGGTTACAGATACAGACCCAAGTGCAAGGGTTGCCGGGGGGCAGTGCAGGTGCGTGGCAGGGTGAGGAAGCACCTGGGCCCGAAATCAGAGGGTAATCAGGTGCACAATGTCGAAGCAGAGCAGATCAAAAGGGGAGAAGAGAAGCAAAGGCAGAAGCAAAGAGGAAGGTCTTGAGGTGATGGTTCACCTCAAGTTTGAGAGTGGCAAAGATCTACCCCCAGCTCATTTCTTTGAGAAACGGCTGACCCTGAGGGAGTTGGAGGTGGATGATTGCTATATAAATCTGTCTCATGTTGAACATAAGGGTTTCCAACACTAACACTTTGGGTGTTTTTGGAAAGTAGAACCTTACTCTCACAGCACGATATTAGATATCTGGGCATTAGGGAAACTTCACCTTCCGAAGAAGATGAATACTGTGTCTCTCTTAACTGAGTCACCTTACTCCCGTGGGGCTCTTCTCCTCCCTTGTAATCCACCCGGCGAATACCATCAGCAGGGTTAGGATCAGAAAGTGTCTGCCTTTCCCTGGCCATCTGGGAGGAGACTTTAGGCAGGGCTTATGTGAGGACTCTGCAGGATTCATCACAGCACCCATAAGGATCTGCCCCCCAGACCTCTGCTCCATAGAGGAGAGCAGCATTAATGTTTGACCATAAAATATGCACACATTTACCAAACGTCTCCCACCAAAATAAAAATAAAAACGAAGGAGCCGCTTTAAACTCACAGATGCTCGCCTAGCCACCGCGTTTATGTGACTTCTCCAACCTCCCCTTTTAGAGAACACCAAGCCCAGGTATTTATATTAATCCACCACCTCAATGGGTGAGTTGTTCAAAACCCAGGTAAATGATAATTTCCCTTTACCAAAAACAAGTACCTTGGTTTAAGGAGATTTAGTTTGAGCAGATGCTCCGAAAAATAATTAATAGAGTACTCTAAAGTGCGCTGTAACCCACCAGGTGCTAAGTCCAAGAGCGCTGTATCATCAGCATATAATAAAGTGCTGAATTCCACACCATTTAAAAGAGGGACTGTGATGTGTCACATGAGACTTAAAATTATAATGAAATATGGAAAGTAAAAGTGTGGCAAGAGGGTAACCCTGCTTTAGCTCAACATTAGTCATCAAATCTCCTAAATACTTATGATTGACAGCGCACCTACCCTAGCTGAGGTATCCTCATAAGGCAGAGTGATTAATTGGAGGAGCCTTGGCGGGACCCCAATCCTTCTGAGCTTTGCCCCCAAAAGATTATGGCTTACCAAGTCAAAGGCCTTGGTGAGGTCCAGGAAAGCCACAAAAAAGGCGGTGCATCCTCCTTCTAGTATATTTTTCCACAATTGTATTTTGTATAAAACACTGATCGATTGTGAAAAAGCCCCTGTGAAAGCCTGCTTGCATATCCAGGAGGACAGCATTATCTAATGCCCACTCTTCCAAAATGCAGTGACACACAACCAGCAAAGATCTTATTAGAAACGTCCAGAAGAGCAATTGCCCGATAACAATGGGGGTCCGAAGGAATACCCCTTTTAAACAGTAGGACTAATAGACTTTTTTTCCACAAGTGTGGTAGCACACAAGTGTTAGAAATTGAGTAGTTGAATTGAAAACCAGAAGAAGGACTGGAACCCACCAGTCCACCGATGCACTTCTGGTCTCAAACCATCCAAGCCTGCTGCTTTTCCCTTCATAAGACTTCTTACTTGTGCTTCGATTTCTTCCCTACTAAAAGAATGCCTCATCGTAAACCTCCCTTTCACTTACGGTGTTGTGAGGCTGGCATCATGGAAGTAGACACAGACAACAGATTCAAAGATTAAAAATACTGATTTATTAAGAAAATGTCAGGATGGAGTAAGGCCTATCTTGCCCTAAGCTAAGGTGGGATTTCCCTACCTAAAAAAACCTAAGGAAAGTCTGTGTCAGAATGTCACAGCAGTCAACGCTGTATCCCCTTCCAATGGGGGGTGGGCAGATGCACTGCTGGTGTGAGCCCCTTTTGCGATCTGCCATCAACATTACATTTTTGAATAAAACCCCCGCTAGGGGTACTTCCCACATCTTTAACCCAGTTCTGGAGTGCGCTGACTACACCTACACCATGTGCAATAGTATGGCAGGCTTTTTCCATTGTTCTGCAGCAGATCTTTTGCACGTCAGAATAACAGCCGCAGAAACTGGTGGAGCTTTTCATCATCCATTATATAATTTTGAGACATTTATCCAAGCAAGCAAGGTCTTTGTTTGTTGCGGCCAGCTGCTCCTTAATCATCTTGCTCATCCTTTCTTTATTCCGAGAGGAGTTTGCATATACAGACACAGGAGAAAGCAGAGAGCTGTCTTCTCCCTCGGGTTCTGGTTGGGTGAAACTAAAGTACTCAGCCCCAGCTCTGGCCCAAGGCTCACTGGGGTTTGCAATATTGAGATCACAGAAGACCTTACAGCTGGCGTCTGCTGAATCAGGGAAGGTAGGGCCTAATTCTTCATGAATAATTCCATCAATTGCAGTTTGGGGTCAGACCACTTGACTCAGTCAGGTGGCAGCTTGTCTCTCATTTAGATGGCTCGTCAAAAACGGATTTATGACTGTTGGGCTATAATCAGACACCACAATAGTGGCCTCAGGGGTTGAACCAGCCCCATAACCACTAGGCTTCATCCCACACTGGGAGGCCTTCTATGCTTCATCTGCCACCTGATCCGCCTGTGGTTTCAAGCAGTTTTCGGCATGCAGTCAATCAATCCAACGCTCCAGTGCCTCTAATATGGATCTGTAGGTTGAAAAAACATCTGAGGCATGTTCAAGTACCATTTGATCAAACATTCAAATAGATTTCTCCAACCTCTAAAAGCAGGGCGGAACTAATTGCCAAAGTGCCCCCTGCATCAATTACAGCTTGATTAACCTGTGCCGGGCGACTGGAATCAGTGCCCCCTGGAATCAGTGAACGCTGCTGTTCAAGAAACTCCAGTAGCCCTGCTGTGCCAGAGATACAAGTGGGCTAAACTAGAGTCGTACAGGTAGTATCTGCACTAAACTGCTGTCCCACATGGTCATCATCTGCATGTGAACTCACTAGTATCTTACTCAAATCAACTGATTGTCTGCTCTGCTTCCGACTACGTAGCGCCCATTTAATTGTAGATTGAGTGAATTTACCTGTTCTTGAGGTGTTTGCAGGTTGAACAGTTAACTTGGCTTTCTTACTTCTTTTAAGAACTAGCAGCCCTGCAGACTTCAAGGCAGGGTTCGGTTTCGGCTCTGGCTTCTGTTTAGGATTAGACACCATTTTGGCAGGTTCCCCAAGGATTATTAAAGGATTATTCAAAACCTGTTACCTTCCACACCAAGCAGAAGTGCCTAGTACCTGCCTCTATATCATACAAAGATCATCATATAAACATCTGATCACAGAGCAGAGAACTTGCACCAGCCACTGGGCTCACTGGTAATCCAATTCCTCAAGACCTGCAAAACCTGAAACCCTGCAGACCCCCCTTTATCCTCCTTTGATTAACCTGAATGGACGCCCTGAAAGCCCAGCTGTCAGTCGAGAAAACATGCACACCATGAGTACACTCCAACAAGCGGTTAGTCACTGGAGAGATTGGGTACAGACTTCTGACCAAGCATGGAGGGTGGCAACAGGAAGTGGCAGGGGTGGGAGGCTTGAGTCAGGCAGCAAGAGACAGCAGGAGGGAGCAATCGGCAGAAAAAGGCAGAACTAATTTAATGCAAACCAAGCAAATAAAGAGTGTTTAATGCTGTCTCACCTCACCTCGATCAGTACAGACAATCTACGCTTGTTGATAGAAGCCCCTGGCTTGATGTCGCCGGGCATGCGCTATTTTCTGCTTCCAATGCCGAGATGGCTTCTCAGCCCTGCAACGCAAAACACACTCAGCTCAGCCTTCCCGTCCCGTCTCTGTATCCTCCTCTTGCTCGGCTGGGCAGCCCAAACTAGAGGAAAGGACCCTTAGGCGATGGTAGAGAGCTCAAATCATCGGTAACCACAGTTGACTTTGGGCATACAGGACACGCTAAGTTCATCACATTGTTAATACCCTCTACCGAATCTACTGGCATCATCCGGACAAAGCAGGATCTTCCCTCACCATCCAAGTATTCTGTTAAATTACTGAAGTTTAAGTCCATTTCCTCCGAAACATGGGTGTTCTTTGTTGGTTTCAAGAAGTGCTTTATAGAGTTTTTCCCCTCCACAGGCTTAGCAACCACCTTAACTGCTTTCCACTCACACTTTTTCTTTTTTGGCAATGTACTGATTTGAATATCTTCCGCCGATGTATGGGAACTTCCCTCCTACAAGTGATTAGACTGTGCTAGGTTCTCTCTGTCATTAATACAGGATACGTTCAGCTTTAAGCACTGAAGGAACATACGTGACTCCTTTATTCCTTGGCTTCTAATTGTTCTTTTGATTTTTTTTTGCTTCTTTTTTGCAGACAGAGCTTTACTGACCCTTTTCATTCTGTGACGGCATCGTGAAGCAAGACACAGACAACAGATTCAAAGTGCAAAAGAAAATGGTTTATTAAAGCAAAAGTCAGGAGGTTGGAATGCCTAACTTGCTCCATGCTAAGGTTAGATTTCCCTACCTGAATTAAACTAAGGAAAGTCTGAGTCAAAGAGTTCAAATAAAAAATCTGTCTGTGTCCAAAACCTACCTTTGCTCTCACAACTAAAGCTAAACAATGTGTAGGGACGTCAATAATCAAAGAAATGGAGCTCAAAACAAAGTCTGAGCTTCTTCCAGCTTTTAGCTTCCTCTTCAGCTCCCCTTTGACAAGTTCAAGAAAGTTCCAAAAAAGTTTCAAGATTACCTTTCTCAAGTTCAAAGAAATACAGTTCCACACAATTCTCGGGGTTCCCTTCCCCAAGTTCCGAGCAACACAGTTCAAAGAAAAGGGTCTCGAGGCTACGTCCTCAAGACAGCATTTGTAGTTCCTCAGTTCTCAGGGTTCCCTTCCCCAAGACATCAATGCAGCAACTGATATTTTTGTCAGTCTTTTCAAAGTTCAACACAACTCCAGGCTAACTTGAACCTCCTTCTGGTTTGTACCACCAGCTTACTTATAATGCTCCTCCTTGGTATATTTCACAATGCCTTTGGCTTTCACAATTCAGGCCTCTGGTCTAGCGCAGTTGTCTGACCCCACGGTCCACCCATCCTTAGGCTCTTCAGCCCACAGAGGTTCTTTTGTATTTGCCCTTGCCCAAATTCACCTTGAATTTGCTTGGCTTAGTCGCCTCTTGGCTTTATATACAGGTTCACACTCTCCTGGCTTCTCCTGGTTAGCCTCTTGTCTTTGCTATTATGTGTCACACACCTCGTGCCAGTCTTTGGCCTTGCAGCACTGTATCCATTCATAAGAGTTCCCTTTCAGGTGGTCTTATGTATTCCCCACTTTTCTGTCGCACTCTCTCTCACACTTGCACTCTTTTCTGTAGGTTGCTTTAAAAAGGGCACTTTCCCTTTTAGCTTTCATCAACTATTAGCTCAGTCTTTCAATTCAATATTCTATATGTGCAGTTTTGCTTTGTGTCAAGGTTTCATTCAGTTCGATGTTCAATGTGCATGATTTAACTATTCTTTGAGTTTTCATTCAGATCGTGATTCAAAAGGCATACTTGAACTTAACTTCAGATCTTCAGTCAATATATGTCATACAGCACTTTGGTATTTATGCATAGCTCCATGTGTAACACCGCCCCACGCCTCCAGCTTTCAGTGACATCTCTTTCCACTCACCCGTCTTCAGCATTACTCCTCCAGCAGCTACGTGGCTTCTGTACTGCTTCACAGGTGAGCAGGCTGGTCTTTGCGGGACCCGCTCACATTCCAGGTGCTTTTGGCTTCTATTCTGCTTCACAGGCAAGCAGGCTGGTATCTGCGAGCCCCGCTCGCATTCCGGGCACTTCAAAGCACACATGGGCAGCTCTGCTCTCCTCCACGGATGAGGACAGTGTCCTCTATATCTCCTTCCTTGCTCGCAGCTCCAGCTGCTTTCTCTGGGTAACAGAGGCTCCCGCACCTGTGGCAACCTAACAGCTCGACTTGCCTTGGGCTCCACAGGTTGTCTGGGATATATCTGCAGGTGTCCTGGCTTCGATAATGTCCCACAACGGCTGCCTCCTCACGATACAGGTACCCTGCTGGTCTTGCCCACACAGGTCTCCCTGTTGCTCCCTCTGCTGTTCCATGGTCTCCCTTTATACACCTGCAACCACAGGTTGCGGGTGTGGATTCGCAATTGGGCTTGCCTGACCATAGTTAAAGGGACATGCCTGACTTTCAAAGCACTATGCAGGCATCTTCTGTGTCCCATACCAGAGTGGTGAAATTAAGTTCTAGCGTTTATTACACTTAGTCGCCTCTTTCTCGGCCCAATACTGTCAGAGGTCAAATGTGGGGAAATGAGGGGTGAGGTTGTGCAGTATCATCTAAAGGCCGGGGGACGGTTAGGTTGGTCGTCAATAGGGAAAGGGGGATACCATGTCTCGCCTATGGGCCCCCCACTCCTAATCCCCAAGAACCCTCCACCCAGGTGATCCTCCCTCGCTTCTCCATCCCCAGGGTCAGGATCCAAAAGCAATGGCCTTTCCCTGGCCACCTGAAAAGAGGATGCAGGGGGTGTAGCAATGAGAATACCCTCAGGTTTGTCAGCACTCTTACATATGAACAGTCAACCGACTCCCTCTGCGCACTTAGTCTAGCCTCACTGATGGATACCGAAGCATTTAAGTTCACTGTTTCCACAATAACAATGCAAACATCTTGCAGCCCCTGTGGAAAATCATGCCCTATCGCGGTTCCTTCTGAATGAGCCGCAATGCTGAGTTTACTGAACTAACATTTTTCACTGGATTTAGCAAATATGTATCCCTCAAAAAACGCTATTTTGCCACTATAGTTGTGAGCAAGCTTTCTTGAGATTTGAAATCCTCTCAGATTATTTCATTTAATTTTACTAGCGACGTTAAGGCAAAGTTTAAAGCGTGTAGCGCAGCTGAGTAGTTCAGACTCCCTGTAAGAAAGTGCGGCACTGGGTTAGTAGAAGGTCTCTGCGGTGGTGAAGGTTTATACGATAAAGCCAACGCCTCAAATATTTTAGAGATTTCTGAAGCATACAACAACAGGGAGTGTGATAAACATGAGGCTCGTACATCATTTTCGTGCGTTGTCACATGAACAGGGCTATTAAGCACTTCAATATTTATATCAGTCTCCCGATAATCTCCCTCTTCCACCTCTGCTGGGGATGCCCCATGATAATAGTTTACAAACTCATCTTTCACCTCTTCCAAGATCGAAGAGTCACTCACAAGATTACTGTTTACATTTGCCTTCTTAGACTCCATACTATCTTGAATCATCAGAATCTTTGAGATAGTCATGACCCTGTTAGACAGAATGCATGAGGGAATAGGTATTATATCGTCCTGAGATGGCGAGACTCCAATCATCTCAGCCACATTAGCTCCTAAATATGCATCCGGCAGAACGGCAATCTCTGCTACTGCTTTAATACGCAGAGCATAAGTGTACATATGGGGGATGCAAAAAAAAAAAGATTGCAGTGTACTTAGAGTAATGCTGTACCTCTCCATCAATCCAAGTAGCACTGTACACACCCTACCACGGGCTGCCACAGACCTCTAACTCTCATCTCACTCTGCTCAGCGCTCCACGGCGCAGGCAGCTTATGTAGAGCTAGGTTCTGCAATTAAAGCGGTCCTCCCCTGCAACATACACTGCAACACCAATTCCACCAACTCCTCAATATGGTGCCACAGACTGCTCACTCTCCTCTCACTCGCTCCAATGATCAATGACAAATCCAAAGCCATTTGCTTCTGTATTGGCCAAAAGTAGCCCCCATTCTGGTTGCCTGAATAACTAATGTTTTCCTAATTCCCAATACCCCAGGAACAACTATTCAGGAACTAGCTCCACAAAACTCAGCCATTGGGGGGAGTACAGAACCTTTCCCCCTTTCGGAAGAAAATCCTGGGCAATACTAGGAGAAACATTGGGCTGTGATGCGCAAGAATCTTAAGGTCCTAAAGCCAGAACCTGACTGGCCAGTGCTTAGGCATCAGGATAAAAGAGGCCCTGCAGGAAATTCTCCACTTAAAGATCACCTTGTAGATGAGAGGAATTGGGAGAAAGCTCTTGTCCAGTCACAACATTTTCTGTCTGTATCTGAGACAGCCCAGTCTTGGAACAACCCTGGATGTGAGTTTTTTGCATTTGGTGTTGCTAGGACATTAAAATGATCCCCCTGAGTGTTTCCCCATTGATAAAACAGCTGTGCCACCATCTTCGGGTGAAGTTTCCCCTTGTGGTTCACTCATTCTGATTTGCTCAGTCTGTCTGCCTACTTGTTCTGCTGTACTCTAGGGACACTGCTTTCAGAAATATGTTGTGTATCATTTCCTACCCCTATATTTTGAGAGATAACGCACATAGAAAAAGAGAGCTGGTGTCTCCCTGTTTTGTGACATTAAACAAGTAGACAGTGTTGTCCGCTGAATCAACAGCACTTTCCCTGAAGGCGAGGGCACAAACCCCTTCATAGCCATTGAAAATATTTCCTGCAAATACAAAATGTTAATGTGGTTCTGTTGCTCTGACTTTCGGCCATGGGCTGTGGATAGAGAGTTTCTGCAGGGTAGTTCCTAGCTCAAGAGGGATACATTTGTCAAAGGAACCACTTTGTGCAGAGACTATGCAACTGGATGTGCTCTTAGAATATTGTCCTCTGACCACGAGAGGGACAAACTAGTTTCCTCTCAGTAATGTTCCTTCTAATGGATTAGTCCTTCTTCCCACTGATTCCTCGTTGCCCTCTAATCCTAAATCTCATGTTGAATAGCTTGCTTATCTCTTGCTGTTTTGCATTCCGTCTACTGCTGGTGCTAGAGGAACATGGCAGAACGGAGGTCATGAACACTAATGACCCAATTTATACTGCAACCCAGTCCGATTTTATTGCCGCGCATTGGAGTCAAGCAGGCGCGATGTGGAACTACATGGTGCCCCCCTGGTGGCTGCAAACATTTCCAAAATCAGCTGGCACTGGAAGATATGCATATAAGATGAGGAATACATGGGAGGAGGGAATAATTCATCAGTAAGAATGTTACTGAGAGGAAACTCATTTGTCCGTCTCGTTGTATTCATCATAGGATTCTAGTGGATTACTTTCCCCCACAGATTCATGATTTTATGTATACACCTACAGCCTTAACAATATGAGAGGTTTATATCTTTAGGATTTTGGCCTGAAGCCAATACAGGTTTCTAAGGTATGTAAGGTCTACACATCTACAGCATTATCAATATGAGAGGTGTACATCTTTAGGATTTTGGCCTGGAGCTAGTACAGGTTTGTAAGGTATGTAAGGTCCATAAAGTATTTGTTTATCTGAAAGCTATCACAAGAGTGGATGTCTATACCCTTGACATGATTCTAGGAATATTTCTTAATCTTACATCTGTGATATATTGGGCTGGCTAAACCTTTAAATACACATAAATTAACACTGTTATTGATTACCACATTTTGAAAAGAGTCTGTCTTTATGCTTTGCAAATGAATCAATTCAAAGAGCAAATGCTGAAAAAAGTGTCTTATTTCAAAATAATTCTTTGCTAATAATAGTATTCTTGATTGCCACATTTTTACAAAAATCTTTTTGCAAAAATGCTTTATAAATAAACCAACTGAAAGAGAGGCCAACATATGTTTCACTACATTTCTCTCTTCCTAACCTCCTTTTTCACAATAAATATTTGAAGTACATTCAGTGAACATCCTCAAGAATAAATGCTGTCACTTTGGAAAGCTGTTCTTGATTGTCCAAACATAATTGTGAGTCTGGTATTTGTAAGGTTCTAAATTGCTTGTTCTTTACCAGAGATACCACAACATTCCCTTTGTAGCTGTTAAGTAGTGTATACGCACAGTCTGGTTATCACACATTTTCTTAGTTTATACTTGTCTCGCAATGATGATGAGTTTGATTATCAGCACTGGTGTGGTGCCAGTCCTGGATGAACATGGACAAACAACCCCCACTGGAGTCGAACGGACAAAATTCAATTGTAAGTAGCATGGCACTGGGGGCCATTGTGGGGACAGCAGAGGTGGCAGAACCTTTTCTCTGGGCTTCTCTGCTTCTACCATGGCATGGAGGATGATGTCAGAGCCTGCCTGACCCTAGCAACAGTGCTCAAAATTAGTGATGGGCATTGGGGGCTTAACCTTCTGTAAGTTTCCATCAGCTTTAGTCTTTAACAGGTTGTTTCCAACAAAAGGCATATCCAGAAGTTTTGATTGGACATCCAGGAGTGTCTAGGCATGCAAAAGTATGTGTCCATAACACGTGCCACACAACTGGCCATATCAAGGCACGTTTGTAAGATATAGTGCACAGGGCCTCTTTATCATCACCCGGTAGTGCGTTGAAGCCCTCCTTCATCTCCTTGGTTGGCAAGATCTCTGCCACACTAGATATCACACTTCACAGACCACATGTGTTCAGAACAAGGCTGACAGATGCAATGCAAAGAACTTGCACACCATGGCATTAATCTTTTTGTACTCCCTGTCCAATGGAAAGGAGGGAAAAGAGATGTTCTTCACAGCCATCATTGCGGCCTGCACCACCAAGGTTCCGCTAATGGATGATTGCAAAGGAAGCCTGCATCTGAAGAAGATGGAAGATCCATTTAGGTCACGGTCTACCACAGAGGCAAGCCTGTCCCGGGCAGGCAACACAGCAGTAGCAACTGTTAGGTCGAATGGCAACAGGGTATCCCATGGAGGACCCTTGTCTGAAATGTTAGTCAGGTCATAATGGACCTTAATCTTAGTGGAGGTGGATAACCCCACAATCGTCACGACTTTGGCAATAACCTTCAGAAAAGGGGCATGAGATCTGCAATCAGCATGCACTGGATGTATACTCAGTTCTGTAGAAGTGTCCAAGCCAGTGGCCTCTTGAAGGTCTTTGGCCAAAACTATGAAGTCTGCTCCCTCACAACAGAACTCCTCAGGGAAATCTGACTGGAATAACATGATTTAAAACCAAAAAGGATGGCATCCCCTTCCTCATCCAAGTTTTTGTCATCTTTGAAAGGATCTGTCCCCTTGAAAGGGGGGCCTATTCCAGAGAAATTCTGGCATTGACAAAGCTGGCCGGCACCAATGGTCAGGAGTTGAGGAGAGCCAGTGTCTGGGCATCAATGGAGAAAGGAGCCATAACCAAGCCAGCACATGTGCAGCTATGGTACAAAGAGGTACCATTCCAGACTTCCCCAAGTGAAGTGGGTCCTGATGGCCAGGTCCGGAGACTTCTCCCACTCCTCTGGAGTCAAGCATTTTGTGAGCAACAAAACTTATATAGTAAGTGGTGAATCCTCAGGAGTATCCCCAGAGTCGGAGTGTTCACTGCACTTCATGGGGAAAGAAGAAGAATGATGTTTGGAAGGTCACTTGAAGAATGGGGCATCATCTTCTGCTTCTTCGTTTTGTTCTTTGGAACCAAAGAAAATTCCTCCACTGGCTCCTTCACCACGGTCTTCTTGGCCTCTCAGCGAGGGGACTTAGAACAGGTCCTCTTACCAATGTTGTGGTAATAGGTGAAGAGCTTGGTGGCCGGCTACATGAGGGCTCTCAAGTGCATTGATTAACAGGGACCACAATCCTCTGTGTTGTGGTCTTCCCCAAGGTTGTAGATCACCCCCTATGGGGATCATAATGGACATTTGCCTCCGCCGGTCCTTGCAGAGCTTGAAGCCCGAGACCTTCAGGGGATCAAACATGCAACAGCAGAAAGGAACAAGTTACTTTCCTGTAACTGTTGTTCTCCAGCATGGGTCTGGCATGGATTCACATGCTCATTAATATTCCCCGTCGTCAGGCTGGGAATCCTCGGTAAAGAAAAAACCAGTATCAGTTTCGTTTCTGATCTGTCTTTCGTAGTAATAACCAATCACGAGGATCCCAACACATGAACGTGCGGTAAAAATCTGAAGATGGCTGCCAGAGGCGGTGCTTAGGTAGAGGGCAGTCATTGGCTGTGGTCAGTATGACGCAGAGACCAGTGATTGGTTATTACTACGAAAGACAGATCAGAAACGAAACTGATACTGGTTTTTTCTTTACCGAGGATTCCCAGCCTGACGACGGGGAATATTCATGAGCATGTGAATCCATGCCAGACCGACTAGGTGATATTCCGAAAGTATACTGAATGTGTGGAAAAAAGGAACCACGTTCATTAAGAGCAGCAGCTCCATAGAAACTGGCTACATCGTCACATCTGGCTTCTGGGTGTGCAATGGCGCTGGGCAGAGATAATATTGTGCCATGCTCTACAGCCTGGTGGCTGAACAAGTCACCTGGCACTGTAGAGAGAATATATAAGATGAGGGATCTGTGGGAGGAAGGAATCCATTAGAAATATACATTGAATGATTATTATGAGTTAAAAATGGGGGGCCGCTATCATGTCAAACCTAGTGATTCATTGATGTATTTTCAAACATATCATAGTCAGGGTAGGGTCTGTTAGCTGGCAGAGACCAGATGACAAGAAGGAACAGTCTACTATAAGAATGGGGTTGGACCGGTTCCTTGAAATGGTAGGGATTCCCCAGCATTTCACCAAATCTTTGTCACTGCAATTTCCTGTAGGGATGACCAGTGACATCGCGTATACCTTATTGCACTGTTGCTTGGTGTCTGGTCATGGGCTCTGGATTTGACGTCAGGCGTCTTATAAATACCACGTCACTACCCCCCAACCTCAGTTCCGCCTTTTTTCCCGAGCACCACACGCTGCATAGGAAAACAGAGAGAACAAATGGGCTAATGAGCCCATAAAAATGAAAATAACTATAGATCTGCGAAGGAGGAACAATTGCAACAAACACCACAAGTAGTGTCAGAATGTTTTTTTTAAACACCTGTGGCAGGAAGACAGAAAACAGACACAGAGGACCATCACCAAGTCAATGTGAAAGAGAAGATGCGCACCAACCACCGACTTTCTGAGTGGGGTAGGATGGCAGGGCAGATGAGGAATCTGGGGGAGAAGAATCCATAGAAATACCATTACAGTAAGTAATTTCTCCTGCAATGGATTGCCTTTCTCCCACATATTCTTCATCTGATAGACTCCCAAAGCAGTAGATGAATGAGGCAGGCAGAAAGTTATACTAAGAAATTTTGCAGCACTTCCCTGCCAAAACGTTCATCAGCTGTACGAGCCACATCCTGACTATAGTGCTTAGCAAAAGTATGAAGGGATGACCATGTTGCAGCGCGACAATCGTATGGGCCCTGATGGCTGCTGGTAATTCCTTTCCAGCGGACTGGTGGCATTCCGCTATACAAAAATTATCCAGCGGGATTCAGTCTGCTTAGTTATGGGTAAGCCCTTACGGGCCAAGGAAAAGGCCAAGAAGAGCTGGTCAGCTCTCCTGAAATCAGCTGTCCTTGCAATATAATAACTCAGCACCCTTTTCCGGGTCTAGGTCATGTAACCGTTCCTCCTGCTTAGAAGGGTGCAGAGGAGAGTAGAAGTCCGGCAGGTCGACTGACTGAGACAGGTGAAATTCTGAGACAACCTTGGGGAGGATGTCAGAATCGCTGCTGTGCTCAGAGCTCAGACCCAACTCCTCACGTGAGCTGATGGATTCCTCCACTGGTGGTTTCTTTCTTCTTCTGCATTTCAAGTCGGGTTTCTTTTTGTGTAGATATGGCCTATCGCGGGACGACGCCACTATGGTCTGTGGGAAAACCCAGAGACCAGTCGCCCCGGTCCCTCAGTAGCCAGAAGGGGAAAAAGCCTTGGGTTGGCAAAAAAACCCTGAGAACCCTCCGGTCCTCTGAAGTAGGTGTATTCCATTTTGTTGGCAGCTGACGAGTACCGGCCTGTGACTCGGGACCACGTAGTATCCGGTAATTGGTCCGGAAAGGGGTGAGTCCGATTCCTCTGGTGAGAGCAATATTAGAGATGGATCCCAATGATAGAAGAAGCAGAGAAACCCAAGGAACAGAGAATGCAGAGGACGGGGAAGGCCAAACTGGAAGAGGGAGAGCAGCGGAAGAGACCAGCACAGCGAGATGGGGAGCAGACAGGTCGAGGACCTGATGGAGGGAGAACCCGTGAGAGCACAGGAAGCCGGAGAAAACAGCCAAAGAGCTGGGCACAGAGAGAAGCAGAGAAAAAGAGAGGGAGATGGAGAGAGAGAGAGAGAGAGAGAGAGAGAGAGAGAGACGGAGAGAGGACTGCTACCAGGCGGCAGAGAGGGAAAGGAAAAGCAGGCTTACCTAAGCCAAGAGAGGTAACGTAGCGTGGCAACAAAAGGAGAAATCTGCACAGTTGCAACGCAACCGTTGTCAGAAGGAGGAGGGCTAAGAACTCCCGGCGGCGGCCATGTCTGCAACAACTAGACCTCTAAGCGGTGGGGGAACAACGTGATGGCACATTCTAATGGCGGACCCGTTTCCATCGGTCCCAAAAGTGCAGATAGAATGGGTGCATGACAGAGGAAGCCGGATTGATAAGGTACGGCGAATGCTGTGCACTTGTTTTCCTTTGTTTAATTCTATTAGTTTTTATGTCCATTGATTTTTATTTCCTTTAACTAGCTCCGAAGATTGCGCCGGGCTAATGTGTTTGACTGGGCACATCATTCATGCATGCACGCACGCTGCGCTACGTGTAGCGTATTCATTTTAAATTTAATTTTGGTTTCACTTTGTTTGTTTGATCTGTTTGGATCACTTTCTCTCCTTGTAGCCGGCTAGCAGCAGAGGCTGCCTGGACTCCAGTTGCATCCCAAGGCTCATACTCAGTGATTGCAGTCTTTCTTTCTTTTCACCCTCCCCCCATGCACCACTTTGGCAGTCTTTCCTCACTGCCTGTCAGGAGGAGCAGCGGACTGACGGCTTCTGGAGCTTTTAAGCTCCAGGTACACGTATAGCTGTGGATTGATAAGGTACGGCGACTGCTGTGCATCTCTTTTCCTTTGTTTTATTCTTTTAGTTTCTATGTGAATTGATTTTTATTTCCTTTAATTAGCTTCGGAGATTACTCCGGGCTAATGTGCTTGACTGGGCACATCATTCATGCACACACGCTGTGCTACGCGTAGTGGATACTGTTAGGCAGAAACCTGTGCAGTTCCCTTAGGGACCACTGCAAACAGTTTAGGACTACAGGAGTTAGCAGTAAACCCAATTGGTAGCAGTCTGCACCACCCAGATTTACCAGGTAGCTGTGGCTGAGCAGTCAGACTTCTCTCAAGAAGAGTTAGGCAGTATAAAGAGCATACACAATAGGGCAGGTAAACACAGTAGAACAAGCAAACACTGACCAGAGCTTTGGTGTAAAAGATATATAATTATTTATTTAAAAACACATCTAAGAAAACACACGGGCACTAATCTCAAGCAAGTTCAAAAACACAGTCACTAAAGCATATACACTCCCTTAAAAGAATATTAGACAATTCTTAAGAAAAGCCCCACTTATTTTCAGACAGCGGTGAGTGCTTAACGCAGATGGCACTCTAATAATTCGGTTTAAAAGGGAGAGAGGCAGAGCATACATTGAAACAGATCCCAACACTTTCAGAAGAACACAGCAAGAGAGGAAGGCAGAATCAAACCGTGAAGTTAGAGTTCAGAAAGTCGGATCCACTTTAAGAGGATCAGAACGAAATGTGTCCAAGGTCACACGGTTGAAAAGTGCACAAAAGGCTCGAAAAGGTTCAGAAAGAAGTTGGACCAAAAGAAAGGGACCAGTTAGATGGTCAAGCGGCCAGCCCAGTCTAGAAGGTTAAGGATTTACTGTCACCTTGTAGCAATCTATAGAAAGGGAGGCCAGGTGGACACAGTACCTTGAACTGGGGAGAACACTCCAGCGGGGGCAGTTGTTCCTGGCAGCGGTTGCTAGTCGGTGCTTCGTCCGGCAGAAGAGAAGATCTCGGCGGGGAGGAAAGCAGGAGGTCTTTGTGCTGCCAGGGAAGAAACCAGCCGCGGAGGTTCCCGATTCAAAGGAGTGGTCCTTTCTTTCGCGGTTCAGTGCTAAGTGGCTATCCAGTTGCCGGGGTGCTTGGCATGGGCAATTCGACCAATAGACGTTCTGGTAGGCGAAAAGGAAAGCAAACTGGTTGTCCCCACCAGCTCAAGGGGAAGAGACTCTCCGGCAAGAAGATCTCCTCTGCCGTCGGGAAGTGGTGAGACGGTTCAGCAGGGCTCCACTGGTGGTGTCGTCATTGCAGGTCGGCTCAGCTTCTCCCTCCTCGGATTCTCAGGTCCTGTGGCGACTTTTGAAGTTCCAGTCCCAAAAGCCCTGCTTTTATGCAAGAAACCCCCATTCATTCAGCCTAGCTGTCAATCAAACATGCTAAGTGGTGATCCAGGCGGCTCAACACTTGGGCCAATCACACAAGAGTGCGACTTGAGTTGCCAAGGCAACTCAGACCAGGGTGCCTAAACCCCCTCATACACCCCCTGCGGTACCCAGAGAGTGGCACCACTTTTGGAGGCTTCTGTGGAGAAGCCCGCCAAAAAGTGGAACAAAGGGCTCGACTTGGGTTGGAGTCGCAGAAGAGAATACAAACGCCATTTTAGAATCGAGTTCTGGCAAAAAAAATCCAACCGGTGAATTAATATTAAATAAATAACCCGGCGGTATGTTCGAGGCTATAGGAATTAAATAATTAAAGTTGGTAGCCTCGAACAATGGGAAAATCCCATAGAGATATATTTGCGGTCGAATATAAAAAGTAGTATCCACTGCCACCAGTCAAAACTCGATCAGGGGGGATGGAGACGTGCCCCCTCGAATAACAGACCCCAGGGCAATCGAATTGCCCCGACCAGTACGTCCACAATATGATGGTTTGTACAGGTTTCTGTTCATAATTTGGAACTAGTAAAGCCAATGGTGACTTTACATGCCCTGGGAGACAGTAGTCAGTTCCAGGGTATGAAGTCTATGGTGGGGGGTCACTATGACACCCCTGTGTCACTGCACCGAGGGTGCTGTGTAACACGCATAGTAAAACACATGAGACCCTATGGAGTAAAAGACCCCATAGCCCATAAAACACATTAACAGTCAAAGGAACCCTTCAAATCATGTCCAAGGGTGTGAGGAAAAGAGACTCACTCTTGGCAGGAGAAAAAAACAAACTCCAGAAATCCAGCAAAGCCGCTGGGGGACTCACTAGGTTAGGAAATTCAGCCTAAGTAGAGAATTCTCCCTAACAGATACATTTTAATTTTAGTTTCAATTTGTTTGTTTATCTGTTTGGAGCACTTTCTCTCCATGTAGCCGGCTAGCGGCGGAGACTGCCTGGACTCCAGTTGCATCCCGAGGCTTGTGCTCAGTGATTGCAGTCTTTCTTTCTTTTCATCCCCCCCCCATGCACCACCTGGGCAGCTTTTCCTCACTGCCTCTCAGGGGGAGGAGCGGACTGGCAGCTGCTGGAGCTTTTGAGCTACAGGGACATGTATAGCTGTGGATTGATAAGGTACGGCGAATGCTGTGCACCTGTTTTCCTTTGTTTTATTCTTTTAATTTCCATGTGCATTGATTTTTATTTCCTTTAATTCGCTCCGGAGATTACTCCGGGCTAATGTGCTTGACTGGGCACATAATTCATGCACGCACGCTGCGCTACGCATAGCGGATACATTTTAATTTTAATTTTGGTTTCAATTCGTTTGTTGATCTGTTTGGAGCACTTTCTCTCCATGTAGCCGGCTAGCGGCAGAGACTGCCTGGACTCCAGTTGCATCCCGAGGCTCGCGCTCAGTGATTGCAGTCTTTCTTTCTTTTCACCCCCTCCCCCCCATGCACCACCTGGGCAGTATTTCCTCACCTGTTTTCCTTTGTTTTATTACTTTAGTTTCTATGTGCATTGATTTTTATTTCCTTTAACTAGCTCTGGCGATTTCTCCGGGCTAATGTGCTTGACTGGGCAAATCATTCATGCACGCATACTGTGCTAAGCGTAGCGGATACATTTTAAAGTTCATTTTGGTTTCACTTTGTTTGTTGATCTGTTTGGAGCACTTTCTCTCCTTGTAGTCAGGTATCGGCAGAGGCTGCCTGAACAGGGTGGCTCCCGCATCTCCTTATGGAACGCACATAAGCCCGGTACTCAGTTCACTCCACTGGCTTCCAGTAGCACAGAGGATTCAATTCAAGGCTCTGCGTTTGGTACATTGTTCCTTTTTCAAAGAAGGACCTGAGTTTTTGCAGGATAAGTTTCTTCCTTATGTCCCTGGCAGCCACTGCGCTCAGGAGATGCCAATTTAGTGGCTGTCCCAAAGATGTGCTGGGTCTGTGTAGAAGGGCAGGCTTTTTCATATGCTGCCAGTAGACTTTGGAACGGGATGCCATCTGGCCTTAGATTCATAGAAAATCATCTCCAATTCAGGAAAGCCCTGAAAACTTTGCTATTCTAGTTTCACTGTAGCGGCCGTTACTGTTTCCAGTCCTCGCGCCAAGATGCCTTTGGGTGGTAGCGCGCATTACAAATTGATATAAAATAACATAACATATAACTTAACCTAAGTGAAACTTTTTCATGGAAAAAATACAGGAAGGGTGGCTTACAGCATAAGGTCTGCCGTTCACTCACCTGCCCAGCGGATGTAATAGCCACCAAAAAGGCTGTTTTCAAAGAGAGAAGCTGTAAGGGACAGAACCAGATTAAGGTCCCAATCTGGGACAACAAAGGTAGTTGGCGGAAACTTATCTACAAGCCCTTTTAGGAATTGTGCCATTACCGGGATCGTAAAAAATATGCCTTGATCTGGGATCTTTTAAACACAGACAAGGCCGCCAAATATCCTTTGACTGTGGTGACGTGCTGAGGCCAGTGACAGAAGCAACTCCATCATAGTGGTGGGGCAAGAGATTTGGTCAATCTCGCGTTCCCTGCACCAATCCCCAAATCTTCTCCATCTGCACACAGACAAAGATCTTGTATATGGTCTTCGTGCAGCCAGCAACACCACAAGTACTTCCTCAGAGAGGTCCAAGACATCATATCTCATCCTCACAAGAGCCATGCATGTAGGTTGAGTGATTCCGGGGTCGGATAGAGTATCCGACCTTCCCAATGGGTTAGGAGATCCAGGCACCGAGGCAACCAGTGAGATGGACAGATCCAAGAGGTCGGAGTACCACGTTCTCCTCACCCAGTCTGGGGCGATCAAGATCATGGTCACTCGAAACCTCTTCAACCTCTGGAGAACCCATGGAATGACGGGAATCGCAGGGAGCACGTAATGGAGAGGGAAGGTCCAATCCACTAGAAACGCGGCTCCAGTGCATCGTTCGCTGGGAATTCCCTCCAGCAAAACTGTTCACATTTCCTGTTGGACTCTGTGGCAAATAAATCCACTGCTGGGGTACCCTAGAGAAGGAAGATCGCTTCTACATCTTCCTGGCACACTTCCCACTTGTGTGAGACTGTGCTCTGCATGCTCAGACCATCCACCAAATTGTTATCTATGCCCACCAGATGAACTGCCGGGACTGACATACGGTTCTCCAACTACCAGAACCAAAGCATCATTGCCTCTGTGAAGGGGGTGGGGGGTGGGAGTTCACACCACCTTGTTTGTTGAGATAGTGCATTGCCACTGTGTTGTCCGTCAGAACAAGGACATGTGTCCCCTGCAGAGGCGGGGCAAATGCTTTTAGGGCAAGCCTGATAGCTCACAACTCCAGCCTGTTGATGTGCCACTTGGTTTCTGTTGCTGACCAGAGGCCCCTCATCTGCAAATCCTCGTAGTGAGTGCCCCAACCCCTTCAGAGACGCATCAGTGACCACTCGGGTCTGAGGCCAAGGAGGCCAGAAACGTTCCCCCGCCAGGAGACTGTTGCAGTCTGCCCACCAGGATAGGTCGTTGACCACTGATGCGGACACCCTGAGGAGATCTGAGAGAGTGCCAAGGTACTGAGACCAGTGACCCCTTAGGAGCCATATTAGGGATCTCATGCGCAACCTGGCCTCTGGCACTAGAAAAATGTAGGAGGCCATGTGAACTAGGAGGCAGAGGAAGGATGCCGCTGGTATAGTGGTATGGTTCCGGAACAAGTCGATCATTTATGTCAAACTGACTTAAATTTAGGAAGAAGAACAGCTTGTGCAGCAGCAAGCAGGTGTCCTCTAAATGGGACAAGACCTGCACTGCAGACTTCCCTCAGATCAGCCAGTTGTCCAGATATGGAAATACGTGGACCCCAGATCTCCTGAGGTGAGCCGCAACTACTGCCATGAGCTTGATGAAGACCCTTGGGGCAGAGGTTAGACCAAAGGGAAGCACCTTCAACTGATAGTGTCTATCCCCTATGGTGAACCTTAGGAACTTCCTGTGCTTTTGATCGATTGGCACATGGAAATAAGCGTCCTGTAGGTCTATTGACACCAGCCAGTCCTCTAGTCCGAGAGCATGGAGAATTTCTCTCAACGTCACCATCTTGAAGTTGTCTTTCCTCTGGAACTTGTTCAAGGCCCTGAACTCCAGAATGGGACGGAGACCTCCTCGCTTCTTGGGCACCAGGAAATACCGGGAATACCAACCCGGTCCTCTCTGCTCGAGAGATACCTCTTGTACAGCACCCTTCAACAACAGGGGTCGTAGTTCTTCCTAGAGCTCCTGTCCCGGTTGGATTGGAGGTGGTGGGGGTCTGTCTGGGGGTTTTCTTAAAAATGGCAGACAATAACCCCACTGAATGAGCTGAAGAGCCCAGGAATCGAAAGTAATTCCCTGCCACTGGAGCAAATTCTCTGTCAACTGTCCACCAACCAGTATTTTGTGAGAGGGGAAAATCAAAGTGGCTTCGGAGGATGGGTCTGTCCCGCCGCCTATGCTGCCTATTGGCCTCTAGAAGCCCTCAGCCCCTTCCGGAGCGCGAGAAATACATCTGCCCTTGCCTGTCCGGTGGGAGCTGCGCTCCATAAGGAGCATATCTCCTGTGGCCTTGTGCTATAGGGGCGAAGCTAAAGGCAGGTTTGGCCGGCTGCGCAGCTAGGCCTAAGGATTTAGCAGCGATTTTGGATTCCTTAAATGTTTCTAAGGAATCGTCGGCCATCTGGCCGAATAGAAGATCGCCCTCGAAGGGCATGTCCAGAAGCTTGATATTAGGCAAAAAAAACAGACTTTTTAAATAGGCCATCTTTTTAGTGTTATGGCTGACGCCATAGATCGGCCCACACAGTCGGCGATGTCCAGGCCCGTTCGCAGCGACTGTCTGGACACCTCTTTCACATCCTCCACTAGCTGCAGGAAACCCTCGCACATTTCTCCATCTGGGACATACTTTGCAGCATTTTCAAGTGCTGTCCTTAGCTCAAAGGAGTACTTGGCAGAACTGCTTGCCACATTTGTAACTTTTAGGGCCGTACTGCCTGAAGTAAATGCTTTCTTTGCTAAGGCATCAACTTTTTTTCTTTCCTGTCAGGAGGCAGAGTGGACGTGGAAGATGCAGGTCTAGACAAGACAGTAGCAGCCTGCATAACAAGCCCCGCCGTGGAAGGGTGAGAGGAGAGGTATGAAGGGTCTCCCATAGCTGGTCTGTATTTCCCAGGAATGTTGGAGCTGACGGGAGGAATGGAACAAGGGTTTTGCCACACAATTGTTAAAGGATCGGCAATGGCAGGGTTTAAAGGCATACTAGGTTCTGTGGTTGCCTTCATTTAAAATGTCAGTAAGGTCATAGCCTTGTATGGGCGCCACTGATGAATGCAATCCCAGGGTGTGAATGACCGTTTCTACTAAAGCCCTAAATTTAGAAGTATTATGGCCATGGGCTGGGATTGCTGAAATTCACGGTCTGGAGAGGTGTCCAGACCGCTGGCATCATGGAGGCCTTGAGCCAGTTGCAAAAGCTGACTTTGGTCATCAAAATAATTGACCCCTCCTGAACACAAGTAACTAGGGTTGACATCCCTCTGATCATCGGTGTCATTACTGTCGAAGATACCTGCCATAGTATAGACAAATTCAGACCGCGGTTGTGGGGTGAATGTTTTCTTGTCAAACGTTCACGGTTGGTCTCTCAGTGCTGATATGTAGTATGATGGATGTCAGTGTCGATCGAGACACCGTAGCGTCGACATCCTTAGATGCACAGGGTTGATATGGCTTCCAATGAACCTCTTTCGGTGTCGAAAGATTTATCAGCACTGACATTGTCGGTACCTGGGCACTAGAGCGGTCGGATATGCCGATCGCCGCTCTTGGCTCCAAAGCCTGCTGCGTGGGGTGTTAGCCACGCCGACTGCAGCATGCTCTTTGAACATGTCAAGCATGGAGGATTTGAAATTCTCCCACTCTTGGTGGATGGTAGGCCCAGACGACGGCTTACCTTTATCCGTCGATGAATCAGAGTCCTGCCGGTGACAGTGACGCCTTTTCTTCTTTCGGGATGAGGACGAGTGGCTCCTCACATGGGACCGTTTCTTCTTCTGCCTATGTTCTTTTTTGGGGGTGCGCCCCTCAGTTTCGGCCTCCGAAGACTGAACTGTCGACCGCACCAGTGATTTAGAGTGCGGTCAACGACAAACGAGTTTAGCAGCTCGATCGAGTAGGGATTTGGGTTGCATTTTGGCACACAACGGACACTCGTCAGTCCCGTGACCTGTGCCGAGGCACCAGAGGCACAACTCGTGTGGGTCAGTGATGGACATCTTGGTGCCACAATTGGAACACCGCTTGAGACCCGATACCCGAGCGAACGACATCTTGCGTCGAGGAATTGAAAAAAAAGGTACAAACGTTTTCTGATGAAAACGTCGAGTGAGTCGAAGACTTGCCTGTGTTCCCAAGCAGCGTGTTAGCACGCAGAGAAAAAGGAACTGAGGTTGGGGCACAGTGATGTGGAATTTATACGATGCCTGACGTCACGTCTGAGCCGACGACCAGACGCCGAGCAAAACGGACCGATGGTCAGCTCGAGATCCACTACGACCCCCTGCTGAAACTGTTCAGAAGGAGCAGAGCTGGAGTGAATATCTATGTATCAGATGAGGAATCTGCGGGAGAAAGGCAATCCATTGAAACATATATGTAAACCTACGGAAGTCAAGAGTTCAGCAATAAACCAACTATGAGCCCAAACACAGGCCTTCCCTAGATCCCTATTGAATTTGGACCATGACTGGTCATGTATCAACTTGATTCAAGCTTACTCTTAACCGTACATATGCACAGAGTAAAGTCATCATTGTTAATGTCTTTCAGGGTTAAACACATTTTTATAAAGTTTCTCACAACATAGAATGCAACATACAGGCAAAAGCTTCCGAAATATTTGCATAGCAAAAGGTGATTTTCTAAATATATATAACATATTTTGTCACAACATTTACCAAAGCATGTATTGTCATTCTTTGTTAATATTTCATTTTTCATACATAAGACAATTGCAAATAACTTCTCCTTTTAAATATTCCTATTGTCAAAACAATTTTTAATGTTCATGTATTTTTAGAGGGGCCAAGATTGTGCCTGGATAGGCAGAATCTCAGAGAAGCTCCACTGCTGAAGCCTGAAATGCCAAATGTGGCTGACTTCTGCAGACCCAAATACCTCTGCAAGTGAGGGGAAGAGTCAGCGAGGCGATGCAGTGGGAGTGAGCAGCCCAGTGTGCCGCTCGGAAGAAAGCTCCGGCCACATAAGAACGAGCGAGGACCACAGATGCATCGAGTTGCAGCGGAGACCTGCAGAATACGCTGAGGTGAAGAATGGACCCCACGCCATTGGATGCATCCTCCACTCTCCTAAATGGCTTCTGTGTGTGTAGATTCAAGTCCCTGGTTTCAAAAGGTTCTATTGTATTTTCAACAGAGATAATAGTGGACATTAAATATCCAATGCAAAGGTCCTCACAGAGGGAGACAATATGTCGAATTTAAATGTCAAAGTAAGAAAGTATATATAACGTAAGTAAAGGACAAGGCTGCAGGTAAGCAGAGGGGGCGACAATATAGTAAGAAAATGCATAGAATATTAGAAAAGAGAACACATTAACGATAATCAGTTGAACAGAGAGAGGCTATCGGTTAAGTCAATCAAAATAAATTAGTTAATACAGAAAAAGTGTGGTGTTAATTACAAAAACATATAACGTCCTGTATATATGTGTGGGTGTGCTCCAGTGCGTACCAAGAAAAGAAGGTACAATGAAATCTCTCACTGTAATGTTACTACTGAAAGAGGTGACGGGAAAGAAAGAAAGAAAGAAAGAAAGAAAGAAAGAAAGAAAGAAAGAAAGAAAGAAAGAAAGAAAGAAAGAAAGAAAGAAAGAAAGAAAGAAAGAAAGAAAGAAAGAAAGAAAGAAAGAAAGAAAGAAAGAAAGGGACTCCATCCTATGTGAACTACAATAAGGTTCAGCTACTGACGCTAGAAGGATCTTCTGTGGTAAAGGTGTGTATTACATTGATAGAGTGATTATAACGTGTTAGACCGGTTGAGAGCAGCTCAAAGATCCATATGGCTTATGTGCCGAGGATTGCAACATGGGGGTGGGAAGCAGGGGGTGGGGGGATTCAAGTCCCTGGAACGTTAATCTCGAAATTGTTAATTGGGGCATGGACTGGCCTAGTCCTTTTACTATTCCTAAACCCCAGCAGACCTCTTTCTTATGGGCAAGGATTTAACACTCATTGTTACGACAAGGACTACAGGCAAACTGCTATTATTTAAAAGGACAGATTACTTATTCCATTGATGCCTGACTGTTCCTGGCTTCACATTGCGCTCTGAATGCATTTTGCACAAACTTGCAGTATTGTTATTCCCTTCCAGCTGTCCCTATGGAGATATATAGGTGAAATAACTCTGCTATGAGCTTGCTTCACTCTTGAAATGCTCCGCGAGTCTAGCTCACTGCCCATGCCCCTGACCCATTTTGTTAGTAAAGTAGTAGTAGTAAATAAACAACAAAGGGAATGGCGACAAGGAAGAATAAAAAGAAAGTTAAATACACAGATTCAGACTGCTCTGCCCCACAGAGCAGGTAGCAAAGCTAGGACAGTACCCGGGCCCCCTCACCGTCGAGGGACTCTTTGTTGGCTGCATTGGGTCGAACTGAAAATTCAGTACCTCATTTTGAAAATAAACTTCACAAATTATCTGAGAAGGTGACACAGTTAGAAACGAGAAGCCAGACTTTGTGGCATAAATCGGAGGAATTTGACCAGCAATACTTCCAGCTTGTCCCAGTAGTACAACGCATGGGTAAAGAAATAGAGGTGACCATCAAGGGGAACAAGGCCTTGGAGAATAGTTTGGAGTATCTCGAAAATCTGGTGATGGCAAAGTAGATAAGAATTCTTGGTCTTTCCTCTGTGATCGAAGGAGATGATCCAATTACTTTTATTACTAACTGGCTACCGACATTGCTGGATCTGGACATGGACGAAGACCCTATTTTTGTCGAATGATATTATAGAGTCAAGATGCCCACACCCAGCAAGCCACTTACATCGAATGTCCGGTTCAACACTTATGGTCAAATTTGCAGATGCCTGAGACAGAGAGAGGAACTTGTAGGCGGCTTCTTCGATAGAGACCCTTGAGGTTCTGGGGCAAACATTTTTTCCAGGATCTGGCTGAGAACAGAAGGAGAAAACTGAATGCGATTAAGAAATCTTTTCTTAATCGTGGAGCGCAGGCAGGGTTAGCATGACCCACCAAATTGAGGACAACATGGAAGGACAGGGAATATCTTTTTTGGGACCCGGAGAAGTCAGAAGATGTTTTGAAATTGACACTGGAAAGGGAGGAGGCTGGTGGAAAACAGGTTTAAGTGAGTAGGAAGCTCCTGAATGGAAGGTTCTATGTTGGACTGGAGGCTTCACCTAAGGAAGGAATGTCCATTGTGAGGGTGGTTGTTATTCGCTCTAAATTAAAGGTTGGGAAAAACATTTATGAACGATTAGAGGATGAACATGCTTATATGAGGTACAGTTGGTAGCCACTGTGACCAGCGCACAGGCCATTTCCTTTCAGGGTTTAGAAGGGGAACTAGAGGACTCCTAATGGGAAATTGACTGAGGTGTATAATCTGTATTAGTTGGGATGCTGTTTATGTGGGGGCTCTGTCAGCAGAGAAGTCATCTATTTTTATGGAAGATGTGAAGGGCCCAAGTTTGAGAGGACATAGAGTAACCTATAGGGCTTGTCTTCATCTGTTTTCTTTATATCCCCCCCCAAAGATATCTCAAAACACATAACTTCAACCAAAACAATCCTTATATCCAGGGGTTGGTTCCCTTCCCCTGGAGTATTTCAGGATATGTGGTCACAGAGTTCTGAATCAAGAACAGTCTTTTAAAGGCAATACACATGTATCTCTTACCTAATACTCTCCTCGGGATGACACAACAAATGTTACATCCACAACACTGGTTGGAATATGACAAAGGGGAAGTCTGTAATCGTTTTTCAGAGTGGCAGAACAAAATGTCTGTCTTTTCACCAACACTGGTTGGAATATGGCAAAGGAAAGTCTTTCCTACTTTTCAGGATGGTGAATAAGGATTCAAGTATGGCAATAACAACTTAATATAACCAAGTCTCTCTTCAATACATCTATTCAGAGTGAGTTTCCCTGTACACTCCCTTGCCAGGAAACACCTCAACTGAAATCTCTTGATATACTGGTTTACTCTCCTAATAGTTATTTCTTTCCAAAAAGGTTCACTACCTGATACTTTTATTAGACCTCTCTGAAACATGCACATTCCTCCTTTGGTTTCACACAATCGTACTCCTTCAACAGCACAGCTTTGTTGACTTCAGTTGTTACTTGTGCCAGTTTCCTCCATGCTGACATCCCATATATGGAGGGTTGTTCAAGCTCTGTCTGCCAACCTTTCTCTCAATCTCTCTTGGCTCTTGGCAATGCTTGTTACACGTTTCCCCCAACTGACTTCTCATGTTAGGAGAATTGTATAACTCTTGCCTCTTTGTTTCTCTCACAATCTTTCTTGGCTCAGGGCAATACTGGTTCCAGTTTTCCCCCAACTTCTCAGAGAATTGTACCATATTTGCCCCTGTTCTTTTGGCAGTTTCTTTTGACTTAGGCAATACTGGTCACAGGTTTCCCCCAACTGACATCTCATATCAGGAGAATTGCGCCACGTTCGCCTTCTCTTCTCAATTAAGTCTAGTCAGTGTGATGCCGGAAATGCATCTGAGGGACAGGGCCTCTGAATCCTTGTCCTTTCTCTGTTTTTACCGTGTGTTCTGTCATGTTTTCTGCCCAGGAGTCCATGAGGGACTCCTGGCAGTGCAGCTCTCTTTTGATTTGGTGAACAGACCCATGGGATACCCTTATGGCACCCATGGGTAGGGGTACAACCCTGTGCCCCTAGTGTATGTTTTTGGGCACCTGTGGGTGGCCCACAGAGCAGGGTATGGGCTGGTGGCAGCTCCATGCTGAATTTGACAGGTGCTCTGGGTGTCCTCCATTTTGGGATACCCAGGCCCTGCCATTGGAATCAGTTGATTCCTGATAGGAAACAAGATGGCCCCTGTGGCCTCTTGCTTTCTATTGCCTGTTATCTTGTTTTTCCCAAAGTCCTGGGAAGCCCTGACTCTGTCCCTTCCCCCTGACTGGCTGTTGGGTGGAAGTTCCATATATGGTGTTGTTGTGAAGGCCCAGCTAGACTGACTGGAGCCTTCCCAGTGACTGTATGTTGTGGGTACCTCCTGTGGGTGGGACCTGGGTGAATGGAGTGTGTGACCAATATACACTCCTTGTTGTGGTTGTCTGGTTTCTGGCATGAGAGACAAAGACTGAGACAGCCCTGCCCGAAACTGGCCTGAATGCAGTGTGTAGTGTTGAATGGCTGGGTACTTGTCCCAATCCACATTCCTTGTTGTGAGTGTCTGAAAGGGAGGAGTGTGGCCTGAATGCACTGTGTGCCTGATTGGCTGACTGACTGCATGAATGCCCTTCTGTGTGATTGGCTGCTGTGTGTGTGCCAGCAGTGTGGATGAGAGACAGAATAGTATATCTGGGGACCTCTCACCACTGGAAATTGTTCAGAAGCATTCAGAAGCTGAGTCTCCACTCAAGAGTAACTGGATTTGCTGATCCTCGACGTCCAGCTGGAAGAAGAAGACTTGCTGTGGCATTTGCTTCGACGGAACTGAAGGTTGTCGAAATCGTCGAGGACTGACCCGAGAGAGGACCTGGTAAGGCGCCCTCTTCCCGTGCTCCGAGGGACCATCGAGCACCGCTGAATCTTCGCCGAAGCGCCCTGGAAGTCAGACCCTCGAAAGGCTGCCGACCCGAGACGGGACCGCCGAGGAGATCGAAGTGAAGCACCCGGACATCGACGCTGTCGAAGTCCATTGCCGTCGACCAGGGTTCGCAGGTCTGTGTAACCGCTGGAGGCCCGTCGAAGTTGTGTTGCCCAGCCGTGGGAACCACTTGACGCCGTGCCGCCGACGACCGGAGCCGTCCGCTCCTTGCCTAAGAACGTTTCAATCGAAGGACTCCCTCGACCGCATCGTCGACCGCTTATCCTGCCGGAGAAAGTCGAGGACGACCAACGCGCCGAGGAGAAACCTGCCGGTGGGTTTCCCGCCACCCAACGACCTCAAAGACTCGGACGACCCGACGCCCTTGCTGGGCTTCCGTCTCTACAATCTTTGCGGTCCAGAACTATTGTCATCGAGGTGCCCCGCACACCTCCGCCCTGCAGGACGCCGACGCCCCGACGCCGACGAGCACCGCTCGGACGAAGCTGCCGCCTCTTTGACATCGTTCTACCTCGTTTGTCGACGGACGTTCGACGCCCCGTGCCTCCCGCTTGAAAGGGAAGGCATTCAAGAAGGGCCGTCGATTCCCCGTCGCCGAACCCCGAGGTCTTCGACGTTTCTCGACGCCTCTCGACGATCCGTGACTCCCGCTTAAAAGGGGGTCATTCAAGAAGGATCTGTCGACGCCTCTTCGAAGAACTCGACTCCACCAGGTACATTGGGGGGGTAAAAACATTGTAGGAGAGAATAAGACTGTTGAACAATATATGGACTGGGCTTGTGTCATATCCCTTTATTTTACAGGTTGCCCAGGTGGGGGGATCTCCACACAGAACTGTGTCCAGTAGCTAGGGCCAGTATTCTGCCTATTGTTTCAACCATCTTTTATCTCTCCTCTCTCTATTGCTGGTTTCCTTCTTATTGATCTGTGTGCCATTTTTACAGTATTGTGAATGCACTTTAATGAGGTCTAATATTAGTGGTACCACTTTAGAATTGTAGATATTTATCATTATTGGTTTTCCTGAGCACAAAGTGCATTGTTGTGATAAGTGTACATAACCCTTGAATATTAATTATATAAAGACTGTGTTTTCAGTAATACAGTGTGTGGACATTCCTTTGAGGGGGGCTTGGGGATACACTGTACTTAAGAACCAGCCTGCATCACCTCCTGAGAAGCTAGGCCTTGATTGCTCGTCCATCGCTACCGTAATCGAGAATCTTGGCTGGGGTCTTCTGTGCCTCTCCTCTACCATATAGAGAGCGGAAGTACAGACCCCCCCCACCGGTCTTCTTGACAAAGCTGGTGGCAGCGGTGGGATGCTTATGGTTTTAAGACTCAGTGTATAACCGTGCCACTTACAAAATATCCGCACTTTATTAGATTAAGGTTTGGGTGTGTACCAAATAACTGCATTACAGGCAATGGAGCCCATTGCAAATGGTAAATTGACTCGGATGAGCTTAGAGGCTCTCCAGAGTGCTTGTGAAGCCAGGGAGTTGGACTTTGTGGATAAGTCTAGGGCTGAGCTGATAGCTGCCCTGGTGGACTACCAGACTGATGGTGAAACCCTTGATGAAGGGGGGGATGCAACCAGTGAGGACTCTGCCCCTGGGGTTGTCGCTGAATCTGTTTCTGGGAATGCCACCATTCCTGCTGCCTCTGTTCCAAACCCCAGCAATTCCATGGAACTTGAGTTATTAAGGATGAAATTGGCCTTTGAATATCGCAAGTTGGAAATAGAAGCTGAGCTTAAGAAAGAGGAGCTGGCACAGCAAGTGGAACTCAAGAATAGGGATCTTGCGCTCAAAGACAAGGACACTGAATGTCAGAGAATCCAGCTAGAGAGAGCTAGAGTGGAGACTTCAGCTAGACCAATTGAGAGTGGCAGGTCCCCAGCCACCAAGTTTATGAAAGATTTGGTTGGTGTGTTTGTGGAGGGTTCAGATATCCTCCAATGGATTGAAGCGTTTGAAATGGCTTGTGCAATTCATGATGTAGATAAAAGAGATTGGGCTAAGTGTTTGTTAAGCAGAGTGCCTCAAACTGGATATGACTGTATTCTGAAGCTGAGTGTGGAAGAAAGGGGTCAGTATGAGTGTATGAAGTCTGCTTTGATTGCCAAGTTTGGCAAGACACCTGCCCAATACCTTAAAAGGTTCAGGGAATTTAAGAAAAGAGAGAATGTGTCTTGGGTTGACTGGGTGAGTACTGCGCACATGAACATGATGGGGTGGATTGATGGATACAAGGTGAAAACTTTTGTTGAGTTGTCCCACCTCTTGTTTTTTGAGCATTTTTCTGAAGCCTGTTCACCAGAGCTGCGTCAGTATGTGGCTGACCAGAACATTTTGGACCCCTTTAAGCTGGCTAGGTTGGCTGACAAGTGGGTCTCCCACCGGGTGTCCCCTAAGGACTCCAGTGGGAAGGACAAGGACAAAGAAAAGGGGGCCTCTCAGAAAGCTGAGGAGTCCCAAAAGCAGTCACAGTCGGGTAAACCAAAACCTTCCTCTCCTAAGACCCAAAAATCTAGTGGGGATAAGTCCTCTGTGGGTGGGAATAAGAGTAGTGGTCCACCTGCTGCAAAGCAGGCTCCCAGTGGTTCCAGTACCGTACCCCGCACTCCTGGCACTTGTTGGGATTGTGGGGCTCTGGATCACAAAAGGGGTGACCCCAAGTGTAAAGGTAAGGCACTTGGAGTACAGGCTGTCAGCCTGACCTACCCTTACCCCGTGTCTGAGGTGGAGGCCACTGTCCTCCCCTCCTCTACAGGAATCACATTTGGTGCTCCAGTAGAGATTTCCTTAGTGTCCCTTGGGGCCTGGGACCAGTACGCAGAAGTACTGGCGACTATCCCACAGAACACCCGTAGATTTTTGAGAAGTGTCCTCTTGAATGGCCAGCCTTCTACTGGTTTGAGAGACACTGGGGCAAGCATGACAGTGGTGGACAGGACCCTGCTCAAGCCAGAGGACTATGAAGGTGCTCCTCTGCAAACCACCAGGTTAGCTGGTGGGCCTCCCAAATTATCGCCTGTAGCCCTAGTCACACTCATGATTGGAGACAAGACAGCAAAGCTTCCTGTCCTGGTTCAGGACAATGTCCCTGCTAACATTCTGTTAGGAAATGATCTAGTAGAGTTGGGGTTGATCTCGGATGGTCTTCCCATGACTGCTGCTGCAGTCACTAGGTCACAGGTGACACCGGGTCTGGCTGTGAGTCAGGTATCCGAGCCAAAGGCGAGGCCTAAGGCAAGAAGAAGGAAGACCAAGAAGGCCACCTCTGTGGAGGGAACACCTTCTCTTCCTGCTGTTCCGACAGCACCCAATGGGATCCATGCTCCGGACGGGCTGGGTCCAGCGGAAAACCCAAACTCAACTCCTGTGGGAGAAGAGACAGAAGACTCTCCTGTGGGAGAGGTTCTCAACCCGGAGGATCATCCCGACCTTCAATGCTTGTTAGCTGAAGGGGGACCCTCCCGGGCAGACTTCTGTAAGGGACAGAGAGAGTGCCACTCTCTCGAGGGCCTGAGGAAACAGGCCCTGTCCCAGGCACAAGGTGAAGTGCCTAGGACATTCAAGATTTATTGGGAGGGTGAGCTCCTTGTTAGTGAGCCCACTAAGCCCGAACCTGGTGCCCGCAAGAGGTTGGTGGTACCCCAGGTTTACAGGCCCTTCCTACTGCAGTTGGCGCATGAGGTGCCCTTGGCTGGTCATCTTGGGACCAAGAAGACTAAGCAGAGGCTCTCTGCCCATTTCTACTGGCCACGGATGGGAGTAGAGGTGGAGTCCCACTGCAGGACCTGCCCAACTTGTCAGTTGTCTGGCAAGACTGGAGGCAGGGTCATTGCCCCACTGCAGCCATTACCAGTGGTTGGCACACCATTTGAGAGGGTGGGCATCGACATCGTCGGTCCCCTTGACCCTCCCACTTCAGGTGGACATCGGTTCATCCTGGTCTTGGTAGATCATGCCACCAGGTACCCTGAGGCAATACCCCTTCGGACTGTTACTGCCAAGGTGGTTGCCAGGGCTCTCCTGGGCATTTTCACCCGTGTTGGATTCCCCAAGGAGGTTGTCTCTGACCGAGGATCCAACTTCATGTCTAGTTACATGAAAACCATGTGGGAAGAGTGCGGGGTAACCTACAAGTTCTCCACCTCTTACCACCCCCAGACCAATGGTCTGGTTGAGAGATTTAACAAAACTCTCAAGGGCATGCTAGGTGCTTTGGAAGAGCCCCTAAGGAGGAAATGGGATCTCCTCCTGCCATGCCTGCTGTTTGCTTACAGAGAGGTACCTCAAGAGGGTGTTGGTTTCAGCCCCTTTGAGTTACTCTTTGGACATCCCGTGAGGGGGCCCCTCGCCTTGATCCGAGAAGGCTTGGAAGCCACCCCTCCAGGTCCCGCCAAGCAAGTGGGGGACTATGTGTTAGGCCTCAGGCGGAGGATGACACAAATGATGGGTCAGGCAACAGCAAATCTCAAGGCCAGCCAGGAATTGAATAAGTACTGGCATGACCTGAAAGCTTCGCAAGTGGATTGGACTCCGGGACAGGAAATCCTTGTGATGGAGCCTACCAAGCCTAGAGCTTTGGCAGACAAGTGGACTGGACCCTTCAGGATCATCTCCAAGATGGGCGAAGTCAATTATCTGGTGGACATGGGAGCCTCTGGGGTAGCCCCCCAGGTATTCCATGTCAACAGGCTCAAGCCTTTCCACAGGCGAGCAGAGGTCTCATGTCTCTTGCTAGCTTCAGGGCAAGAAGAGGATGAGAGTGAGCCCCTTCCTGATTTGCTGCATAGCAACCCTCAGGATGGCTCAGTGGAGGGAGTACAACTCTCTCCCGATTTGACAACAGAGCAGCAGAGGGCCTGCCGGGCTTTGCTCCAGCAGTATGCCCCTCTGTTTTCACTGACACCGGGCCTTACACCGTGGTGTAAGCACGAAATTGACACTGGTGACAGTGTGCCTGTCAAAAGCAGGAGCTATCGTATGTCAGATACCGTCAAAAACCACATCCAGGCTGAGGTCGCCAAGATGTTGGATCTGGGTGTTATTGAACCCTCCACCAGTCCCTGGTCCAGTCCAGTGGTCCTTGTCCCCAAGGCAAGTTCCCCGGCGGGTACCAAGGATTGGAGGTTCTGTGTGGACTACCGAGGAGTCAATGCCGTCACCAAAACTGACGCGCACCCATTGCCCAGGGCTGATGAGCTCGTGGACACTATAGGTGCTGCCAAATTTGTGAGCACCTTTGACCTTACCTCAGGCTATTGGCAAATAGCTCTGACGGACCATGCCAAGGAAAAGACGGCATTCTCCACACCTGAGGGACTCTACCAGTTTAGGGTCATGCCCTTTGGGTTGAAGAATGCCCCTGCCACCTTCCAGAGATTGGTCAACCATGCGCTCAGTGGGCTGGAAGCCTTTTGTGTGGCTTACTTAGACGACATTGCCGTCTACAGTTCCACCTGGGAAGAGCATTTGACACATCTGGATAAGGTGTTGCAGGCCTTGAAAAGGGCTAACCTCACTATCAAGGCCACCAAGTGCCAGATAGCTCAGGGGAAAGTTACCTATCTTGGTCATGAGGTAGGAGGGGGTCAAATCCAACCTCTCTCCAGTAAAGTACAGGACGTACAGAACTGGGAGACGCCCACTACTCAAACCCAGGTGAGAGCCTTTTTGGGCCTCACTGGGTACTATCGCAATTTCATGGCAGACTATGGAACCATAGCTGCACCCCTGACAGCTCTAACTTCACCCAAACAGCCTAGGAAGGTTAATTGGACTGAAGACTGTCAGAGGGCCTTTGATGGCTTGAAAGAAAGTCTGTGTAGGGCACCTGTGTTGAGTGCGCCTGACTACAGCCGACCCTTTATCGTCCAGACGGATGCCTGCGACACCGGAATTGGAGCTGTCTTGTCCCAGTTAGATGACAAAGGGAGAGAACATCCTATCATATTCATCAGTAGACAACTCAAGGGTAGAGAACTTAGGTGGGCTACTGTTGAAAAGGAATGTTTTAGTATAGTTTGGAGCCTTAGGCGTTTTAGGCCCTACCTTACGGGGTCCACCTTCAAGGTCCAAACAGATCATAAGCCCCTGAAGTGGCTTATGCAGATGAAGGGTGAGAATCCGAAATTGCTCAGGTGGTCGATTAGCCTACAAGGGCTAGACTTCACCATAGAGCACAGACCAGGGAAGAGTCACGATAATGCAGATGGCCTTTCCAGAAGGTATGTTGACCGTCTGGATGAGGGTGTCTATCCCGTGGGAGATTAGGCACCCTCCACCTCAGTCTGGGGGGGGCGACTGTGATGCCGGAAATGCATCTGAGGGACAGGGCCTCTGAATCCTTGTCCTTTCTCTGTTTTTACCGTGTGTTCTGTCATGTTTTCTGCCCAGGAGTCCATGAGGGACTCCTGGCAGTGCAGCTCTCTTTTGATTTGGTGAACAGACCCATGGGATACCCTTATGGCACCCATGGGTAGGGGTACAACCCTGTGCCCCTAGTGTATGTTTTTGGGCACCTGTGGGTGGCCCACAGAGCAGGGTATGGGCTGGTGGCAGCTCCATGCTGAATTTGACAGGTGCTCTGGGTGTCCTCCATTTTGGGATACCCAGGCCCTGCCATTGGAATCAGTTGATTCCTGATAGGAAACAAGATGGCCCCTGTGGCCTCTTGCTTTCTATTGCCTGTTATCTTGTTTTTCCCAAAGTCCTGGGAAGCCCTGACTCTGTCCCTTCCCCCTGACTGGCTGTTGGGTGGAAGTTCCATATATGGTGTTGTTGTGAAGGCCCAGCTAGACTGACTGGAGCCTTCCCAGTGACTGTATGTTGTGGGTACCTCCTGTGGGTGGGACCTGGGTGAATGGAGTGTGTGACCAATATACACTCCTTGTTGTGGTTGTCTGGTTTCTGGCATGAGAGACAAAGACTGAGACAGCCCTGCCCGAAACTGGCCTGAATGCAGTGTGTAGTGTTGAATGGCTGGGTACTTGTCCCAATCCACATTCCTTGTTGTGAGTGTCTGAAAGGGAGGAGTGTGGCCTGAATGCACTGTGTGCCTGATTGGCTGACTGACTGCATGAATGCCCTTCTGTGTGATTGGCTGCTGTGTGTGTGCCAGCAGTGTGGATGAGAGACAGAATAGTATATCTGGGGACCTCTCACCACTGGAAATTGTTCAGAAGCATTCAGAAGCTGAGTCTCCACTCAAGAGTAACTGGATTTGCTGATCCTCGACGTCCAGCTGGAAGAAGAAGACTTGCTGTGGCATTTGCTTCGACGGAACTGAAGGTTGTCGAAATCGTCGAGGACTGACCCGAGAGAGGACCTGGTAAGGCGCCCTCTTCCCGTGCTCCGAGGGACCATCGAGCACCGCTGAATCTTCGCCGAAGCGCCCTGGAAGTCAGACCCTCGAAAGGCTGCCGACCCGAGACGGGACCGCCGAGGAGATCGAAGTGAAGCACCCGGACATCGACGCTGTCGAAGTCCATTGCCGTCGACCAGGGTTCGCAGGTCTGTGTAACCGCTGGAGGCCCGTCGAAGTTGTGTTGCCCAGCCGTGGGAACCACTTGACGCCGTGCCGCCGACGACCGGAGCCGTCCGCTCCTTGCCTAAGAACGTTTCAATCGAAGGACTCCCTCGACCGCATCGTCGACCGCTTATCCTGCCGGAGAAAGTCGAGGACGACCAACGCGCCGAGGAGAAACCTGCCGGTGGGTTTCCCGCCACCCAACGACCTCAAAGACTCGGACGACCCGACGCCCTTGCTGGGCTTCCGTCTCTACAATCTTTGCGGTCCAGAACTATTGTCATCGAGGTGCCCCGCACACCTCCGCCCTGCAGGACGCCGACGCCCCGACGCCGACGAGCACCGCTCGGACGAAGCTGCCGCCTCTTTGACATCGTTCTACCTCGTTTGTCGACGGACGTTCGACGCCCCGTGCCTCCCGCTTGAAAGGGAAGGCATTCAAGAAGGGCCGTCGATTCCCCGTCGCCGAACCCCGAGGTCTTCGACGTTTCTCGACGCCTCTCGACGATCCGTGACTCCCGCTTAAAAGGGGGTCATTCAAGAAGGATCTGTCGACGCCTCTTCGAAGAACTCGACTCCACCAGGTACATTGGGGGGGTAAAAACATTGTAGGAGAGAATAAGACTGTTGAACAATATATGGACTGGGCTTGTGTCATATCCCTTTATTTTACAGGTTGCCCAGGTGGGGGGATCTCCACACAGAACTGTGTCCAGTAGCTAGGGCCAGTATTCTGCCTATTGTTTCAACCATCTTTTATCTCTCCTCTCTCTATTGCTGGTTTCCTTCTTATTGATCTGTGTGCCATTTTTACAGTATTGTGAATGCACTTTAATGAGGTCTAATATTAGTGGTACCACTTTAGAATTGTAGATATTTATCATTATTGGTTTTCCTGAGCACAAAGTGCATTGTTGTGATAAGTGTACATAACCCTTGAATATTAATTATATAAAGACTGTGTTTTCAGTAATACAGTGTGTGGACATTCCTTTGAGGGGGGCTTGGGGATACACTGTACTTAAGAACCAGCCTGCATCACCTCCTGAGAAGCTAGGCCTTGATTGCTCGTCCATCGCTACCGTAATCGAGAATCTTGGCTGGGGTCTTCTGTGCCTCTCCTCTACCATATAGAGAGCGGAAGTACAGACCCCCCCCACCGGTCTTCTTGACAGTCAGTATTCAAAAATCCTTTCAAAGTGCTTTTTGGCATATTCGCCTGTCCGGGCCCTCTACACTTCTATGCTGACTCACCGGTTCACTGTGCAGATGTGCTTGCAAGGAGCCAGCTTCCACTTCTGGGCACAGTCTCTCTAGGTCCCCACGTCAGCGCTCCTGTCCTTCGCTGACAAGAACCGGCGCAGCTCTGCAGGACCATGTCTCCTCTGACAGCCCAACTGCGCACTGTCTGCTTTCTCTCTCCCAGAGTTTCTCTCCCACCGGTCCCGAACAACAGCAACCTGCTCCTGGCGGGCATCTCTCATTCTCCCCACCGCTCTTTGTGGGATTTCCTATGCCACAGGTCTCGCTTAACGCTCTCCGCACTCTGCAGCATTCCTTCTCTCTCCTTCTTCGTTTCTGCTTGCTGCAGGTCACCTGGGAATTTAATGGTCCCACGCAGCTGATTAAGTGTGCAACAATTAGACTGCACATTAATCTTAGGGTCACATTTCCTCCACATGAACTCCTTGCTCCTCTTCATCATCACAGTACCTGAGGATTCTGGGACTTGGAAGTCTAAGGAAGGTTCAATTGTTTTTAAGTCACATGGTTGAACAGTGAAATTTGAAATACCATCACCATAAACATCAGATATTATACAACATTATGCCATCAAAGATTCTGGAATTAGGGCTTCCTCCTCGCAGAAAGGAGTAGACTACCACGTCTCTCCTGTCAGAGCCTTCACTCCCCCTGCCCCTCGGTTCTCATCTCCTCCCCCATGATCCTCCCTCCTGACACCATCCCCAGGGTCAGGATCAGCTAGCGGCTGCCTTTCCCTGGCCATGCAGGACCAGATCACCACCGGGGAATTAGCAATGACTCTGCAGGATTTATCACACTGGGTAATGACTGACAAGATTGTCACAGTGTTGCTGTCTGTGCGCAGGCTTGCGACAAGGTCATCTATGCATGCAGATGGAGGAAGTTTGAAGTGGGTTGGAAAAATGCATCTCTACCCCTAATCTAAAGAGGAATTTCCCTACCTAGAAACTAAAACTAAGGATCTGTCTGTATCAGGATGTGCATAACTGAAAAGCCGTTCTTGTGTCCAAAAACAACCTATCCTGACCCTCACACTTATAAACAAACAACAAATGTGCAAGGAAATGTGTTTGACATGATGTTGGAGAACGTGTTCAAAACCAAAATTGTAAAAATTACTTTAACCAAAATATTTTCCCAAAGGGAAAGACCCTTGGATCCAGAGGATGTACCCCTTCCCCTGGATTCTTAAACAGGGTGGTAAAATGTTTCTTTAGTTAACGGTTACTTGGTGCCTTTAATGGACTTACAAAGTTCTTGTTCAACCAAAAAGTTCTGTTCAACCAAAAAGTTCTGCATCAATCTTTCTGTAAGAGTTCTTGTATCTTTGTAGATTACCTGGTATACTCCCATGCCAGGAATCCTCACACAATGTTCAACTGCCTGGTGTACTTGCCTGTCAGGACTTCTCTTTAGGATTCTCAGATTTCCTGGTATACTCTACTACCAGGAATTTTTGTATAATCTCAACTGCCCGGTATACTCGCCTGCCAGGACTTCCTATGTGTTCCAGGACTTCCTATGTGTTTCACTGTTCTTAGCTTCAACTTCACCTGCCTGGGGTCTTCACCTGCGAGGGTTCTTATGTACTTCACAGTTCTTTGATATACCACAGTAGCATATACTATGTGCTGCTTGGTATATCTGGTTGTGGTAATATGTTCCTCAAATGTACTTGCTCAAACTTCTCACCAACATTGACAGATCATGCATCTGTATTTCATTGGGGCTTTCCTTTAAACGTTGTCTTGTCAGCATATGGCACCTTGCCTTGGTGCTTTGCCTTGGCTGCATTCAAACAAACGTTGCCTTTGTATTTTGCCTTGGCTGTATTCAAATAAATGTTGCCTTTATATATTTTCTGCATCAAACATTCTTCTTATTGAGTGTTACATTTGTACTTTGCTTTGACCACATTCAAACAAACGTTGTCTTTGTATATTTCCTGCATTAGCAATCTTGTACCAATCAATCACTGCTTTGCGCAGTTGTCGGAACACCCCTTGATCCCCAACTGCTTTAGGCAGACTCACCAGTCTTCTCCAGCATTCCCGACGTTGCTCGTGCCTTTGCGTGATGGCTTCTTCCTCTGCCTTCCAGGTTGGAGTGTGCAGACGTTTTCACAGCATCCAGCGCAGCTCCGTGGTCACACGCCAGCTCTCCTTCTCAGCCCAGGGTGAAGTCTGTTACCTTACCGGGTGACCGACCCTACAGGATTTTCTGCACTGCTCCTGGCATCTCTACAGGCCTTCCTGCTTGCATGCAGGATACCTCTTCCTTCCCCAGCGGCCTCCTTTTGCTTTGTTGGCTCCATCAGTGTGCTTTCCATTCAGGAGCCCTGATGTGAATGGCAAAATCTTATTATGCACAGTATTCTGTACCTGCACTTCTCTTCCTTATAGCACGATTGCCATTTTTAAATGTCCCGCTCATTACAGGTTTAGAAAAACAACTAGTCTGCATGTTACACTTCGAGCTCTTGTCACTCTGCACAAACTCCTTTGTCTGCTTTCTCATCTCAGTACCTCAGTGGTTATGAGAGTTGAAGTCCATACTTTTCTTTGAGCTTTCAGCTCATGGATGGTTTTCATCACAGATTTCACAAAAAGGCACATCAAGAATAAAAAGTGTTATGTGTCAGTTGTGAGTGTTTTGGTGAAAGGTGGGGGCCTGACTAGAATGGCAATAGGACATCATCGGGTATTAGAGGGTCTTCCTCATGGGAAAGGGGGAACACTGTGACTCCTCCAAGGGAGTCATACCATCTCCCCGGTAGTTGTCTCCTCCCATATGATCCTCCCTCATGATACCAGCCCCATGGTCAGGATCAGGTAGCAACTGCCGTCCCCAGACCACACGGGAGGAGGGCACCACCGGGGAATCCATGATTGCGCCATTGGATTCATCACACAGGTGAGGCAGGGACTGCAGATCGGCACAGGCAAGGGTTATCTTGATATCTTGAAATTTTCAAGAGAACTCCAGAGCAAGGTTTGTTTTTCACTGTTTCTTTTGTTGCCCAGGCCTTGAGGGCCTTTAGAAATATATTTCTACCTATTCAGTTTGTGGTTCTCCCTTGGGATCTAAATCTGGTTCTCACGTTTCTCATGGGATTCCCTTTGGAGCTCATGCATTTTTGCTCACACAGAATCATTATGTTCAAGACTCAGAGTAGCAGCTACATCAGCCCTTGAGAGGGAAAGAACCACTGGCTGAGATTTGTAAGGCAACAACTTGGTCCTCCCTGCATACATTATCCAAGAACTGCTGTTTGGAGTTGTTGACTTGTCGAGACGTGTTTTTTAAGAATTTCATGTTATGAGTATTTTGTTTTCTGCCCTCCTCCTGCTGTCTATACTGCTCTAGGACTCTATCAGTCCTAGATGAAGAGTCTGTGAGAGGATACAAACCATTAGAAGGAGCAATTACTTACCGATAAAGTTCTCTCTGTGGATTCTCCTCCCAAAGGTAAGATTCCTCACGTCCTTCCAAATCTGCCCCTCTTCTTTTTTAGTAAAATTATTTTTATTAGTATTTTTCAATATAGAAAATGTGCCCAACCACTTACAGTATTGACCAACCCACAAAACTCTCACAGCTGTGGACAATTCTGAAAGACCTATTCTTTGCACATTTCTGTTGAGTTGAACTTTGAAACATTTACCTTGCACCTTTTGCTTGTGTATATTAGTGTGAGGGTCAGATATAGTTTAGATACAAGCTCATCTTGTTTTAGTTTTAGTTTCATAGGAAGGGACATTCACGTTAGGCTAGGGAAAGGTAGGCCTTTCTCCAAAACAATTTATATTAATAAAAATGGCTAATGTTAAGAATATTACCACTTTGTGCCCACCTCTCATTACTCACCTTTCACACCAGTCAGCAAACCTCATCTTCTCGACAGCCACGGATGAAGACTGAGAGACTGCGTTCCAGTGCAGAATCCAACCCCTCCCCACCCACAACTGAGATAACCAATCCTCTGCTCAAGGACGGCACTGAGGCAGGCAGATGGCCCTGTTGAGAAAGTAAAGTTCATGTCATCTGAGCCCAATTCGGGGCAATCAGATTCATGTAATACCCAAACCACCTCAACCTCCTCAGAACTAAGGAGATGATAGGAACCAGTGGGAGTGTACAATGGGGCCTGAAAGTCCAACTCACTAGACACACATCCACCAATGCCCCCTAGGAGGAACTTCCCTCAAACAGAAAAGCTTGCATTTCCTGTTGTCCTTCACTGCAAAAAGAACTACTGAAGTGGTTCCCAAAAGGTATAATATCTCCAACAGTATGTATGGGCAAAGCTTCCGTAAGTGAAAGACCAAGCCCTGCCTGCACAGCGCATCTGCTATCCCATTGTACGCCCGACTAAATGAGCTGTCAAGACTGAGATGCCATTCTCCAGAACAAAGAACTAAAGCTCATAGCCACCTTGCACAGGGGCAATGAACACACTACTTCCCTCTTGCTGAGGAAGTGTATAGCCACAGCATTGTCCGTCAAGATCAAGATATTCGTTCCACGGATGGAAGGGAGGAAAGCCATCAGCACCAGCCTAATGGCTCGCAGCTCCAACAGAATGATGGGCCAAGAACATACTTCCTGGTATGAAAGCCTGCTCAACAGGAAAACTTTGAGATGAGCACCCCAGCTTTTCAGGGATATGTCTGCTACATTCTTTGTCTTCAGTCACAGTTGCCAGAATGGCTACTGTGCAAACAAAGCTTCCCGCAAAATTACCACTGAAGATCCCCAGAAAACCTCTTCGAAAACTGAAGAAGATCCAATATCTCGCTACAAAATTGACACCATTGGCTGCAGACAGCACAACCGGGCCTCTGGCACCAGGAAAATGTAGGATGCCATGAGGCCCAGAAGTTGGAGAAATGCTGAGTCTTGCAGCATGCATGAGTTCAGGAAAAAAGTGACCATCTGACAGATGCTGTTCACTCTCGTCTTCAGGGGCAGAGGGGTATTTGCAGCAATTGGCACTGAAGACACCAACTCTGGCGAAGATTGGTCCCTGGAAGCACCTCTACCATTGATGGCGCTAAAATCCTTCTGAGCAGGCTTGGCAGAAGAAGACTGAGTCATTCTGTGCACAATTGAAGGAAAACATTTAGAACCATTTAAAACCTTGACATCTTAGCCTTACCTGTGACCCCGGACTGTCAGCCTTGGCCCCAAACAAATTACATTATCAAATTGCATATCCAGTTATTTAGACTGCACATCTGGGGTAAACCCTGAGGAGTTCAGGCATGAAAACCTCTGCATCACAGAGGCGTTTCCCATGGAGTGACAGACGTAGTCGCTGCATTCCCTGCAGAGCCTGGCATGCCAGATCCTTCCGATTGGGTACAAAGTCCAAAAATGTCCCTGATTTCTCTCTCTCTTAGGTTAATGCATCAAGGCCTCCATAAAACTATCCACAATACATGTGTATACTTTGCTAGGAGCAAAAGGCATTCACCACATTCAGAGCCATGCTCCAGAGGGAAAGGCTCTCTGTGCAAATGCATCAATTTTCTTTCCGTCTTTATCTAGGGGAACACAGACAAAGAGTACACAGATTTCAGGTTGACCGTGGCCACCTTAACCAGAAGACTCCAAAGAGCGGTGTCTTGGAAGAAATGCGTGGACGCTAGGGCCGGCTTCTAATTCTTTGCAAGCTCCTTGTCGACCACATGGGTGGAACAAGGATTCTGACACAAGGCAAAGGCAGGGTCTGCTATTGTTGCATTCAACAGCAATACTGTTCAGCTCCGAGGGCCTCTATCCATAATGTCTGTCAGTTCATAAAGATCAGAGGTTTCGATGGCACTCTTAGACCTAATACTGCCACCACCTTTTTGACAGTCTTCTCATATTGGGCGTTAGGGTGCGAGTATGGAGATGCTTGCTGTAGCTCCAAATGAGGAGAGGTTTTGAGGCCACTGGCCTTATACAGATCTTAAACTAACTCCAAGATATCCACCTCACCAGTCATGAAATCGGACAGATGTGATGGATCCATCAATGAGAGGGTGTTCTAAACCATAGGGAATATCATCAAAAATAAAATATATGGACAGAAAAACATTGGGCTCTGAATTCCGGAGCATATTGACTGGGCGGTTGCGACTTACCAAGCAAAGGCACCGTTGAGTCAACTAGTGTCATTTCAAGATGCCAAGCGATTGGAAATTGGAGCTAAGGAAGCTGAGTGTGTGGCCACCTCCCTCAGTGATTCTACTGGCCGGCACAGGCACGTTGCGCCTTAATCCTGCTGTCAACATCGAGGCTAAAGCCATACCCATCCAGCCCTATGGAAATATCTCCATTCAATTTTGTAATTCTTTTCACTCCTCCCTAAAAGCATGTTTGAAGAGAAAGAGGCCTCACAGCTTTGGTTTTAGTCAGAAAAGTCTTCGCTTTCATCCCAACTGGACAGAAGGAGGTGGAAGACGAATGGTGTGATTCACTGTGGGATCGAGAGCGCTTCTTTGTCTTTTTAGGTCTCCTTTTCTTTTGTTCTTACTGCCCCTTCTCGAGTGTACCTTTTTCCGTCTCAACCTCCAAAGACTTCAGCAGAGACAGGGTCAAAGTCTTAAAAGGAGGATGACCTTTGAGCCATTTAGGTAGCACGTTCTCTGAGGGCCTTGGAATTCATAGACTGACAAGACCCAAACTGCTCCCCATCATGATCCACCTGGAGACCCCAAACACAATGTTGTGTAGGTCGCTGGTAGACATTTTGGAGTTGCAGTTCCGAATACTTTTGAATACTGAAGGATTGAGACCAGGCATGATTGCACAGAAAAAAATGCAAGAGAGTATTCTTGAGGTAACAGCATTCTGAACGCGTGAGAAATGCAACTGAAATAATGAGGCACAGTAAGCTCCATTTATACAGAGGCAACGCCATGTCCAGAGTCAAGGAGGCTGGTCGTCAGCAGTGAAAGTCGTCAAGGTACACTTCAGTCCTTTGTGAGCATGTGCAGTAAAACCTTGCACTGCAGGACATCTATCGAAATGAGGAATCTGCAAAAAGATACAATCCATTACAAAGAGAGTAAAGAAAATTAATACTGCAGTTTAAATGGTTCAATAAAGGTTTAACCAGGACATTCCATGAAGAACACTCTGGGCCTCATTAAAAGTTGGGTAGCAGTAAATCCATCGGAATATCGCCAAACGGAATTACCGTTACTGCCTCTTGGTGATTATAAGTGGTGGTAGGCGGTGTTAGTCCCCATTTTTTGGAGTGCTATGGAACTCCATGTGGATTTCAGGGGGAATTACCGTCTGCGGTAATTCTGCCGATTTTGCTGATTTTCAGCAGTAAAGTGGCAGATTTACTGAGCCTGCAGTCACAGGTAGGGCCTGAGGCATGACTTCCATAATAATGTCCCAGAATAAGCTCCTCATTATCACAGCCATTATAAACATTTTGAATTTGCTGAGCATATTCTTCTCATGTTGAGGAGATTGCTGCCTCAAGCTTTTTGCTGGAGCTGGAGGTGAATCCTCCACTTCACTGGGTAACCTGTAGTACAGTGGTACAGTACTGCAACAGTACCAGAGTGAGCACTCCGTTACAGCCGCATTACCGCACCACTGTACCCAAAATCGCCCCTCTCCCCTTCCCTCTTACTCTCCTCTTTCTCGCCCGTATCACTGGATGGGGTCTCTAGACAAGTCCTCTCTATGAAAGTCTCTTACAAACAGGTGGTCCCCTGCTCCTCCAGAACTATCAAGGACAACATTGCATCCCTTGCTCCAGCCTTGGTTGATTTCTGCAATCACTCCTTTGCCACTGGCACCTTCCTGCCACTACTCAAGCACTCCCTTGTGCACCCTCTCCTCAAAAAGCCTCCTGCCGACCCATCCTGCCCGGCTAACTACCACCCTGTCCCCATTATCCTCTTCCTGGGCAAACTCTTGGAGAAGCTGGTCATCTCCCAGCTGATCCACCACATTGAATCTGTTGGTTGTTTCCACGACCACCAATCTGGCTTCAGAGCAGCCAGAGGCAAGGACACTGCACTCCTGAACACCGGTGAAGACTTGCTCTCAAATCTCGAATCCAACCCCCCTTCCATTCTCATCCTTTTTTACCTTTCCTCTGCCTTTGATACGGTCAACCATGTCACCCTTATAAACCAGCTCTGTGACACCCTTGGCATCACGGACATGGCACTGGAATAGCTGACCTCCTTCTTCTCTGACCGACCATCCCAGGTTCAACTGGGCCCTATTCTCTCCTCCATCACACTCTCCACCTGCAGCATCCCTCAGGGCTCTATCCTCCCGCCGTGGCTCTTCAACATCTATCTTGCCCCTCTAGCCCATTTGATCTCCGCCTTCTCGCCTCATTTCCAGTGCTATGCAGACGACACACAGCTCTCCTTTAAGCTTCCCTCCACTTCTCCTCTTCTTTCTCTCTCATTCCTGACTGTCTGACTACTATTTAGGCATGGTGTGCTGCTAACGCTCTCTGCCTTAAAGCCAATAAGACTGACATCCTTCTCATTGCGACCCCAGTTCCTTCCTTCCGTCCTACTCTATGGCTGCCATCCTTGGTCCCCCTCTCCTCACCCTCTTGTGAGGCAAAAAACCTTGGTGTCATCTTCAACTCCTCTCTCTCCTTCTCTCCTCACATCGTGGACCTTACCAAGAAGGCTCACTTCCAACTGCACCTCCTCAGAGGCATTCTCTCTTTCCTCACCTACCCCCAGAAACTTAATGTCTCCAGAGATCTGGTCCTCTCTAGGATGGACTACTGCAGCAGCCTCTTCCTCAATCTGCCTAAATCCCCCTTGTGCCCCCTTCAACTTATCCAGAATAGAACTGCAAGACTTATCCCTGGCATCAAGCCCAGGGACCGCATCTCTCCAGCTCTAAAATCTCTCCACTGGCTCCCGGTTGCTGCGAGGATCAAGTTCAAGACCCTCTGCATCATCCATACGGCTTTCTGGGGCATGGGACCCCGCTACATACAACCCTCTCTCCCTAAAAAGCTCCCTGCCAGAGCCCTTCGCTCTTCTAGCTCCAACTCCCTGCAGTTCAGATACTTTTCCAAGCAGAGAAGGAACAAGTTACTTACCTGTAACTGTTGTTCTCCAGCATGGGTCTGGCATGGATTCACATGCTCATGAATATTCCCCGTCGTCAGGCTGGGAATCCTCGGTAAAGAAAAAAACAGTATCAGTTTCGTTTCTGATCTGTCTTTCGTAGTAATAACCAATCACTGGTCTCTGCGTCATACTGACCACAGCCAATGACTGCCCTCTACCTAAGCACCGCCTCTGGCAGCCATCTTCAGATTTGGAAGCACGTGAAGTGGCAGTATGACCAAGTGAAGAGCCGCAGAGGGGTAGGCGGGAGGGTTCGCATGTGAATCCATGCCAGACCCATGCTGGAGAACAACAGTTACAGGTAAGTAACTTGTTCCTTCTCCAGCATGGGGTCTGGCATGGATTCACATGCTCATGAATAAAGAATACATAGCAGTACACACATGCACAACCACGGGAGGTGGCAAAGGCTCAACATTAAGCATCACATCAACTCAACATTAAGCATCTTACCTCCTCACCAGGCTCACCTCAGGCGAACAGGTTGCGCAGCACTGCTTGGCCGACCCTGGACTCCTCCCTGGAATCCCGGTCGACGCAGTAGAATTTCGTGAAGGTGTGCGTCGACCTCCACGTAGCAGCCCTGCATATGTCCAGCAGGGGCACACCAGATAGGAACGCCGTGGTAGCTGCGATCGCTCTGGTGGAATGGGCTCTCGGACGGCCAGGCAGCGGTCGGTTTGCCAACCGGTGACAGCACATGATACAGCCGGAGAGCCATCTGGAGATGGAAGCCTTCGAGAGAGCCTTCCCCTGATTGACAGGTCCAAAGTTCACAAAGAGTTGTGACGTCTTCCGAAAACCCTTCGTGCGGTCCACGTAGAACTTCAGCGCTCTAGCTACATCCAGCGAGTGCAAAGTCCTCTCAGCCGGCGATGAAGGCGACGGGAAGAACACAGGTAACACCAAGGGTTCGTTGAGATGGAAGTCCGACGGTACCTTGGGCATGAAGGAGGGGTGCGTCCTGAGCACTACCCTCGTGTCGTGGAAAGTCAAGTACGGGGCCTTGCAGGAAAGGGCCTGGATCTCTCCCACTCGTCGTGCGGAGGTGATGGCCACAAGAAAAGCTGTTTTCCACGATAGAAACTTCAACGGGGCCGAGTGCAGAGGCTCGAACGGAGGTCCCATGAGCTTGGTCAGCACCACGTTGAGCTCCCACGCCGGGGCCGGAGCCTTCACCGGCGGGAACGATCTGAACAGTCCCTTCATGAACTCTTTCACCAGACGATGAGACCACAAGGACGTCCGCCCCGTGGTTCTGGTGTATCGGGAGATCGCAGCAAGATGAATCTTGATGGACGCCTGTGCCAGACCAGCTTTGGCCAGCGTCAGCAGGTACGGCAGTACTTGGGGAGCCGTAATCCGTAGAGGGTTAATCTTCTGTGCGTGGCACCAGACAGAGAACCTCTTCCATTTGTGTCCGTAGCATTTAAGAGTCGAGGACGCCCTGGCCTTTGCAAGAACCTCTCTGCAATCGGCCGGTATGTCGTATCCTCCAAACTCTAGCGCTGCAGGAGCCAGGCCTGCAAGTTCAGCGACTTCGGGTCGTGGTGGAGGATGGCGCCTCCTTCCCTGGAGAGTAGATCCGCGTCCGCCGGCAGCTTGATCGGCGGGGACGCTGACAAGTCCAGAAGGTCCGGGAACCATATCTGCCTCGGCCACGCAGGTGCGACGAGGATCATCCTGCACCGTGACCTCTTGAGCTGGTTGACGAGCCGGATTAGCAGAGGCAAGGGAGGGAACGCGTAGAGGAACAGGCCCTCCCAGGGGAACGAGAAAGCATCGCCCATGCTCCTCGTCTGGAGAAACCTGCTGGCGAACCTCCGGCACTTGGTGTTCGTCGCCGTCGCGAACAGGTCGATCTGGGGTGTGCCCCACCGTCGGAAGAGGCGATCCACCAGATCCTGCCGTAGTTCCCACTCGTGGCACGAGCGCAGCTCCCTGCTGAGTGAGTCGGCGATGGTGTTTTTTATCCCTGCCAGATGAAACGGCACCAGAAAAATCCCTTGGGCGACGGCCCAATGCCACAGGTCCTGCGCCTCCTTGGACAGCGCTGGGGACCTGGTTCCGCCCTGTTTCCTGATGTAAAACATGGTGGTGGTGTTGTCGGTGAAGATCCTCACCACCTTGCCCTTGAGGGACGGAAGGAAGGACCTGAGGGCCCAAAACACTGCACGGATCTCCAGGGCGTTGATATGCAGGGACTTCTCCGTCGGGAGCCAGAGTCCCCTTGCGTGCAGATTTTCGGTGTGCGCTCCCCACCCTTCCAGGGAGGCATCCGTGGTCACAGTCTCCTGGTGGGCTGGGGTCTGGAAGTCCATGCCCGCTGTCAGATGCGCGCGGGTGCCCCACCACCGTATCGCTCGTCGGAAACTCTCGTCGAGCTTGATCCTTTCCTCGAAGCTGCCCGTCGTCTGGATCCAGCGCGCATCCAGGAATTCTTGCAACGGGCGCATCCGGAGCCTGCACATGGGAATGAGGTAGATGCAGGAAGACATCATCCCGAGGAGGGACTTGATGGACCTCACCTTGGCCACGTCGGCCACCAACATCCGTTGCACCTTGCCCAAGATGGTCCTGGTCCTCTCCTCCGACGGGGAGGCCAGAAGGGACACTGTGTCGAGCCTCGCTCCCAGAAACAGTGCGACTTGCGCGGGCACCAGGTGGGATTTGGCGTAGTTCACGGAGAATCCCAGGTCCGTGAGGAGTTGGACGGTCCTTGCCGTGTGGACCACGGCAAGCTCCCTCGTCTTGGCGCGGATGAGCCAGTCGTCCAGGTAGGGGTAGACGTGAATCCCCTCGCGGCGCAGCTGCGCCGCCACCGGTGCGAGGCACTTGGTGAATACCCTGGGTGCCGACCGTAGTCCGAAGGGAAGGGCTTTGAACTGGTAATGACGCCCTTGGACCACGAATCTGAGGAATTTTCGGTGCCCCTTTAGGATGGGAATGTGGAAGTAGGCATCCTCCAAATCCAACGACGATAGGAAGTCTCCTTCCTCCAGCTGACCCAGGACGTGCTGGAGGGTGACCATCCGGAACTTCTGCGCCTTGATGAACTTGTTCAGACGTCGCAGGTCTAGGATGGGGCGCCATCCTCCCGTCTTCTTCTTCACGAGGAAGTATCGCGAGTAGACTCCGGAGCCCCGAAGCCTCTTTGGGACGAGTTCGATGGCGCCCTTTCTGAGCATCGCCTTTACCTCCAGGAGAAGTTGAGGGACGTGAAGTTCTTTCCTGGCCACGGGGGGGACGCGCGGGCACCTTCTTAGAAACTCGAGCGCGTGGCCCCGGGCCAGGGCGTCCAGCACCCAACGGTCGGTGGAGATGGACTCCCACACGCTGACGAAGCCCGCCAGCCGGCCTCCCACCGGGGTGCTTCGGTGGGGGCCCGACCCCACGGCCGGTTCAATCCTGCTTGGACGCGGCCTTGCCGCCTTGACCTCCTTGGCGACGACGGCGGGGTCCGCTAGACTTGCCTCGTCCTCTGTAGGCCTCTTGCGACGACGAGCGGGCCGCTTGACGGTAGGAAGCGAAACCGCCGCCGGAACCTTTGGAGGCGCCCTTGCCTCCGCCGCTCCGAAAGGGCGTTCGTCGTTGCTGCAGGACTCCAAGGGCCCTGGCCGTCTCAGTATCCGCCTTGATGGCCTGAAGGGAATCGTCCACTGTCTTCCCAAACAGGTTGTTCCCGTCGAAGGGCATGTCCAGGACTCTGGTCTGGACGTCCTGCCGAAAGTCCGTAGCTTTGAGCCATCCACGACGTCGAAGGCAAACGCCGTTGCCCAGCTGGCGGAACCCAGTGTCGGCGATGTCCGTCGCCACGGTGATGGCGTGGTCCGACGCCACCTCACCTTCCTGCAGGATCTCAAGGGCCTCCGCCCTCTTGTCGTCCGGCAGAAAATCCAGCAGGGGAGCTATCTTGTACCAGAGCTCCCTGTCGTAGCGGGCCACGATAGCCAAGGCGTTGGCCGCTTTAATCGTCGTCGCTGCCGACGAGATGACTCTACGTCCCATAGCATCCAATTTCTTTCCCTCGCCGTCCGGCGGGGAAGTCGATGTGGAGGCCGCACCCCCCCCAGCTTTCTTCCTGGCTGCCGCGGAGACGACGGAGTCCGGGGTAGGCTGCGCCCGGAGGCATAGGGGGGCCGTGTCCGGGACCCGGTACTTTTTCTCGTACCGGTCTCTTCTAGCTGGCGTCGTGGAAGGGTTCTTGAGGAGGGAAAGGCCCTCATCCCAAATGTCGTCCAACAGAGGCACTGCGAGGACCGTCTTCCTCTTGGCCTCGCGCCGCTGATAAAGGAAGCCTTCCTTTTTCTTCTCCTCAGGGCAGAGTTGGAAAAGCTCGGACGCCCTGGAGATCATGGAGTGGAAAGATCCGATCTCGTCGGGCGGAGAAGCCCTGGTGGGAGGCGACGACGGAAAATCCTCGTCGTATGCCTCGTCGTCCGTACCCGTCGCTGCTGTGTCAGTCCCCGTATCATCCCCTCGGGTGGACGGGGAGGAGGGCTGGACGGGGCGCGACGGTTGAAAAGGAGGTGGTGGATGGATCCTTCTTTTCTTGGTAGGGGGAACACCAGAAGGTCCCGGTTCTGGATCCCCCGACGGGAGAGGTTCCTCCGTCGGTAACGGTAGCCTCGTCCTTATCTCGGAGCATAAGGACTGTATGGCCAACAAAATGGCCGCCGAGTTGTCTTGCGGCGCTGGCAGAGGGGAATCCGACGGGCGAGCAGGGGCCCCGTCGGTATCCTCGACGATGTCGTCGTCGTCACCTGCGTCGGGGTCCATTCCGACGGGCTGGCCTTCTTCCACGCCTAGGCCGTGGCTTAAGACCTCGATCAGCTCCTCTTCTGAGGTTGAGGCCGAATCTACGACGACGCCCTGCCCCCCCTTCTTCTTCCCCACGGAGGGTTTCACGGGGGTCCTATCGATGGGCACAAAGGAAGACTCCCTCCGAGGAGGCAGGGAGATTCTGGGCCCTGAGGTCGCCACCACTGGTGTAGCCACCACAGGCTGAGCCAGGGCCGCCGCGACCGTTTCGATAGAGGGCTTGGTCGGATGGATCAAGGCCTTCACCACCTTAGGTGCGCTCACCGCCTTATCCTTGAGGGAGGGGGCACTGCCACGCTCCTCCTCTGCCTTAGAGCTCGACCGGGGCCTCTCCAGGAGCTTCGCCGGGTGCTCGGCCTTCCTCTTACCCGACCCAGAGCGTTGGCTCGTGGTTGATGGTGCCGGGGAGGGTGCGCCCTGCCTGGCGCCCGTAGAGCCCGACCGTTCGGCGCTCCCGGTGCCAGCGGACTCGCGGTGCTTGGCCTTATGTTGGGCCCCCGTCGCCGGGGCGCCCTCAAAGGTCTTAGAAGACCGCTCGGATTTCTTTTTCTTCTCGCCAGACGGGCTCTTACCCTCCAGCCCGTTGGCGAGACGTTGATGGCGGTCCTTCATGGTCCGTTCCGACATGTTGCCGCAAAACGCACAGTCCTTCTCCACGTGCGTCTTGTCCTCATGAAGGCAGTAAAGGCAGAAAGAGTGTTCGTCCTCCTTGAAGACGTTCTGCAGCTGGCATCCAGGGCAGACCCTGAACAGCTTTCCGGGCGTCGAGCTTCCCTTCTCCTGGGCCATCTCCGAGACCGGGCCTGAGAAGCTTCTGGAGTCCTCCGAAGCGTAGCTCGACGAAATCTTCACCCTTGAGGGGCACAGATGAATCCGACACGGGTCCCCGTTGATCGGAAGTAGGATCGGTGGAGCTTGAGGCTCTTTTGACCGAAAGAATCGAAGTTTTTTTGTGAAAAAGCGCGAAAAAAAAGCACTAACGCTCGAGAGCAATAGCACGAGGATCCCAACACATGAACGTGCGGTAAAAATCTGAAGATGGCTGCCAGAGGCGGTGCTTAGGTAGAGGGCAGTCATTGGCTGTGGTCAGTATGACGCAGAGACCAGTGATTGGTTATTACTACGAAAGACAGATCAGAAACGAAACTGATACTGGTTTTTTCTTTACCGAGGATTCCCAGCCTGACGACGGGGAATATTCATGAGCATGTGAATCCATGCCAGACCCCATGCTGGAGAATAGTGCGTAGATCTCACTCTTCCGGAGGTGCCTCCCTCTGGAATGGCCTCCATGCCCCTCTCAAACTTGAGCCGGACCTCCTTAAGTTCTGGAAGCTTCTCAAGACCCTCCTTTTATCTTCCTCCTCCCGAATTTTGACTGGCTGCCTGTTTCCTTCAGAGTCATACAGGGCACCAGGCCCTCCTCGGCCAGTCTACCCCAGCACTTGGTCTCCCCTGACCCCCCCTAACTTGCACATGCTCTACCAGGCTCCCTCCCCCCTGCTCTAGCCTGGCTAGTCCTGCACCACTATTGAGCCCCTCCTGCCCCGTCGTCACACTTAGCTTGTGGACCTTCTTCCACCAGCACTCTCTGCATTACCCTGGCACGTGTCCATCGACCTCCCATTAGCACTCACTGAGCTCTGTGTCCCTTTTCCCCCCATCCTCGTCCCCCACAGCAATTGCGCGCTTGCCACTCCAAACTGCAGTTTCTTTCCCACCTTAGCATTAGCGCATTCCGCTCTGACTGGAATTTTCCCCATCACAACTCCCTTGCGCTTCTTGTTACTGCACTTGCACGTTCTGAATGACACATGGCCTAGTAGGACCCTTTTTGTTTTTCTTCATCCCTGTCCTCCCCCCTCTTTTGTCTTGTTACACCTTGAAACACAATTGTTGTATATGCGCATTATAAATACTGAATAAATAAAATAAAATAAATAATGGGCTCCTCTGAGCTGGGCAATGGGCTAGACATGATGTACCTTTGAAGGAATGTAATACCTGCACAGAGGTCTCTCTAGCACCTCCCACAAAAGCAGAGGCATCAAACCGAAAGAATAAAATGGAACTGATAAGTGTTTCCTTTTCTTTGTAAACAATACTGATTCTCGATGTGTAATCATAGAGCACAGAATATAGAGAAAATAAATATTGTTCTATTTAATGTTCATCTGCTTTCACTCACCGAGCATGTTTTAATCTTCAGATGCCTCTCAATTCCTCCTGGCAGCATGAACAACTGTCGCTTTGAACTTCTTCCTGCCTTTGGGAGATAAAAAAAGAGCTTTAAAGTCTCAACAGCCTCAGTGGCTAAGGGGAACACACTGACTCAACGTCTGTACATGAAATAAATCAGTGAATCGAAAAAGAACAAATTGATCAGGGTGATCAAACGGAATGAACACACTATACTATTGGTTAAGTCATAAAGTTATAGTCATTGTTGTTGGTTAGCCAAATCAATTTTTCGTTTTAATCAAACATTTCAGACAGCTACATTTGTAACCGGCATACTCTGAGTCTGCTGGTACTCAAGCCCAGCAGATAATTCACTGAAGCACCGGCACCGTTACTTCAGTGGTCCCATGGAGTCCTATGGGACTCCACAGGAATGGGAACTTACCGTTCCTCTTCCACCCGTAATATCCCGGTATTACTGGGATGTCGGGCAGCAGAAACGGTAGGCCGAGGTTGCCGGTAGGCAGCCAGTACTAAGGCTGGTCTTCCGGCAACCTTGTAATGAGAGCCAAGTACTCCACCCACGGATTCTTCATCTTATTAAAATATGCTTCTGTTGAAGTCTGATTTGGAAAGGTTTTTTATTCAGCAGGTGGGGCTGTGCAGCGCCAAAGTCGGCTTCTCAACCTCTCTTTAGTGCCAACCAGTGCTGGAATCTACAAATGTACTCAGAGCCATCAGCACCACTTTCCTCACTTCTGCTTTCTGACTCTAGGCACCCACAAGGACACACAAACTATAACTCTTAAAAATCTTTCTGAAGGTGATTGCCAAAATTCCAATTAGTGCACTGAATTTAGTGAGGTAGGAGGGTGGGCAAAGAGGAATCTGTGGGAAGAATCATCGTACCCATCAGAAAGAACATTGGTAATGGTAAGACATTTGTTCTTCTAATGGATACACCGCTGCTACATATTCCTCACCTTCTAGAAGACTGCATAAATTATGCCACAAACTCAACAGTAGCAGGAAACAGTCTGATAATGGAAGTAAAGATAGACATTTTGTAGGCCGGACCTACACATTTTGCATCCTCCCCAGCCAGGAAGTCTAAATATTAATGCTTGGTAAACGTTTATGGAGATGGCTAAATAGTTGCCAGACAAAAGACCCAAAAAGGATTACCCTTCATAGATTTCTGCTGAGCCTCTCAGAGTGGGCACATTCCCCCACAGGTAAGTCATTAAGAGCCAACTAGTAACATCTCTTGATAAAAAGGAAATCCAACTGGATATGTCTTTTTTTGGCGTTGGCACTCCTGGATCATGAAAACATACAAAGAGCTGACAAACCAACAAAATGTGTTAGATCTGGAGAGGTAAAACATGAGCACCCTTTTGGTGTCCACACAATGAAATCTCTCCTCTTCCTTAGATTGGTGAGGAGAAAAATACAGGTAAGTGAATCTTCTGTTTTAAGTGAATTCTGACACTACCTTTGATAAATAAAGAAGGCTTTACTTGCAATGCAACTTTCTCCTTGGAAAATTGCAAGAAGAGTGGTAATTAGGGAAGGCCTGGAAACCTCACTGGTCTGATTTGTCCCCTTTTCATTTCACGTGGGAATTTTTGAAAGATCACAACAGCAGTGTACCAGACTGTCCATCTGGGAACAACCTTCTATCAGAAAATTATTCTTATGGTTGTTCGAGATTTTGATAATATGGTTTGCTCAGCAAGACAAGTTGAGCATTCATCTTAATACTAAAATATGCATTGGAAGGGATCATCAGAATTTAACATTGTAAAATGCTGAAAGAGCCACTTTTCTAACATATCTGCTTTTTTCCTCTGGTCATGTAGCTGTCAGCACCAGCCGGTGTGGATATAGTGAACAAGCATTAATGAGGTGGCTCCCTAACAAATAAAGAAACACCACCTGAATTGGTGGGGTCCATTGAATGTAGAGAGCCGTATACAGAACAACTCTTTCTCTCTGAGGAGGACAGGTTACTTACCCATGGTAACGTTCTTTCGACTGGATGTTCCTCCCACGTATTCCTTATCTTTGATATTTCCTAATATCCAGCTTGCTGCCTCAGAATTTTTTTTCAGGATAGGGCGCTGTGGGTCAATGTCTGTTGAGTCGATGTCCCTGGGAGGCCTCTGTCCTGACATCAACGTCATCACAGGTATAAGTAGCGTGTACAGCGTCCGTTGCTCAGTTCCGTTTTGAAGAGTGAAGCACTATCTTAAGCTAGACAGTTACTCCTCTTGAGCGAGCGCAGACTGTAACCACAAGAGAATTTTTACTGCGGGGTAGGATGGGAGGGGCAATAAGGAATATATGGGAGGAACATCAAGTTGAAGAACGTTACCATGGGTAAGTAACGTATCCTTCGAATGGATTGTGTCTTCCCACGTATTCCTTACCCTTGATACACTCCCAAAGCAGTTACATAATTTGGAGGAGGTAGTAAAATTTAAGTGATCAAGTATGCACAGAGTGCAGTACTGCTTTCTTAAAGGCAGAATCCTGGCTAGTGGAGGAATCTAGACTGTAGTATTTCGTAAAGGTGTGTGTAGACGACCATGTGGCAGCTGCACAAATATCCTTTATTGGAAATCCCCTCTGCAAAGCAGACAAAGTTGCGACACCCCTGGTCGAATGAGCCCTTATATGTTCTGGAGGGTCTTTACCAGCAAGTTTGTAGCATTCTGAAATTGTTAAAATAATCCATCTAGAGATGGTTTGTTTGGTGATGACTAGACCCAATTTATGACCTGTATAGCACACAAACAACTGATCATTTTGTCTCAGTTTTGCCAATCTGATAATGTAGAAACTCAGTGCACGCCTAGGGTTGAGTCTGTGAAGCCTTTCTTCCTCTTACCCTGGATGTGGCGGTGGGTAAAAGGATGGTAAAGTTATTTTCTGAGTGATGTGAAATTCAGAAACAACTGTTAGGCAGAAACCTGTGCAGTTCCCTTTGGGACCACTGCAAAAGTTTAAGACTACAGGTGTTAGCAGTAAACCCAATTGGTAGCAGTCTGTACCACCCAGATTTACCTGGTAACTGTGGTTGAGCAGTCAGACTTCTCCCAAAAAGAGTTAGGCAGTATATAGAGTATACACATTAGGTACAAAGAGACAGTAGCACAAGCAAACACTGACCAGAGCTTTGGTATAAAAGTATATAATTATTTATTTAAAAACACACTTGTAAAAATACACTGGCACTAATATGTCAAGCAAGTTCAAACACAGTCACTAGATATATATACACCTCCCTGATTAAATTATTCGACAAGTCTAAGTTAAGACACCACTTATTTGCAAAACAGAGGTGAGCGTGTAACCTTAGATGGCGCTCCAATAATTCAGTTTAAAAAGGGAGAGAAAAGGCAGAAATAGGAAAACACACAATGCCAACACTTTTAAAGAACCACAGCAAATCAAGAAAGGCAGGGCCTACTGTAGAGCAAAAAGTTCATAGGCCAGGCCCACTCTTGGAGAGAGCAAGGCGGAATGTGCCCAAGATCACACAGTTGAAGTACACTTTAAAAGTCTTTGCAGATAGTTCAAAAAGGAGTTAGATTAGTTCAGAAAAGTTAGTTAACAGGTCCGAGGTCACCCCAGGATAGAGAGTCAAGGATTTACGGGACACCTTGGACAGTCTGTTGCAAGGGAGACCAGGCAGGACACAGTACCTGAAATCGTGAGAAAGCTCCAGCGGGGGCAGTTGTTCCTGGCAGCGGGTGCAAGTCAGTGCTTCGTCCAGGGGAAGAGAAGATCTCGACGTGGAGGAAAGCTGGAGGTCGTTGCACTGCCAGGGAAGAAACCAGCCGCGGAGTTTCCCGGTTAAAAGGTACTACCCTTTTATTCGCGTTAGTGGTGAAGCGTGGCTATCCGGCCTCTGGGGTGCTTGGCATGGGCGATTTGACCACGAGACGATCGAGGAAGGCGAAAAAGAGGCGAACTGGTTAACCCCACCAGCTCAAAGGAAGAAGACTCTCCTGGAAGAAGATCTTCTCTGTCGTTGGGAAGTGGTGAGTTCGGTTCAGCAGGGCTCCACCGGTGGTGTCGTCTTTGCAGGTCGGCTCAGCTTCTCTCTCTTTCGGATTCTTTAGGTCCTGTGGCGGCTTCTGAAGTTCCAGTCCCCAAAGCCCTGATTTTATGCAGAAAACCCACATTCATCAGTCCTAGCTGTCAATCAAACATGCGAAGTGGTGAGCTGGGCGGCTCACCACTGTGACAATCACACAAGAGTGCCTATTCCCCCTCCCACACATCCTGTAGACCCAGACAGAGTGGCACCACTTTTGGAGGCTTCTGTGTAGAAGCCCGCCAAAAGTGGAACAAAGGGCTCGACTTGGGTTGGAGTTACAGAGGCGGACACAAACGCCATTTTTAAAATCGAGTCCTGGCAAAAAGACCCAACCGGGGAATAAATATTAAATAAATAACCCGGCGGTATCTTTAACATTGAACCAAAAAAGTGGTGCGTTTAAAATGAATGGGAAAATCCCATAGGAAATATTCTGGTGGAATATTTCGCGTGGTAACCACTGCCACCAGCCAGAAACTCGACAAGGGGGGACTGGACAGTGCCCCCTTGAAAAACAGACCCAGGGGCAATCGAATTACCCCTACCAGTACTTCCACAATATGATGGTTTGTAATGGTTCTGTTCACAATTTAAGACTAGTAAAGTCAATGGTGACTTTACATGCCCTGGGAGACTGTAGTCAGTCCCAGGGTATGGAGTCTATGTTTGGGGGCCACTATGACACCCCTGTGTTACTGCACTGAGGGTGCTGTGTAACACACTTACCAAAAACACATGAAGCCCTATGCAGTAAAAGACCCCATAGCCCATAAAACACATTACAAAGTCAAAGGACATTCTCAAATCATGCCTAAGAGTGGGTGAAAAAGAGTCTCACTCTTAGCAGGAGAAAAAATTAAACCCCAAAAATCCAGCAAAGCTGCTGGGGGACTCACTAGGTTTGGGAAATTAGCCTACACAGAGAATTCTACCTAACAACAACTTTGGGGAGAAAACTAGGCTTCACCCTTAATACCACTCTGTCTTTATGAAAAACAGTGTGAGGAGGCTTACAGGATAAAGACTGTAGCTCACTCACCCTTCGGGCTGATGTTATTGCCACTAAGAAAACTGTTTTCAAGGTAAAAAGTCGTAATGGGCAGGAATGAAGAGGCTCAAAAGGAGCACCCATTAGAAAGTTTAAAACCAAATTGAGATCCCACAGTGGAACTTGGAAAGGAGTCGGGGGATAAACATTAGTTAATCCTTTAAAGAATTGGATTACCAGAGGAATCTTAAAATATGAGACTTCCTCTGCAGTGCGCTTGAAGATAGATAGCGCTGCTAGATATCCTTTGATTATTCCAATCTGGATCCCCAGATTTACCAAGTGTAAAAGAAAAGATAACACCATCGGTGTGTTGCATGAGAAAGGGTCAACATTCTTATCTCTAGACCATTTGCAGAATTCATTCCAATGGCAGCGGTAAAAATATTTGGTTACTGGCCTTCTGGCTGAAAGCAAAACCTCCATTACATTGTCTGGAAGGTCCCAATCCTTGTATCTCAGCCTCTAAGAAACCACACGTGAAGACTGAGGGTCCTGATATCCGGATGGAGAACGTGACCCTCCTCTCGCGAGAGAAGGTCCTCTCTTTGTGGAAGATGAATCGGAGGGCAGATGGACATGTCCAGAAGGTCCGGGTACCACGTCCTCCTGGCCCAATCTGGGGCAATTAGGATCATGGATTTCTTGAACCTTCTCAACATCTTGATTATGTGAAGAATGACAGGGACTGGAGGAAACGCGTAAAGAAGTGGAAATTCCCAGTCCACCATGAATGCGTCTCCCAGAGCTCCTCTTGGAGGAAATTCCATTAAGCAGTAGTTTGCAATTCCGGTTGGCACCGGTCGCGAACAGATCCACTTGAGGGGTTCCCCAAAGGGTGAAGATCTCTTGAAGGACTTCCTGAGCTGGTTCCCACTCGTGGGAGACTGCGCTCTGCCTGCTCAGAACGTCCACTGTTGTGTTCTTCTCTCCGGCTAGGTGAACTGCCGACAGAGATATTCCTTCTTGTAGTGCCCAGAACCAAAGCTGCATTGCCTCTCTGCACAGTAGTAGTGACCCTACACCTCCTCTCTTGTTGAGGTAGTAATGGCCACTGTGTTGTCCTTCATTATCAAGACATTCTTTCCCCATACAGATGGCAGGAAGGCCTTCAGCGCTAGTCTGATTGCCCTCAGCTCTAAAAGGTTGATATGTAGTTTGGGCTCCAATGGAGACCAACGACTGCTGATGGTCAAATCATTGGTATCGGCTCCCCACCCTGTAAGTGAGGCGTCCGTCACTACTGTTATGTCTGGCCATGGTTGCCAAAATGGTTCTGCTTTCAAGATGTTTTCCCCACAAGCCCACCACTGAGATCTGACATCCTTCCTGAGAATTGTGACCACTAGGTCCTGAGAGCCCATTGGAGAGATATTATTCTCAGGAGTGCTTCTGGCACCAGAAAACGGCAGGATGCCATGAGACCGAGCAACCTCAGAAAGTCGAAGGCCGGAAGATGTTGGGCATTCTGGAATTTTGTCACAATCTGCAGAATGTATTGAGCCCTCACCTCTGGTGATGAGGCTTTTTCCAGGGATGCATCCAGGATTGCTCTGATGAACTGGAGCCTTTGTGAAGGTATCATTTGGGATATCATGAAGTTATGGGAGAAGCTCAGCCTGTGGAGGGAGTGGCAAGAAAAGGCTGAGATGATCCAGGGCTTGTTCTGGGGAATTGCCCCTGATCAGCCAGTCGTCCAGGTAAGGGTAGATGTGAATCCCCTCTCTCCTGAGACTCGCTGCCACTACCGCCATTAGCATGGTGAAAACCCTCGGGCAGAGGTTAGCCGAAATGGAAGAACCCGAAACTGATAGTGAGAGTTCCCAATGGCGAACTTCAGGTACTGTCTGTGCTTGAGATGGATCGGCACATGAAAGTAAGCATCCTGTAGGTCGGTAAGCATCCTGTAGGTCTAATGATACCACCCAATCCTGAAGCTGGACGGCCTGAAGGATCTGAGACAAGGTAACCATCTTGAACTTGTCCTTCCTGAGGGACTTGTTCAAGTCTCTTAAATCCAAGATGGGTCTCACTCCTCCGTCCTTCTTTGGAATTAGAAAATAAGGGGAGTACCAACCCTTGTTCATTTGCGCTACAGCTACTGGTTCTATAGCACCTTTATCCAGCAGGGTTAAAATCTCCTGCAGAAGGAGCGGATCTGGAACCTTCAAAGAGTTGTTCCCCTGTGGATGACTCTGAGATTTTTGCAGGAAAAGTAGGCAGTAACCTTGGGCAACTGTTTCTAATGCCAAAGCATTGGTAGTAATAGCCTGCCATTCTATCAGATGCTGTGACAACCTGCATCCTACTGCAGTCTAGTGATGTAAGACCTCAGAGAGGTTTTGGAGCAGCTGACGTAGAGGCTGAAGGTAATGCAGACCCTGCTGTTGCGGTCTTAGTACCCCTACCCCGTCCACCACGGGGAAATCGTCTTTGACCTCTTTGAGCTGGCTGTTCTCTGCCTCTTCTGAATGCGGAATAATAGCAAAAGGACGGGGCGCACCTGTGGGTCGGTTTGGAGTTTGACTTATTTTTGCTCCAAGGGATTTGGCTGCTGCTTTGGAAGTTTGCAGCTTCTCCAAACTCTCATCAGCTTTATTCCGAAATAGATGTGTGCCATGGAAGGGCATGTTGAGAAGTCTGGATTGAACGTCTGGGGAAAATCCTAACTTCCTCAACCACGCAAATCTGTGGATCACTGAGCCGCCATGGCTCTGCTGATGCTGTCAACAGAGTCGAGACCAGTCTGAAGGGATTCGCACATAGCGTCCTTCCCATCCTTGACAATGTTCAAGAAACCATCTCGTTCCTCCATGTTAGGGAGAATTCTCCAAAATGGCAAATTTCCCTTACCTACTGAGTCCCTCAGCAGCTTTGCTGGATTTGTAGGATTTATTTACTTCACATGATAAGAGTGTGAGCCTTTTTCCCACTCTTACATGTGTTTTGCTGTGCGTGTTTTTACCAATTGTATGATCTTGGGCTCTGGAGCCTCACCTACTCCATGGGCATCATTTTTTTGTGTGTTACACAGCTTCTTCAGTGCAGTGACACAGGGTTGTCTTTTAGACTCCCCACTGATTCCATTTTTCTGGGACTGACTACTGTCTCCCAGAAAAATGTAAAGTTGACATTAACTTTATATAGTCTCTTTAAATCACAGACCCAGTACACCCCATTTTACATGGAGTATTGGAATTCTTATCCCTTTTTGTCTGTTTCTCTTGGAGCACTGTTTCGCTCCCTTTTCGTCAAGACTTGGCTGGTGGCAGTGGTAACTACCCTATTTTTCATACCGCGGTTATCTTAAATAACCATGGTATTGTTGTAGGCTATTTTATTAGCCTCAAACATAAACCCGCTTGACCAAATATATTTTATTTCGGCTCCAGCTGGGTTTATACACCATTTCTTTTTGTAAAAGTCTTTCTTGTGTTTTACTGTGCGCACCAAACCAGGTTTGGTTCCTTTGTTCGCTGACTTTTCGCGGGCTTCTGCACAGAAGCCCTCCTTAAGGCGCCTGAAAGTCTGGGTAGGCAGGATGTGAGGGAGGGGTCTTAGGACCCCTGCCATGGGTTCCCTTGATAACCCAAGTCGCACTCCTGTTTGATTGCCTGGGTGACTGTCCTTGCCAGGACAGACACCCTGCTGTGTGATTGACAGCCAGGCTGTGTGAATGGGGGAAAACTGCATAAAAAGCAGGTCTCTGGAACTGGAAAGGCAGAGTCGCCACTGGAACTAAAGATCTAATGAGGAGCTGACAGAAGAGGACCCCTACAATGACTGAACCGCCCGAGGAAGCCCTGCTGCAGGTCCGAATCTTCAGAATCCAACGACAGAGAAGATCCTCTAGGAATCTTCTTCCCTTGAGCTGGTGGAACCAACCAATTCGCCCAAACTTCAAGCCAGGACCCCTCCTCTGGTCGAATTCGCTGTACAGAGCTACAGTGGGCCGGATAGCCAGGAAGGTCGGACCCTGCTTGGGTTTTAAGGAGCGCACCTTTTATTTGTTTTTTCGCTCTGCTGCTAGTTTCTTCCCTGGGTAGTGCAGGACCCTCCAGTCTTCCTACTTCTTGTCAGTCTGACAGTCGCTTCAGGAACCGTGAGCCTGCAGGAACTACCAGGAACGTACGCCTCAGCTACAGCTTCTTCTCCATTTTAAGGTACTGTGCAAGTCCGGTTGTTTGTTTCGTTCAGCCGCGTTAAAAGTGTGTGAAATCTTTCTCCAATCCGAGGGCTTGTCCTTCTCTTATCTTTGAACTAACTTTTCTGCCGACCAACTTCATCCGGAACCCGTGGCACAAACATTACCGCAAACTACCCTGAATCGTGTGATCTTGAGCAAAAGACTTTTGACCTATTGACTTTGGCCCTAAGCCTTTTTTCCCCTGATTCTATCACTGTAATTCCTCTTGCTCAATTGCCCTAAGTACTTACCTGTTGGTGTAGTTTAATTTCTGTCTAACTTTGTCTTTCCCTCCCTTTTAAATTTCTGGAGTGCCATTTTGCTCCCACTTCATTTTGTGAGCTTAACTTGTCTGGAACCTATTGGGAGGGGTGTGGTGTATTAAGAGTGTGATTTTTAAACTGCTTTACTTTAGTGAATTGTTATACAACTGATGTGTAAATAAATGTATATTCTTTTACTCGGAAACCTTGAGTCAGTGTTTGTTTGAATCATAGTAATTGCTGTCCTTTGTGTAACTATTTGATACTGCTCACTTGCTCTTGAGATAAGTCTGGCTGCTCAGCCATCGCTACCACTTTTACTGTGTAGTACAGGCTTGTACCAAAGGTGAATTTGTACTGTCACTTGTAGACTTAATTGTGTGTGGTGTTCCCAAAGGGTACTGCATATAATTCTGCCTAACACTCCCCTTCAGGGATGTGGTCAGCCGCCATTGAAATACACTCCCAAAGGATGTGGGTAAATCTCACAAGCGTGCACGTCGCATTAGCAGATATTAACACCATACCATCAGCCGAGAAAACCTTCTTGGACATGGCATCATATCTTTTGTCATCCCTATCTTGTGGAATAGGCATCTGGTCTCCCTGAAGAGGTAGCTGCTTGTACTACCAGGCTTTCTGGTGTTGGATGTTTTGAAAGGTATAGAGGATCAGAAGTAGAAGCTCTGTATTTGGCTGTTAGCCTCTTATTCACTGCCGCGACAACCTAGAGTGTTTCCCAATTGGAAGTTACACTCCTCTGTAGAGTGCGATGAAATGGGACAATTGGGTCTTCCTGTGGTCCTTTATCCAATATGTGCATTCAATCGATACAGGTGTGGGTCTGCACCATCCCATATACTCCATGACTCTTGTCATGAGTTGTCTATATGTCCCCTCAGCATGAACTCCTGGATCTGCTTTACCAAAATCAATTTCTGGGGAAGTGTCGATACCACTCGCCTCATGCAGACAGTCCTGCGCCATTTTTATACGAGACGCTTCCAATATGAGTTCATCTGGTACAGAAGGTGTCCCATATTCGAGACCAAATGGTCTTTCCTCCTCAGATGACTCCTCATCATCTTCATAAATTGAAGAAAGAGTGTTTGTAATGCTTACCTTGGGACTCTGTGGGGCGTAATGCCTTTTCAGCTAGAGGACCTGTTTTCAGGGCTCTTATTCTGTGGAAACAACAATTATAACAACAGAACTACTCTAATTCCCATTCGCAAACAAAACTGTGGTGCAGTGTACCTTTGAATAAACCCTCCCTTCTCACCTGTGCTTGTGTTTTGGGGAGCTCTCCATCCTGTAATCTACAGGGGCGCATTAGGTTGAATAACTTTTAACCTGAGGGGCTGTGGTGTCGGCAGATTCTTAACTGAATGATGTCCTATCCTCTTTTACAGGTATCTTGGGTAAGTCTTTTGGTGAAAATATAATTATATACAGTTCATCAGATTCTGAGTTGTCCCTACGTTGGAGAGATCTCTCTTACTAAAATTCTCGTTTATTTTTGCAGGTTCTTGTTTCCCAGAAAAGGACAGATGCTGCGGTATGGCTGCAACTATACTCGGTTTGAGGAAATGTTAAATAACGTAAGTTCGTCGAAACGGAGTAATTGCTGCCTTCAGAGACAAGCGCAGTAAGAATTAAGTGAAGAAAAGCTTTGCTGACACTTCAGGTAAGCACATATGTAAATTCTTCTTACTTTTCTTTTCACAAATTCATTCATTCACTAAATACCATTGGACGATGCAGAAGCTGCTGAGAAAAACTTTTGAATGAAGGCACTGCGACCGCGAACAAAGGCTGCTGAGGAAAACTTTTGAATGAAGGCACTGCGACCGCGAACGAAGGCTGCTGAAAGAAGAAATGATGCGGCTGCGACAGAACTTCTAACAGAAGATGCAGTGACTACGAAAATAACTGCGGACTGAGGAAAAACTTCGGAAAAACTTCAGTTGGGTAAGTCTTTACAATTATACTGGTATTCTGTTGATTTGCTGTTGAAATTAATGGGACTCTTTACGAGACCGGCGGTAGCTGTGCCGGGAAAACCAGCAGGCTGCCGCTGGACTCATAGTGAATTACCACCTCCATGATTGCCAGCCAACCCCGGTGACCCGGTAAATCCGGAGGCGGAATTCCGTTAATCTCCATTCCCATGGAGTGCCGTAGGACTCCATAGGGATGGGGACCATGGAAACACTGGCACCGTAAATAACGGTGCTGGTGTTTCCATTTCCGTCTGCAGGCGGGTGGCGTTACTCCCGCCAAGTCAGACCTGGCGGGAGTGACACCACCCGCCTGCAGAACTCTTAATCTGCCGGTCCGGAGACCCCGGTGGCAGCTGGTTTACCGCCACTGTTGTTTCCGGACCAGCAGGGTCATATATTAAAAGGCCCAATGTCTTTTAACTCATTTTTCTATTGACAGGTTCTGTCATGAGATCGCTGGTAGCGTTACCCGCTGTCACCGGAGAAGACGCAAAGCGAGCGCTCCAGCAGAGGCGGGGTTTAAGTAGCTCCCTTTGCAACAGATGTAGCATGCACTGCGAGTTAACTATGGAATTAGCGGCAGCCATGTTGAGTGTAGGGAAAACCAATGTAAGTGCAATGAGCCTATGGGTGCAATGCTAAGAGTGAGACAAATGCCTTTTGTGCCAGGCGTGAAGCCACTGTTGACCCACTGATTGATATGAAGTCCCTTTGCTGGGATCATGACAGTTTTAAAACACTCTGAGCGAGGGTGCAGTGTGAAGATCTTCTCAAAAGAAGAAGGCACTATAGACGTCATAATGGGAGCTGACAGTGTCGACGGCTTCGAAGGTTATCCCGAAGTCGCCGAAGGCTTCGACACATATGTTGAGGTCTTCGACGATAGCGTCAATGGAATTGTCATATGCGGCATCAAGGAGGTCGACACTCCAGGCGTTGATGGCTTCTCCTTCGATTTTGGCGCTGAGGGCGTCGACGACGCACTCTTCGGGCTTGCGTATTCTTTCAGCGTCAATGACGACGATTTTTTGTGTGTCACGGTGGCTTTCTCTCGACTCGAGGGAATTGAGTGCTCTCGAGGAGTTTCCAAGGCCGAGTCGAAAGACTCACGGCTCCCGTGCTTCCCAGGTGTTCTGACTGGATTATCACCTCTAGGTGTTGTCAAGGGGGGCAAGGCCGCATTCTCAAACACCTTCATCATACTAACTCTAAATTCCTCCCATTGAGCTGGGGTACTATATTTTGAGGGACAAACGACCCATTCAGGTGAACCGGATGAGGAAGTGGACGGCGACCTGTGGCGCCTCTTTTTGCCATGCCTCGAAGACAAGGAATGATGTGACCCACTTCGCTAACAGGAAAGGGAGCGTTTAGGTTTTTTATGACGAGGAGACGATGGCCTCGCCTCGTCAGAGGATTTAGGTTTGGAGGGAGTAATAGATTTTTGAGGCTTACTTCTCTCTAACTTCCCTCTGCGCCCTCTCAAGGCCTAGGCCGTCATTGACATTCATTCTTCACACTCCGAACACAGATGTTCTGACCCTAGACACCACAGGCAGATCCTGTGCGGGTCCGTAAAGGACATTTTAGCACTGCAGACCTGGCACTTTTTAAATCCGGACTTGGGAGTAGAGTCGATGAAGAAGCTATCTCATTGAAAACTAGAAGATATTTTCTCCGAAACTCAAAGAAAATCGAAGTCTCACACGGAACCAAGCATTACGTTACCAAAGCTGTGAAGCATGGAAAAACAGAACTGAGCAACAGGCGCTGCGTGCGCTACTCATACCTGTGATGACGTCGACGTCAGGACGGAGGCCTAAGAGTGACATCGACTCGACAGGCAACGACGCACAGCACCCTCTACTGAAAAATAAATTCAGAGGCAGCAAGCTTGATATTAGGAAATATCAAAGATAAGGAATACGTGGGAGGACGCAATCCATTTGAAATATTATTTTAATTCGATGAATTTCTCGTCTTATTCAACGCAGTTTCGGCACTATGTGTTAGGGAGAATTCTCTTATAAGGCTAATTTCCCAAACCTAGTGAGTCCCCCAGCAGCTTTGCTGGATTTTTGGGGTTTGTTTTTTCTCCTGCTAAGAGTGAGACTCTCTTAGGCATGATTTGAGGTATGTCTTTGACTTTTTGTGTGCTTATGGGCTATGGGGTCTTTTACTCCATAGGGTATCATCTGTTTTTGTGTGTGTGTTTCATAGCACCCTCAGTGCAGTAACACAGGGGTGTCATAGTGACCCCCAAACATAGACTCCATGCCCTTGGACTGACTACTGTCTCCCAGGGCATGTAAAGTCACCATTGACTTTACTAGTCCAAAATTGTGAACAGAACCAGTACAAACCATCACATTGTGGAAGTACTGGAAGGGGTTAATTTGCTTGCCCCTGGGTCTGCTTTCAAGGGGGCACTGTCCAGTCCCCCCTTGTCGAGTTTCTGGCTGGTGGCAGTGGTTACCACGCAAAATATTCCCCCGGAATATTTCCTATGGGATTTTCCCATTGATTTTAAACGCACCACTTTTTGGTGCAATGTTAAAGATACCGCCGGTTTATTTATTTAATATTAAATCAACAGTTGGTGTTCGTGTCTGTCTCTGTAACTCTAACCAAGGTCGAGTCCTTTGTTCCACTTTTTGGCAGGCTTCTCCACAGAAGCCCTCCAAATGGTGCCACTCTGTCTGGGTTCCACAGGATGTGTGGGGAGGGGAATTGGCACCCTGGACAGCATTGCCTTAGCAAACCAAGTCGCACTCTATTCTGATTGGCCCGGTGGCTCACCACTTAGCATGTTTGAGTGACAGCTAGGCTGTTGAATGGGGGGTTTTCTGCATAAAAGCAGGGCCTTTGGGACTGGAACTTGAGAAGTCGCCACAGGACCTAAGAATCCGAAGAGGGAAGAAGCTGAGCCATCTGCAACAACGACACCACCGGTGGAGCCCTGCTGCAGCAAACTCATCACTTTCCCAACGACAAGAGAAGATCTTCTGCTGGACGAGTCTTCTTCCTTTGAGCTGGTGGGATCAACCAGTTTGCCCCTTTCGACCTTCCAAAGACGTCTCGTGGTCGAATCGCCCGTGCCAAGCACCCCGGCGGCCGGATAGCCAAGCTTCACCACTTTCACTGCAATAAAAGGAACACACCTTTTAACCAACGAACTCCGCGGCTGGTTTCATCCCTGTGCAATGCAGCGACTCCAAGTTTCCTCCTCGACGAGATCCTCTCTTCCCCTGGTCGAAACAATGAACTGCAACCACTACCAGGAACAACTGCCAACGCTGGAGCTTCCTCTCTCTTTAAGGTATTGTGTTCTGCTTGGCCTCCCTTTCTTCGTTTTGCCCAAGGTGACCCTTAAATCCTTGGCTTTCCAACTGAGTTGGCCCCAAACCTTCTAACTTTACTTCTTGAATCACCCCAACCTCTTTTGAACATTCTGCAAAGACTTTTAGTGCATTTTAAACTGTGTGATCTTGGGCAAATTTCGCTTTACTCCATTTAAAGTGGGCCTGGCCTATGAACCTTGGCTCTACAGTGTATACTGCCTTTACTCCCTTGCTTTGAACTTCTAAAAGTGTTGGGAACTGTTTTATTTGTATGCCCTGCCTTTTTCTCTCCCTTTAACTTAACTATTGGAGTGCCATGTAGGTTACACGCTCACATCTGTTTTAACAAATAGTGGTGTTTTAACTCTGACTTGTCTAATAGTTATCAAGGGAGGTGTCTATACTTTACCTGACAGTGTTTTAACTTGCTTTTGATTTAGAGTGCTAGTGTATTTCCTAAAGTGTGTTTTAAATAAATAATTATATACTTTTAATACAAAGCTCTGGTCAGTGTTTGTTTGCTCTACTGTGTTTTTGGCCCTATTGTGTATACTCTATATGCTGCCCTACTCTTCATGAGAGAAGTCTGACTGCTCAGCCACAGCTACCGGGTAAATCTGGGTGGTGTAGACGCTACCAATTGGGTTTACGGCTTACTCCTGTAGTCTTAATCTTTTTGCAGTGTTCCTTAAGGGAACTGCACAGGATTCTGCCTAACACTATGTCGGCTCCCAAGTTCTCAGGCTTCAAGCAGTGCTAGGACTGCAGTGCCAAGATGTCCATTCCGGACGCTCACTCAATCTGCATGTCGTGCATCAGCGTCAGCTTTTAAAGAGCAAATGCTTGATATGTTCAAGTAAGCGGCTGCGGAAACAGTGACTCCTTGAAGCAGCATGCTCCATCAGCTCCCGGAAACTCCAGTCCCAAGGACAAGTCCCGGTACTGCCACCCTCCGGATCGTCGTGGATTGCTGCAAAGGTGTCTAAACCGCTATCGGCACCGTCTGGTGTTGATCCGTCAGCGTTGATGTCGAAGCTCGACCGGTCGTACGAGCCTCTGTCCCGATCTGTTTTTTTTGGCACTATGGCATCAATCTTCAGTGATCTTTATTGACGACGACACCCTCGAGCCGTTTGGCGTATTCAGGCTCTGTAGGCAGAGATTTCTTCTCAGACCAAGCTCATTTAAGGACCTTGGCAGAGGGTTTGGAGAGGCAAGTGGCCTGGGCACGTCCCCTGATGTGGAGACTCAGCAAGCCCACCCTTATGCTCATGCAAGTGGGAAGTATCATTCTACAGTGGAGCCGGTGGTGGAGGCCCTACATTGAAGTGCCCCAGCTAGACCTCTGTCAGGATATGAACTCACTGACATTTTGTTTTGGATGAGGGAGCCCCTACAGAAAGAGCCATGCCATTCAATGTGGCTAATACTGACCCTATTGCCACCTTGTGGCAGAATCCTTGTGCTACACTGCCTGTGAATTCCGAATTCACTAAGAAGTATAAGCCGGCAAGGGGGAACTGTCGTGCGCCACCCGTGGAAGTGTTGGCAGCAGTGGAAGTACTTGTAACATGGTGCTTCGGATTGTCTATCCTAACGGTCTAGTGTTCGATCAACATGGCCGCCGGCACTATATTGGTGGGCGGGGACCTAGCTTCCCTGCGTTGTATCTGTCTTTTGGGGAATTCACTGCTAGATCTCTGTTGTTAGGAGTTCCAGCTTTCTCTGTACCTGTTTTTTGCTAGTGTTTCGACTCCGGTTCTCTGGCGGAGCACATCTTTGCCTTTCGTTACTCTATAGTCTTTCGCTATCCATTACGGCTTTTCTGTCATCCGTACCTCGCAGTTCCTGTCTGCTTACCCGCACCCTCGTGGCTTTCCTTTCTGCGTATCTTGAGATCAAGCTCTTTACTTTTACGTCTTTATCCTGCTCCCGCACTTCTGATTAGTACGGGTTCTGACTATCCTTGACACTGCTCTCAAACTCTCCTTTGAGACAGCTTCCTTCTCCTACCGTGCCCTGTTCGATTTCACTCTTTTAGTTCCGATGGCTCTCGTACCGTTAGCCTTACCTTGCTATGTTATGACCTCCATTGCTTTCAGCCTCGGGTGACGTCTTTTTGGTTTACTTTTCTGCTACTCACACCTTGCCTCTCATTCAGTGCACACGGGTTACTTCATTAACTATCTGTCAGTCTTGCCAGAATAACTTCAGTCTCTTGTATTTGTGTTCAAGGGTCTCGTCTGAGAGATCCATATCTGTCTTGGAGAAAAGACTGTTACTTGCCTTCAGATCCGGAAGACTTCATTTTTGTAAGGTACTGAGCTTCCGCTCAGCCTGGACAATTATTTACTCAAGGAGAGAGACTACATTTCGTCCACCTACAGACTCTTTAAAGGAATATTTGAACAAATGTACATCCAGGGTTTTTTGTGCCACAAAGGCTTTTTCCCTGTTTTTGGGAGCTTGCTCCTCGGAGTTCCCCTAGACTTGGGTGAGTCGTCAGGCCAAGGTGGCCTCCGAGGGAGCTCGCCCCTACCTTCATCAGAAGAAGGAGAAGAAACCTAAGGAACCTCGGAAACCATGACAGAAAAAGGAATCTGAAGCCCAGTAAAGCCCCGTAGAAGACACAGGCGAGGAGGAAGCACGGGAGGGATACCCAGGGCTTGAGAGGGGAGGGAACCCACTGTACCTCTCCTCTCATTCTTCACTTGAGGGGTTATAGTAGTACATGCAGCCACAGCCATACTAGACCATCCACCTCAATTTCCATTCTCCCTATGGACAGGGATGGTGAGTAAGTTGACACCCTGGCAAATAAAGTATTTTCGTCAGGTAGTATGGCCTTAAAGGCTGTCCGTGCATCTTGTGCATTTGAGAAATGCAGCAGTGTTTTCCCAGCTTCCCAGTACATTCCCGAAGGCTTTCTAAGGATGGTGGAAGATGGATAAGAGGTGGTCGGATGTCGCTGACTGTGTCGGAAGGTCAGTGATGTCAGCTAGAGTCTTGAGGAGGCAGTCCTACCTCCACAATTCAGGTTTCTCGCCAAACGTCCAGAATAAATTGCTGGATGTTTAAGGATTCAAAGCTTGCTGCAAAGTCACTGGGCCAAGCTGCGTAGCAGCCAGAAAACCCTGCATTATTTTGCCTCTAGAGGTCAGGGATACAGGCGCTATGTCCCCTTTGGCAGGAAGGTAAAGCAAATTTGACCCCATATGACCCCCCATATTACTGCCTATATGACCCCCAACCTTAATGGCCCCCACATATGGTCTCTGTTCTCTCTCCTTTTTCCTCTTCGCCCATTAATGGTGGCACCCGGTGGGAGGCCCTCCTGGCCCCCTTCCACTCCTCTAAGACCATCCTTAATGTCTACTTAAATGGCACCGCCTTGGTCCAGGGCCCTCAGGTCAATCTCCTCCTCTTTGATAGACGCTTCCCGCGCCTTATCAACTTCCTTTGCTCTCCTGCTATCCCTTCTTACTCCTCTCTGGCTCCTCTGCCACCTCTTCGGCACCCCCTGCTGCTTCTCTGGCCACCCGGTTGCCTCCCTCCCCCCCCCTGGTACTTTCTTCTCCCTCTCTGGCTACCCTACCTTCTCTTCCTTCCTCCTCTGCCCATCCTCGGGCACCTCCAACACTTTCTCAGGGTGTACCTCTGGCCTGTATCCCTCCCTATAAGTCCTTCAAATGTGGCAACCCGCTCCACATCGCTACTCTCAACTCTTGTTCAGCTGTCAAACACTCCTCTGACATCTGCCGTCTCCTGGAATAGCTTGATGTGGATGTACTTGGTCTCACCCAGATTTGGTTCACGGCCAGCCCTGTCACGAGTTTCGACACGCTCCTTCCCGATGGCTACAAGATCCTCTCCGAACCCAGAACCAACCATCCCGGTGGGGTTGTAGCCGTGATTTTCCAAGAGTGGATCCCTGCTTCTATCATTCCAATGCAGCTCTAATCCTCTTTTGAATGCCTGGTCTGCAGGCTCTCTATCTCACCTGGCCTCTCTCTCACTGTGGCCCCTATCTACAGGCCGCCTGGCCAGGTCACCCACTTCCTCTCTGAGTGGGCTGACCTCTCCTACTTGCTCCTTGCCTCTGCCTCTCAACTTCTCCTCCTCAGAGACTTAAACATCCACCTGGATGCTACCAGTCCTTCTCCAGGACTCTTTTGCAACCTCTGCGATTCTCTCTCTATCTATTCTTCACTCTAGCCCGGCTCGCACTGCAGGGCACACCATGGATATTCTTTTCTCAGACCTCCTCTTCTCTAACACTCTCACCACTCCTTTCTCTTGGAGTGATCACTTTTTCCTTTCTTCCCACCTCTCCCTCTTCCCTGCAGGTCAAGCCGACTCCAGCATTGCCACCTTCTCAGTTATTCGACCCATGATCCCTCCACTCCAAGGGTCGCAGCTCCTTCGCAGGACTACTAAAGATTACGAGCAAGACAAGGCTCTTCCAGGACAGCAGCAGAAGTTGGTCGCCAGGACTCCTTCCGTCAGCTTTCAGGTTTCTTTGTGGGTCTCGCAGCAGGATAGGATACTTGGCTCCTTCAGGTTTCTTCATGATCTCTAAAGAACGGGTGCAGGGGTCCTCTTCTTATCTTAAAAGCCAGGTAAGAGCTGCTGCCCTCACTAGCCAATAGCAGGAATAGCCCAGACACACACCCCAGCAGTGGTCCTATCAGGGCCACTGGCGGGAACATTCATGCATACCACTCAGACACACCGAAACCAGTTTGTGGATTGGGGCCAGACAGTCCCAGACCACATCCTGCCAGCAAACACACACAGCCCTCCAGTAGCTCACCAAAAGCTCCTGCTTTCCTGCGTACTGGTAGTCCTTATAAGGATTTTCCTGGCCTCTCAGGCGAGGAAGAAGGCTAAAGAACAAGATGGCAAAAGGACAAGCAAATAATCTTGTGGCACGGCCATGTTTGACCAGTAGGCACAGTTGATAGCCAAAACGCGGTAAACCAGGTAAGGCTAAAACGACAATTCCCAAAAAATAGGAAAAAGTCACTGCTTCCGCCAGTTTATCCTTTTAGCACACCTAGAGTAACCAAATATCCTCTCTGAGTGTTAGTCTATGGCAAAGCAAAAATGTACCCCATTGTACTGCAGTGTAAACTGCATTGTACAATGATAAAAAGTTACCACAGGTGATACAAAAGGAACCAAAAGTAGTAACAAAGTAACACGACTAAGGGAAACAAAGTTTCCCAGTACTGACAGCCTGAAGGACATGTCAGTTTCCCAATGACATATGAGCAAAAGCCAGAGCAGTGACGCTTATGGCTTCACTGCACTGTAAAAAGTACAGGTCAGATTGAAAAATAAAAGCAAAAAGTTTGGGGGTTCCAAAAATATGGAAGGAAAGGTGCAGTACAGAGAAATCTTTCCTAACACTGCGTAGCTTGTTCCACAGCGTTCCACAAACCAAAACAATATTTGGATAAAAACCGCAAACCACATTAGTGGCCTTTAAGGCCATACTGCCTAAAGTAAAAACGTTCTTGGCCATGGTATCCAGTTTCTTACCCTCTCGATGCAGAGGAAGATTGGATGTGGATGCTGCATGTCTGGTGGTGATAGTGGCAACTTGCACAAGGAGAAATTACTTACAGTGATGTTAGTTCTATGGATTCTTAGCCTGCAGATTCCTCATCTGATAGATATTCCATCCAACTCTGCTGCTTGGGAAAATGTTCGACAGGGGGGACCACATGGGGACCACCGATGCAGACACCCCATGGAGATCCAAAAAAGCACTGCGGTGCTGTGACCACTGACTCCTCAGGAGCCACTGCAGGGATCTCATGCGCAGCCTGGCCACTGACACAACAAAAATGCAGGAGGCCATGAGACCTAAGAAGTGGAGGAAGGCAGCTGCTGGTAGAGTGGTATGGTTCTGGAACAAGTCAACCATTTGTGTCAAGCTGACGACACTCTCTTCGGGAGGGTAGGCTTACCCAACCTGGGTGTCTAGGGCTGCTCCGATGAACTGGAGACTTTGGACTGGTGTAATTTGGGACTTCTTTAAATTCAGGGAGAAGCCCAGCCTGTCTAGCAGCAAGAAGGTGTCCACTAAATGGGACAAGACCTATACCGCTGATTTCCCTTCGATCATCCAGTCTGAGAAATTACTCACGCAATGATCTTTCTATGGCTTCTTCTCCCGCAGATTCCTCATCATGATAGATATTCATCATCCAGCTCTGCTGTTCAGAAACCTTTTGACAGGGGGCGCAGTGGACCTCGACTCGACTGTCGATCTTAGATCCGTCTTGTCTGGCTCTCGATCGCCGACTTCGGAAGTGACGTCAAGTGTCAGATATATAGCACGGCACTACACCCCATGCTTCAGTTCCAAAGTCTTTTCCCCCTGCGATTGAACGCTGCAGAAGGAAAAACCACAGGAGGAGGCTAACCAGCCATTAAAACTTTAAGAAGGATACAGCCCAACAGGGTGAATCCCAGCAACAATGTTTGGAAAATCATTCATTTTTTTTTAATGAGACATAAGCAGTCATCCAAGAGTCATCACCAGATGTCTTCTCGTTTGGACACAAGCAACAACCCAGAGAACTTTCTGAGCGGGGATGGATGGGAGGGTCGATGAGGAATCGGCGGGAGAAGAATCCAAAGAAAGATAATTTCGATGAGTAATTTCTCCTTCAATGGATTGCTTTTGTCCCGCAGATTCCTCATCTTGATAGACTCCCCAAGCAGTAAGGCAAAGGAGGAGGGCAGAAAGGATCACACTGTGGCGTAGGGTGCAACCCAATCTCTTCCTCCCCCGTAAGCACACTCTCCTCACCTGAGCTGTCGGAGTTGTCGGTCTCTTGTAGGCGTCATCGTGCAAGGTAGTCTCTCCCCTTCTTTAGATGGATATGCTTGTCACGGAGGGTAGCCACAGTGACTGCTGTTTGAACAGCTGCCCCGTGACTCCCTTTCCGGAAACCAAGCAAGAAATCAGGGAAAAACCCAAAAGGGAAAAAACCCTGTGGTGTAGCGTCGACCCTTCCAATCCAGATGACAGGACAATCGCTGACAGGAGCAATGGTGAGAGGCAAAGCAGCAGAGTTCGTAGCCTTAGAATGTCCAAGTAGTCGAAGCCAAGGAGTAGCAGTGTCAGGGAAGTCGGAAGCTCCTTGTGGCAGTTCGAAGATGTGGCACTGGATCCAGGAAGAGGGAGAAGGTAAGCAGTAAGCACAGCTCAGAGGAGCCCAGCGGGAATAGAGTACGGGAAAAACCCGGGAGAGAGAGAGAGAGAGAGAGAGAGAGAGAGAGAGAGAGGTTGATACTGCCGGAACGGAACCAGCCAGGAGATAAAGCACAGCAGCGTACCGCTCGGAGCAGCGGTAGGAAAAATGAAGCGAAGAGTAGCGTTCCGAGGGAAACAGGAACACCGGAGAACAGGGAAACCCTCTGGCAGATCCGAAGGTGGACGGCAGAGGATCGGAGCGAGGAAACCCGGAAACAGGAAAGCATCCAAAGGGGGTTGCAACGCAGCGTCAAGCCGGGAGGCGGGGAGTTAAATACTCCCAGTGGCACTGCGCTACGTAACTGGAGCTGGAAGCAAGAACACACTACTGAAACACCCTACCTTTGTGTCTCCAGCTCCAACGCGGAAGTATCCACCAATTTCGGCTATGGCCGTGACGGCGGATGACACACACAGGCAGGTTCTGCAGAACTGCTCTGCCAAAACATGCATCCGCCCCACGTGCAACGTCCAGAGCATAATGCTTTGTGAAGGTATGTAACGAGGACCAAGTGGCAGCACAGCAAATGTCCTGAACAGGGACCCCCGACTGAGGGCCGTGGAAGCAAGGATTGTCCTGGTGGAATGGGCCCTGATACCTGGTGGGGCTTCTTTTCCCGCCGAATGATAGCACTCAGCGATGCATAAAATGATCCAGCGGAAGATGGTCTGTTTGGTAATCGAAAGACCCTTGTGCGTGAACGAGAATGGGCGAGGAACAACCAGTCCGTCTTCCTGTAATCTGCTGTGCGGGCAACATAAAAGCTGAGGGCTCTCTAAGGATCGAGACAGTGAAGCCGTTCTTCCTTAGAAGGTTAGGGAGGAAGGAAGAACACTGGCAAGTCAAAAGACTGCGAAAGGTGACATTCCGAAGAGACCCCGGTCGGACCTTAAGAGAAACCTTTTATCTGAAGAAACGCCAAAAGGGGGGCTTGCAGCAGAAGGCCTGCAGCTCACTAACTCTCCTAGCTGATGTGATGGCAATCAATAAGGCCGTCTTAAGGGACAGCAACCTAAGTAAGCAAGAATGCATAGGCTCAAATGGAGCCGCCATCAGAAAAGTGAGAACCAGGTTAAGGTCTCAATACGGAACAACAAAGGGAGTTGGCGAGAATTTGTTGAGCAGGCCTTTCAGGAATTGGGCCATGACTTGTATGATAAAAAAGGAACCCTGATCCGGGGACCTTTTAAAAACAGAAAGGCCATCAAAAACCCCTAGACTCCAGAAGGTCTGAAGAGGCTAGTGACAGCAGGAACGTTGTGGTAGGGCAAGAGATGGTGTCAACCTCGCGCTCCCTGCACCACGCCTCAAATCTTCTCCATCTGCATGCATACAGAGATCTCATAGACGGTCTGCGTGCAGCCAGCAACACCTCAAGGACTTCCTCAGAGAGGTCCCAGTCATCATACGTCATCCATTCAAGAGCCACACATGGGTCGGGTGTGGTATCCAACCCTCCGAACGGGTGAGGAGATCCGGCCACCGAGGCAACAGGTGAGGCAGACAGATCCAAGAGGTCAGAGTACCATGTCCTCCTCGCCCAAAGTGGGGCGATAAAGATCATGGTCGCTCGAAACCTCTTCAACCTTGGAGCCTTTGGACTGGTGTCATGTGGGACTTCTTTAGTTTAGGGAGAAGCCCACGCTGTGCAGTAGCTGACAGGTGTCGTCTAGATGAGTCAAAACCTGTTCCGCTGGCTTCCCCTGGATAAGCCAGTTGTCTAGGTACAGGAATACGTGGACTCCATATCACTTGATGTGAGCCGCGACTTCTGCCATGAGCTTGGTGAAGACCCTTGGAGCGGAGGTCAACCCAAAGGGCAGCACTTTGAACTGATAGTGCTTGTCCCCAATGAGGCGTCATCTTTTAGGTGAGCATGGGGTCGGGGGTACCGAGCGCCGCATTTGCTGCCGAGGGGTGCTGGTCGGCAGAGGGAGCCACGCTGACAGCTGCTTGTTGACAAAACATCTCAAGCATTTCTTTTATTTTGTGTAAATTACGTTTTCATTAGTTTTTACAAAACAGAAACCACAGAAAAAGGCATTTCCCACAAACCAACAATCACAATTACAATTGTATATATTTGAAAACCCCCACGTATGATCCTCCTCCCTCCCATACACTCGAGCTCCCTCCGCCTAACCCCCCCAACATATCTTAGGGGCCCATAATGCCAACAAGTCATGCAACGTTAGACAACTGGCACAAGGTGCACAGTGAGCATAAAAAGTCTACACTTGTAGTTGTCTGGTACCGTACTCAAGGTACCTCTTTGTCCCATACCTGAGCCTCATTAAGTATCGTGGAACTTCAATCATTCACATTCTATCGCTGCACATCCCCCATGTATTGCAGCCGTGATCTTTATCTGTCCTTGGCCTTCGCAACCCATTCCTCCCTTTTCGGGAGCTTTGTCCGTTTCCAGTGTCTAGCCAAGCAAGCCCTGGCTGTCTTGCCAAGCAAGCTCTGGCTACGAGCAGCAAAAAGTGCACCACATGAGGCAGGGTTCTCCAATAATCACACTCTCTCTCCAGGCCAAACGGTATCAGCATTGGGTCATTCCCCTTGCTACCCCTTCCACTTCTTTAATCCAACCCAGGATTTCGTCCCAAAAGGCCTGGACCTCTCGACACCACCACTGCATGTGCCAGAAGTCTGCCCTTTCCACGCATCCATGTCAACACTGGGGGTTAGCTTCGTCCGAGTCCCTCAACTACATTCTTCCTCGCCCCCACCAGCGCTCCATATAGCAAAGAAATAAGTCCCTTCATATCGGTGTGGGAGTCCAGGATCTTTTCCATAGGGGTGAGGTCCCTCGGTAGCGAGTCTCTCCACTTCTCTGCAGTGAGAGCGCCCTTCAATCTCAAGTAAAGAAATACTGGGAGCGTACCAAAGTTCAAAGCTGTCTCAAGATCCTGTATCCCTATAAAGCGCCCATTCAACCATAACTGACCGATCCTGGCCAACCCTGCTTTAAACCATCTCTGGTAGCTCTCATGTTCAGGAATATCGTCCCTTATCGGTGAGGCCCAAATGTGACTCACTGGTGAGGGCCAGGAGGTGACCCCTCTCATATCGGCACCCCTTCTTCACACTTCCCACTGGACCCCCACTATCAGGTTCTCCGTGATTCTCTTAGGGAACCTGTCCCGTGGGACCCACAACCACTCACCCACCGTGGCGGGGCTCAAGTGGTGGTTCTGTTTGTCTACATCTTCCCAAAGGTGTGGCATCATTGCCCTCAATTGAGAGACCTTGTAATAAAGGGATACATCTGGGAAACCCACCCCTCCCTGTTCCTTTGGTAGCACCAATGTGTCATAGGACACCCTCGGCATGCAACCCTTTGCCTCCCTCAAAAGCTCCTATGGGACCTTCACCGGTAACATTTGGAACAAGTTCAATATACTTGGGAGGAAGTTCATTTTTAAAGCATTTAGCCGCCCCATCCATGAAATGTTGTGCTTTCCCCATTCAACCATTTCGTCATACAATTTGCTCAGATAGCCCCACTAAGATCCCCCAAGGCACTTGTAATGTTGACACCCAGATATCTAATACTCTCTACCTGAATTTCCATCCCTAAACCCTGGAGTGCCTCCACATCCCTCAATCCTTCTCCAGCAAATGGAAACGGGACAGATTTCTGGCGATTCACTTTAAAGCCCAACAGGGACCCATATTCTTTGATTAACGCCATAGCCGCTGGGACCAAGCTCAGGGGGTTCCTTAGATATAGGAGGACATTGGGCCTCATTACGGGTTTGGCGGGCACGGCTACCGCAGAACTCGCTACCCGCACCGGCACCCGCAAATGGGTCCTTACCGGCCCATTACGAGTTGAATGGACAGGTAATTGCCCATTCGCGGGTGCCGGTGTGGGTGGGCTTGATAACGGTGCCGATGCAATCATGAGTTCTGTTTGCGGGTGCCGCTCTGCACGCCTGGTCTGACCAGGCGTGCAGAGCGGCACCCGCAAGCAGAACTCGTAATGTGGCGGTACGGTAACAACGGTGCCGGTAGCACTACCGGCGCCGTTGTCACTGTACCGCCACATTCGTAATGAGGCCCATTGTCCGCCTAAAGCCCCAGCTTAACCTCCCTGTTAGGGAGAATTCTCATAAATGTGCTAATTCCCTTAACCTTAGAGACCCCCAGCAACTTTGCTGAATTTTGAGGACTTGATTTCTTTTACCTGGAGAGAGTGTGGGCCTTTTTCCCCACTCTCTCATGTATTCTGATCTGTGTTTTACTCTTGTGTCCTTTGATTATGGAGTTTTAGACAACTCCATAGGCATCATCTTTTCATGTGTGTCACACAGCACACTCAGTGCAGTGACACAGGGAAGCCTTTCAGGCTGTCCCAAGGTTTAAACACATTCTCTGGGATAAACTACTGTTTCCCAGATAATGTAAAGTTAAATTGGCTTTACTAGTCTTTTTAAATTCTTAGACCCAGCACACCCTATCTTCCAATAGAGTTCTGGAGGGGTTACCTAGTGTCTCCTATGTCTAGAAACTCATGTAGCAGTCAAATGCTACTCTTTCCTATCGAAATGGCTAGTGGCAGTGGTTTTACAATGAACTACCAGGATTTTTCCCAACCACGAACACTGGTAGCTAAAAATCACAGGAGCCATGTTTTTCAAGATGGTGTCTGAGCCCCCTTTGTTTAAACAGGTCCCGGTCTTCTTTTTTCACCATCTCTTTTTTGAAAGGTCCTTCTAGAGTTTGTCTCTGCGCACCGAACCAGGTTTGGTCCCTTTGTTCCTACGCCTTCAGTGGGCATCAAGTCTGAAGACGCCTCTGGCGCCTGAGTGTCTGGGGTGGGCAGGAAGTGAGGGAGGTGCCCGAAACTCCCTGTGCTTAGTCTCCACTCTGGCGTGATTGGCTAGCTGACTGTCCGGCAAGGACCGCCACCCTGCTGGGTGACTGGCAGCTAGCCTGGAATGAATGGGAGAAAACTGTTTAAAAGGCGAGTCCCTTGGCTTGGAAGGCATAGTCGACCACTGGAACGAAAGAACCAAAGACGAGCTGGAAGAGGACGGCTGCTGCAACTCCTGGACCGTTGGTTTGCCCGGTGAAGCCCTGCTGCAGGTCCGAATCGCCAAGTTCATCTCGACAGAGAAGCCCTTCAAGGACGACTTCTCCCTTTGAGTTGGTGGGACCAATCAACTCGTAAGCCACCTGGACACCATTCTCAGAGCTGGTTGTATTTTCCTCAGAGTGCTGCAGGAAACCGAATAGCCAGGGAGAAGGACACCAGTTTGTGTGCTTTAGGACATCTTTTTCTTCAAAATAAGTTACTGTGAAAAATCGACCAAGAGAACTTACCTCTCACTGTGAAAGTGCGTACAACTTTGGCAACTTGCAGGCCTAGTCAGCGTGTGACCCGACATATGAACCTTTCTTCTGTGAACTACTTCCGAGAACTGTGGCAAAGACTTTTCCGTTTAATTACCAGAAACGTTTTTACCTATACAAGACACTAGTCCATTGACTTTGGCCTACCTATTGCATTGAATCAACTCCTCTGGTGAACTCAAACTGTTTGCACTGTTTTAAAGTAACTCTATTATTCGTTTTATTAACTCATGCCTTTTTGCTCCTGCTTCAAATGGCCTGAATGCCATTTTGCTCCTACTTTAAAGTAGTTCAAATGTTTCAGAACCGGTTAGTGTGAAGTACTGTAGTATATTTTTGTGTGATATTGATATTGATTGCCTCCTTTAGTGAGTGTTTTCTAACTGACTGTGTAATAAATTAAAAAGTGTTTTACCAAGAAACCTTGAGTATAAGTGTCTGAATACTTGTAATTATAGACCTCTGCGTAATACCCTTACAAGCTCACATTCCCTCTTGAGATAAGCCTGGCTGCTCAGCTCGCTACCAATAACTGTGTGGTACAGACTTATAGCAAAGGTTGGTTTTGCTTACACCTGTAGTCCTAGTTGTGTGTAGTGGTCCCAGAGGGTCCTGCATACACACTTTTCCTAACACCCCCCCCCCCACATCAATGCCCTCCACCCGGGGGCCCCTCTCAACTTCTCTGCCAGAGGTTCCATGGAAAGGGTGAATAACAGGGGGCTCAATGGGCACCCCTGTCTGGTCCCCCGCTTTAACTCCTGGGCCCTTGACAGCCTACCGTTAACCACCACCCTTGCCGTGGGGGAGGCGTATAGCACCTGGATGCCCCTCATCATCCTGTCCCCGAATCCATATTTCCATAGGACCCCATATCCCACCCCACCCTAGCAAAATCCTTCTCGGCATCCAGGAATAGCAACACAATATTACCCTCCTTGTTCCCGACCTGGTCGATCAGATATGATGTCTTCCGTAGGGTATCCGCCCCCTGCCTCCCCCTTATGAATCCCACCTGATCGGAGTTGATCAGTCGAGGCATGACTCATTCCATTCTTGAGGCCAAGACCCTTGTAAACACCTTTGCGTCTACGTTTATAAGCGATATGGGCCGATAGGATTTACAGTTCTTACAATCCCTCCCCTCTTTCGGGATAACTGATATCAGGACCCGTTGGAAGGAGCGGGGGCCCGCCCTGTGGACAATATGTGATTGAAGAGTTTCACCATGTGCAGGACCAGCTCACTAGCCAAGGTCTTAAAGAAGCCCATTGTGTGTCCATCCTCCCCAGGTGCTTTCCCTATCTTCATTCCATGGATCGCCTTGAGCACCTCCTTCCCCAGACCCTACCACTGTCCACGTGGTACCTGGTGGGTTTTTAGAGGCCTTTTAGCCTGCTAGGTGCTGCACACTCTCGTCCCTGTCTCCTCACCACCTCCTTAACCCACCACAAGGCCTGGGGCTCCGGTGTTGCATGGGCCCTCTTGGCCTACGTGTCCTTCCCCCGGTGTCTGTGGCCCACTGCACCCAGACAGCGGGATCCTGCATCTCAGTCCACCTCTGATTCACACAAAAAAGTGGTCTCTGGGGTAACCTAGACCACTCCGATCTGCTCAGCACTAGTCCAACATGGACTCCCCTCTGCAAGCTTCCTTCCCGTGGGCCGCTGGGCTCCCCGGGCACAAACCACTCTCCGTGGGGTCCTGCGCTCGCCTGGTTGCACCTCTTCCTGCTCCCCTTCAGGCCTGCTGCCCCTCACACCTGGTGTGGGCTCCAAAGTTCCCAGGGTCCCTTTGAGTTGGGGGCCCCTCTGATGTGTGCCCTAGTGCTCTGCACTGGGCCGCTTCACCTGCTGTCAAACTATCACCCCTGAGAGGGGCATGTGCCCCCTAGCTTCCGGGGCTCCAGCTTCTCTCCCTCACCTCTCAGCTCCTGGATCTGTGCTCTGTGGCCAGGTGACAGGCTCCCCTGGGACATCTCTTCACTGTGCCATGGCACTGGCTGACTTCGAAGCCCATTGCTCCTCTCGCTGTGCTCCATCCGCCGTGACTGTGTTGTGCTGTCTCACTGATGCGGGATAGCTCCGGGGCCTGGTGCTCTTCTTGTTGTGCTGTCCCCGCAAAAGGGATTTGCCCGCCCTCTGCCGGCGGCTCACCCGGCCGTTACTGGGCCATCAGAGCGCATCGGCCTGCCCAGGCCATCTCTGCCACCTCAGCTTCACACACGAGGACCCCCTGCTCACTGGAGGCACTGCGCAAACACACCTCACGGGCCCCGTGGGTGCCTTACACCGTACACAGGCTACTCCATCGGGGGTGAAAGAGGCCCCAATATCAGCCGCAGGACGGTTGACAGCAGAGCAGAACATCACGGTCCGTACCGCATGGTGGTCTCAAAGCATTTCTTTTCTAAACAAATCCCACTCTTCCCGAGTGGTCAGACCTCGCTCCAAGGAAGAATCTGATTCCCGCACCTTGCTCCAGGGAAGAATCCAATTCCCGCCAATGGTGGCGTCCGCTTTTTCTTCCGTGAGGAAGAGGGCGAGGAATGGCTTCTGGAGTGGGACCTCTTTTTTGTTTTCTTTCGGTGCTGGCTCTCGCTGGGATGAGTGGGCTCCTCAGTTTTGGCCTCAGACGACCAGATGAGACACCGCCCCAGAGACTTCGGTGACGGTTGGCCCAGGGCCAGCTTACCAGCTCTGTCTGGCAGGGACTTGCGTTGCATCCTGGCACACAACGCGCAGGCCTCCGTGTCGTGAGTGGAACCCAGACACCACAAACGGACATCCTGTGGGTCAGTCACCGACATTTTGGCCTCCTAATCCGAGCACCGCTTGAAACCCGAGATCCGGTGCGAAGACATTGTCAAGGAAAATAAAAGAAATTTACTGAAAAACGTTGCGTGAAGATCGAGCAAGTTCCTGATGCAGTGTGTGAGCGCACAGAAAAAAGGAACTGAGGCATGGGACATAGTGATGTGGTATTTGTATGGCGACTGACGTCACTTCTGGAGAAGATGATTGATGATCGACGACCGACTAGTGGTCCACAATGCCCCCTGTGCAAAAAAGTTTCAGAACAGCAGCGCTCTGAAAGGATATCTATCAAGAGGAGAAAACTGCGGGAGAAAAGCAATCCATTGAAGGGAGGTTTGCAGCACAAGGCTTGCATTTTGCTAACCCTACTGGCAGATGTGATTGCGACCAAAAAGGCTATCTTAAGAGACAACAGCCACAAAGACCATGAATGCATATGCTCAAACGGAGCCACCATCAAATAGGTCAAAACCAGATTAAGGTCCCAATCTGGGATAACAAATGGGGTTGAAGGGGCGTGGCTTGGCGGCCATGAGCTAAGGAGCTGAGTTCGGAAGCTCCTGCATGATCCAACAACTGATCTTGAAAAATTGGCAGAAAAACCTACCGAAAGTAGCAGGAAAGCAACATAAAGGCATATGAAGGGTAGGAGCGCAGCTGGCGACTAGGTCCGACAAGAATCCGTCCTGGAAACGGCCAGAATGAAGACCTAGATGCCCACAGCCTCGACATACAAAATGGAGGACGTGACCGGCCAGCTTGGCAGAGCAACCCTGTGAGACCAGGAAGATAAGGAGAGGCACAGGGAAGGTGTCGGATGCGAGATATGCATCGCCAGAGGAGAAGAGAGGAGCGGGTGATCCCTCTGTCTGGCGCACGAATTGCCCAGTGCCACATTGAGGACAAAGAAGGACTGGTATGGCATATGGGGGAGGACACAGTCCGTTGTTCTGGGCACCAGCATAGACACTTATGAGTGAGTCCCACAAGCATTGCAGCGGCACTGAGGGGCAAGGCGGACATCAATACTGTGCCTCCCACCGCAATACCATTGCAATGCGGTGGACCCTGCAACGTGTCAGAGGTGCACACGGCGAAGCAACGGGTGAATGGAAGACGCCTGGCAAGCCTGAAAGCACAAACATTCAGCGCCGGGAGGTAGGCCCACGGGCAGAACCTCAGAGCTGGCAGGACGGGGCTGTTAGGCAGAATCCTGTGCAGTTCCCTTGGGGAACACTGCAAAAAGATTAAGACTACAGGAGTAAGCAGTAAACCCAATTGGTAGCAGTCTGTACCATCCAGATTTACCTGGTAGCTGTGGCTGAGCAGTCAGACTTCTCTCAAGAAGAGTAGGGTATAGAGTATACACAATAGGGCTAAAGACACAGTAGACCAAACAAACACTGACCAGGGCTTTGTATAAAAAGTATATCATTATTTATTTAAAACACACTTTAGGCAATATACTAGCACTCTAAATTAAAAGCAAGTTAAAACACAGTCAGGTAAAGTATACACACCTCCCTTGATTACTATCAGACAAGTCAGAGTTAAAACACCACGATTTGTTAAACAGATGTGAGCGCATAACCTGATGGCACTCCAATAGTTCAGTTAAAGGGAGAGAAAAAGGCAGAGCATAGAAATAAAACAGGTCCCAACACTTTTAGGAGTTCTCAGTAAGGGAATAAAGGCAGTATATACTGTAGAGCCAAAGTTCATAGGCCAGGCCCACTTTAAATGGAGCAAAGCGAAATGTGCCCAGGATCACACGGTTTAAAATGCACTAAGTCTTTGCAGAATGTTCAAAAGAGGTTGGGGTGATTCAAGAAGGTAAAGTTAGAAGGATGGGGCCAACCCAGTTGGAAAGCCAAGGATTTAAGGGTCACCTTGGGCAAACCGAAGAAAGGGAGGCCAGGCAGGACACAGTACCTTAAAGAGAGAGGAAGCTCCAGCGGTGGCAGTTGTTCCTGGCAGTGGTTGCAGTTCATTGTTTCGACCAGGGGAAGAGAGCATCTCGTTGAGGAGGAAACGTGGAGTCGTTGCACTGCACAGGGATGAAACCAGTCGCGGAGTTCGTCGATAAAAGGTGCATTCTTTTTATTCGCGGTCAAAGTGGTGAAGCTTGGCTATCCGGCCGCCGGTGTGCTTGGCATGGGCGATTTGACCAAGAGACGTCTTTGGAAGGCGAAAAGGGCGAACTGGTTGGTCCCACCAGCTCAGAGGAAGAAGACTCGTCCAGCAGAAGATCTTCTCTTGCCGTTGGGAAAGTGGTGAGTTTGTTGCAGCAGGGCTCCACCGGTGGTGTTGTCGGTGCAGATGGCTCAGCTTCTTCCCTCTTCGGATTCTTAGGTCCTGTGGCGACTTCTGAAGTTCCAGTCCCAAAGGCCCTGCTTTTATGCAGAAAAACCCCCATTCAACAGCCTAGCTGTCACTCAAACATGCTAAGTGGTGAGCCGGGCGGCTCACCACCAGGCCAATCAGAATAGAGTGCGACTTGGGTTGCTAAGCCAACGCAGTCCAGGGTGCCAATTCCCCTCCCCACGCATCCTGTGGAACCCAGACAGAGTGGCACCATTTGGAGGGCTTCTGTGGAGAAGCCCGCCAAAAAGTGGAACAAAGGACTCAACCTTGGTTAGAGTTACAAAGACGGACACGAACGCCATTTTAGAAAAGAGTTCTGGCAAAAAGACCCAACCGTTGATTTAATATTAAAAAAAATAAACCGGCGGTATCTTTAACATTGCACCAAAAAGTGGTGCGTTTAAAATCAATGGGAAAACCCTATAGAGAATATTCCGGTGGAATATTTGGCGTGGTAACCACTGCCACCAGCCAGAAACTCGACAAGGGGGGACTGGACAGTGCCCCCTTGAAAACAGACCCAGGGACAATCGAATTACCGCTTCCAGTACTTCCACAATATGATGGTTTGTAGTGGTTCTTTTCACAATTTAGGACTAGTAAAGTCAATGGTGACTTTATATGCCCTGGGAGACAGTAGTCAGTCCCAGGGTATGGAGTCTATGTTTGGGGGTCACTATGACACCCCTGTGTTACTATACTGAGGGTGCTGTGTAACACATACACAAAAAATAGATGATACCCTATGGAGTAAAAGACCCCATAGCCCAAAATCACACAAATAGTCAGAGACATAGCACAAATCATGCCTAAGAGTGGGAGTAAAAGTGTCTCACTCTTAGCAGGAGAAAAAAAAGAATCCAGCAAAGCTGCTGGGGGACTCACTAGGTTTGGGAAATTAGCCTTATAAGAGAATTCTTCCTAAAACTCGCCCTCCCCCCCCCCAGACTAAGGGACAGGAGGATTGAATCCACTCCTGGATGAATCTTGTACCTCTAGTCGGTTACAAACATCCTAGACGACCATCAGCATTTTGGTGGTGACACCTTGACCTGTGTTCAATGGATAAATCAAAGGTTTTCCTGTGTAAGCTATATGACCTACACACCCTGTGAGGAACATCTTCCTTGTTAAATCTATAGGGGATCTGGTTGACCAGTCCCTCAGAAGTTGGTACAACTTCTGAACCTGTGTTAGGCTTTTTCAAGGGGTCCTTATAAAGGATTCCCTTAGACCTAGAGGGGCCTCCAAGGTTCCTCACCACCTCTCTGTTGGAAGCAGGTTGGATCTCAGGCCTCTTGGTTGGAGGGGTTGGGTTTAGGCATTGTACCTGCTTCCCATTCCTCTTATATCTTAGCTTACCTACTTTAGGAGTTTCACTCCCAACACTAGGATTTGAGTTGAAGTCTTCAGTAGAAGGTCCAACAGTCTGAAGGTTTTTGGCCTTAGACTTTTCTTTTCTGGCTTTCCACCAGCACTGAGAATTACCAGTTCTCTTAGGCTTAGGTAGGGGTCCAGTTGGTCTATCCACCTCTTCCTCAGAAGCAGGAGGAGTCAGAGACTCTAAAACTGGGGGAACAATGATGGAGCTTGGTTCGGGCTCCCATTTCCCTAACATTTTAGCCTGAAATTTGCCTGGGTTAGAGGTCAATTCACTAACACCAGGGCTTGTAGTGGGGTTCTCAGTAGAGGTTCCCGCAGGCTTAGAGTGGTCCCTTAAGCTAGCCCCTCTAGCCAATTTGGTTAGGTTCTGCTGTTCCATACTGGGAGGCCTGGGGCTACTGGACACTACTCCTAAAGTTCTTAGGTCATTCCCCAACAGGACTCTCCCAGGCACCTCAGTCTTAATACTGACAGGAATCCTCACTGTCATGTTATTACACTGAATGAGGGCTGGTAGAATAGGAACCATCTGGACAGGGCCTCCAGAATTTCTAGTGGGACCTTTGGGTGCCTTAGCCACATCCTCAGGTTTGAAAAAGCTTTCATCCACTACTGTTCTGCTAGCCCCAGTGTCTCCCCTGGCAGGAGTATCCTGGCCATTGACAAGAACACTGTCCATATAATATATTTTAGAGTTTGCTGGTAGGGAGTAATAGATTTCCCTATTCTGGCTGCTAACCAGACCCATAGGCTCTAATGATACACTTGCTTGAAGACTCAAGGGTTCTTCAGCAAAGACTTCAAAGTGAGCACTAGCCACTTGTACTTCCTCCTCAGAAGTGAAGGCTAAGGAGACTGTGCTGATCCCTGTCGGTTTACCCTTACATCTGGGATCTCCTTTGACGTGGTCAGTTGCCCCACAGAGATAGCATGTTCCAAATGCTCCCTGGAAGGGTGGCTTGTTCTGACCTCCTTCTGGTTTGTGACTAGAAGGTACACTAGCCTGAGGGGGTTTCCCTGGTGGTTTACCCTGGTTATTTTGTTGTTTGTGGCCCTCTTTGGTATGGGAGGTATTAGAATTCTCTGAATTCACTTTTGGTGGCTGCTTTCCCTTATCCTTTTTCTGAGTGACCCCTGAATCCTTGTGAGTAGCCCTGTTATCCACCCACAAGTCAGAAGCCTTAGCCAGCTTTCTAGGATCTATTTCCTTTGAATCAGCCAAGTGCTGTCTGAGCTCAGGAGAGCAGGCATCATAAATTGACTCCAACATAACAAGATTCTTCATTCCCTCATAAGTGTTCACCCTGTAACCCTTAATCCATCCCTCTAAGTTTTTCAAACTTTCACTCACCCAGGTAGCCCAAAGGGTACCATCATGCTTTTTGAGGGTCCTAAACCTCTTAAGGTACTGGGAAGGGGTCTTCACAAATCTAGCTATTAAAGCTAGCTTCACACATTCATAATCCTTCTTATCCACCTCCCCCAACTCCATTACCACATCAGATGCAACAGGGGGGAGCCTAGAGAACAACCAAGGAAGTAACTCATTCCCTGAGATGTCCTGGAGCCCATGATTATACTCAAACATAGCCAACCAATCTAACACATCCAACTTAGGCTCATACATACCCACAATCTCTTTAGGCATCCAGGGTCTTTTGGGACTGGAACTCTTAGAGGATCCGGAGAGAGAAGCATTTTCAACAGACAATTTCTTCATCTCTAGCTCATGCTTGAGCTCCATTTCCCTGAGCCATAGTTCATGGTTTAATTCTTGGTGCCTTTGTTCTGCTTGAGCATCAAGTCTCTTAAACTCCAATTCAAGCTTCATTTTCTCTAGTTCAATACATTGAGGACTAAATGTGGGACCTGGCAAAGGTCCAGTAGGTACAGCTGGTAGAGCAGACAGAGGCCCAGGGGGGACAACTACAACAGCCTCACCCTCCTCTTCTGACTCTGCCTCAAGATTATCAATACTTTAATCCATAGCAATATCATCACTGTTATCTACATTTGCTGGGCGAGAAGGCTCCTCTGAACCACTACTCAGACTTTGGTTTGCTAACAATCATTGTATTAGCTCCATTTTCTTGCCTTTCGTCAGGAGATTCTATGTCAAGACCGGAGGCTCCCATTATGCTTCTGTTTCTTTTATTAATATATAAATAGAAAGCTCAGCAGCAAGTGTTAATGCACCTTATTGAAAGCGCAGGAGTGCGTGGCAGACAAAAGGTGCATGAAAAAACACAAAGAACTTAGTAAATATTAACAAAACAGTGTAAGTCGAAGAAAAAACTCCATTTCCCAAGATGCTTCAGGAAAAGGTCCAGCAAAGGGTCACTAACATGTGACTTAGTCCACCAATGAATAACTGGCTGTCCATATAAACAGTCATACAAATTATGTCACTTTCTCTTTCTTGCTGCTCACAGCAAAGATAAGTACCCATTTTTTATCTCCTTGTTCATAAAAAAAAAAAATTTAGAAATTTAAATTTAAATATATTTTAATAAGGTGAATGATGTTTACATAATTTATTTAGCGTTTTACTATAATCAGCATACACGCGCGTAACGCGCTTCATCGTCTGTCAGTTTCACTCGATCCTCCGCGTTAGCAGCTTCGCTGCCGCGAGAGGATCTCTGCAGCTGACAGGAGCCCTCGCATTCGCGAGCGGCCCTGTTAATTTATTCACCCCTCCGTGCGCGGCCTCCGGCTCGCTCTTCACTGCCTCAGAGCCCGGGAAGGCCGCACACCGAGAGCATTTCGCTCGCGGTGGCCTTCCGTAGCCACTAGAGGGAGCCTCTGCTCACTGAGTCCTTTCCTCAGGCAGCTGGCGCTCGCTTGTCATTTCCGTTACTTCTACAACGGAATTTGAAAGCGAGCGCCAGCTGCAATTACGAGCCCCTTTCCTTTCCTCGTTTCAACGACATAAAAAAAAAAAAAAGGAAGAAAGAAAGAAAACGAAATCGAAGGAAGTTTCACAGATAACTTCCACAGAAACAGATTGTTTTTTCCTTTGCAGCAAGGTATCGTGCTCCACACTTTCCTTGTCTGTAATTGAGTGGGCTGAGAGAAGGCTGTCTGTTGCCCACAAAGAGCATTTATATTTAAAAAAAAAAAAAAAAAGAGGTGCATTTGAAATTGATTATGGCAGCTCAGTACTTTCCTCAGGCAGATCAGGATTGGTCTGATCATGAGGAGGAAGAGTATCACATAGATGAGGTGGCAATGGCAGACAGCCTCAAAAAGGTGCTGGGATCCTCAGTGGAGACCACAATCAAGAAGGCAGTATCTGATATGCTCCTGCCTATCCAGCAGCGCCTAGACAGTATGGAGGAGCATCTTCAGGAGACCTCCCCAACAGGGAGAAAGAAAACCCACAAAAGAAAGCACCATACAGATGGGGGATGTACTCCGGCTCGTAGGAGCAAAGACTCCATGACCCCCCCGAGCCAGCCTACTCCTGCCACCGCTGCCGTCTCAGACGCCTTCTCCAGGCTTAAAAAAGCCTTCATGGACAGGAAGGACACCCCTTCCCTCGAAAGACCCTCTTACCCCGAGGAAGACAACAGGGGTATTAGACCCTCAAGCCCGGAGGGAGAACAACAGGGCACTGATGACGAAGATAGAGGGGTCTATGATAACTACCATCCCCTTTCATCCTCTGATGAGGATTCTCAAACTATAGGGTCGCGACCCTCTACCTCTGGGATTGTGGCAGTCCCCATCCCCAAGAAGGTAACGGAGGAACCCCCCACTTCCAGTGGGATGTTTGCTCCAGAAGATCTTGTGCACCCCAGATCCTCTGACTGGGAACCTTCGTCCAGAACAACCAATTACATCATGAACAGACTGCGCAAGCCTCTAGATAAGGAAGTAAGGGCCAGATTAAAGGCAGAATGCCCCCGTCCCAATATTCCTGGAAAAATAGCCCTCACCCAGGAGCTAGACTCCAAGATGATCACATTCCTAGGAAAGAATGTGAAAGACCCGAGAAAGGGTATCGACCGCGCTTGGAGGTCCTGTCAGGACAGAGTCCTGGACATTACTGGTCCTCTAGCCAAGATTATGGACCTGGCCGAGGCAGCCATTGATTCCAGTGATCCCATCGATCCAACAATCCTTTCAGGTTGGGCGCAAAGAGCCCTCTGTCTACTGGGTAATGCCAGTTGCGCCATCTCGGCTGAACGCCGTAAAGGTATTTTATACAAAATTGACGGCAAACTAACTGAGCTAGCAGATACAGAATCAGGAGCAGCAGCCCAAGGTCTGCTTTTCGGAGACCCATTCATGAAAGAAATGTCGAAATTCGTCGGCACCTTTACAGCCTTGGATAAGGCTCAAGCCTCCATCAGAAGGGTTTTTGCTACTAAGGTTTTCTCCAGGGCCGGACGAGGCAGAGGTCGCTCCTCCGGCCGCTTCGCCTTTGATCGAAGACCTCAGCAATCCCGGGACCAATACAATTCTTGGCAGGACCGCTCAGACACTTTCTTCCCCTCAAGAGGGCGGGGAAGAGGTCGTGGATGGAGAAGAAGTGCAAGACATCCAGCCCAACAGCAAACTACAGGTCAGTGTACCCATAGCAGCGTCTGCGCCACAGACACCCGTAGGGGGGAGGTTAGCTCTTTTTGCACAGGCATGGGACTCCTTATCAGGAGATGCATGGATCAGGGACGCAGCGCGCGGCCTGCGCTTAGAGTTTTTCGCTCAACCTCATCAAACCACTCGTCCTACACCATTAGTTATGTCCATAGCAGACGAGGAAGCGTTAGATGGCGAAATACGCAATCTACATCTAAAACAAGCGATTCGCCCCTGCTCAAGCCAAGGCGGATTCTTCAGTCCCATATTCTTGGTTCGCAGGAAGCAAAAAGTACGCCCAGTTATAAATTTGAGAGCTCTCAACGACTTCATTATCTACCATCACTTCAAGATGGAAGGGATACACATGCTCAGGGACATCCTGAGGCCAAACGAACGGCTTGTGCGCCTGGACTTGAAGGACGCCTACCTAGCAGTTCCTATTCACCAGGCCCACATAAGCTATCTCAGATTTTCCTGGAAAAACCAAGACTGGGAGTGCACGAGTTTACCCTTCGGGCTCTCCTCAGCGCCTTGGGCCTTTACCAAACTTCTGCGACCCGTAGTAGCTCGCTTGAGAGAACTGGGAGTAAGATTGATAGTCTATCTAGACAACATTATCTTCATGGCTCATTCTCAAGCCCTAGTAGTGCATCAGGCCAGAATAGCCATCGACCTACTGCACAGTCTTGGTTTCCTCATAAACTGGGAGAAATCTGTACTCCGTCCATCGCAGAATCTAGAATTTCTCGGATTCTTGGTGGACACCTTGAACTCGCAACTTCATCTTCCCGTGGCCAAGATACATGCGACACAGAGGGAGATCCGCAGACTTCTACAGAGAGACCTCATATCTCTTCGAGAATTGGCAAGAGTAATCGGTCTCCTGTCGTCTTCCATTCAAGCGATTTTTCCCTGTCCTCTTCATTACAGAGAATTGCAAAGGCTCAAGGGTCAGCATCTGAGATGGAGCCTCTCCTACTCTCAACGTCTGACACTGTCGACCTCTGCGCGCACGGGGCTCAATTGGTGGCTCACTCATATGGAAGCTTGGAACGGCAGAGCCATTTTCGGATCCACCCCCGACATTATCATAGAATCAGACGCCAGTCGCTCCGGTTGGGGAGCGAGATGCGGCTCTGTAGCCACAGGAGGGCTCTGGTCTCGTCAGGAGCTGAAAATGCATATAAAATGTCTGGAGCTTCTCGCCGGCTCTTTCGTTGTGCGCTCCTTTGCCAGAGGCAAAGCGAGTTGTTGTATCTTACTAAAGATGGACAACATCTCCGCAGTACGGTACATCAATCACCTGGGAGGGACCAAGTCAAGACCTCTAGCAGAATTAGCGAAGGATTTTTGGCATTTCTGTCTGGAACACCAGATCTCGGTGACAGCGGAATATCTCCCAGGGCTCACAAACATAGTGGCGGACTGGCACTCCCGTCATTCCACAGATTTCAGCGACTGGATGCTCGACAGAGAAGTCTTTCTCCGCCTCCAGCGAACATGGGGCCCCATGTCCGTAGATCTATTTGCATCCCGTCTCAACTCCCAGCTACCCATCTTTTACAGTTGGAGACCGGACCCAGCAGCAGCTGCGACCGATGCATTCCTACAGCAGTGGACCCAGGGGATTCACTATGCCTTTCCTCCACTTACAATGATAGCGAGGACCCTGGCGAAGGCCCGTCAGGAGCATGCGGACCTGGTCCTCATAGCCCCGGTCTGGACCTCTCAGACCTGGTATCCAGTTCTTCTGGAACTTTCTTCGGATTTTCCAATCCTTCTACCCCAATTTCCAGATCTCCTTCTGGATCCGTCAGGACAGCGTCACCCCCTTCTCCTCAACGGATCACTGAACCTAGCAGCCTGGAGGATTTCAGGTCAAGGTGGAGGATTACCGGCATATCAGCCACGGCAATCAACCTCATTGAGGAAAGCTGGGCCCCTGCTACCCTCAAGAGATATTCTAACTCCTGGAACGCCTGGAGTAACTGGTGCCGTAGGAACGGTTCACATCCAGTTTCAGCACCTATAGAGGAAATCCTAAATTTCCTGGCTTCATTAGTTGAAAGAGGCCTCGCTTATAGGACGGTTAACGCCTACCGCTCAGCTATTTCCGCCGGGCATGATCTCATTCAGGGGCTTCCAGCTGGAGAGCATCAGCTCGTCTGCAGACTCCTTAAAGGAATAAGACTTACAATTCCTCCCCCGTCTCGCTATGATAAGCTTTGGGACATCAACAAGGTTCTGAATCTTTTTCTGTCATGGCCGCATAACAAAGACCTGTCTCGGACTGCCTTGTCAGGCAAACTTACTACACTGCTCTGCTTAGTCTCCTGCAGGAGGGTCTCGGACGTTAGAGCTCTCGATCTGGCGGGCAGGACCTTTTCTCCTGTTGGGGTGGTATTCCATTTGCACAGGAGAACGAAATGTAACTCGAGGGTTATTTCGTACCCCGCTTTCAAAGATCAACCTAAGCTTTGCCTAGTTAAATGCTTAAAAGTTTACGAAGAGCAGACTGCCCCGCTTAGGACTTCCCCTAACGGGCAACTGCTAATAGCCCTGCGTAAACCGCACAAGGCAGTTTCGTCTCCAACCCTAGCACGCTGGGTGCGCTGGACTCTGACTCAAGCAGGAATAGATACCCTGCATTTCGGAGCCCACTCCGTTAGAGGAGCCATGGCTTCCAAAGCATTTCAGGTCGGAGTACGCCTAGAAGATATCATGAGAATGGCGGATTGGTCAGGTGAATCAATATTCAAGGAATTCTACCTGAAACCGCTAGAACAACCAGCTTCTATCGTGGTAAGCAAGCTTTAAACAAGCATAATGGGAGCCTCCGGTCTTGACATAGAATAAAGATTTTCCATAATAACTTACTAGAAATTCTTGATTCTATTAAAGACACGAAGGCGAGCATTATCCCACCCAGCAAGAGAAATAACAGCACTACCACCTTTGGGTAATAATTGTGCGACTTGTTTGGGAATGTTACTGCTTATTGAACTGACTTATGTATGTCAAGTTAACACACCATTTCTCTCCCACCCCCGTAAGGGGAACTAGGGTTCTCTGATGCATGAACTAATTCTAGTTACTTTCTTTTCTCTGACAGCGGCTTCAGACAAGCCCTCCTGATCGCCTAATCAGCTCTGCTTCGGCTCCAGTCTCGAGATGACCTCAGCTACAGTTCTTCTTTTCACCGTTTTTTTCAAGTTCGCAGCTTTCGAAAGAGGAAGTGACATAATTTGTATGACTGTTTATATGGACAGCCAGTTATTCATTGGTGGACTAAGTCACATGTTAGTGACCCTTTGCTGAAGCTTTTCCTGAAGCATCTTGGGAAATGGAGTTTTTTCTTCGACTTACACTGTTTTGTTAATATTTACTAAGTTCTTTGTGTTTTTTCATGCACCTTTTGTCTGCTACGCACTCCTGCGCTTTCAATAAGGTGCATTAACACTTGCTGCTGAGCTTTCTATTTATATATTAATAAAAGAAAGAGAAGCATAATGCTCGCCTCCGTGTCTTTAATAGAATCAAGAATTTCTAGTAAGTTATTATGGAAAATCTTTATTCTTATGCTTACAGAGAACTCTTAAACAATCAGCAGTTTTTGTAGCAAGGGACTCTTGACTATAACTTTCCATAGTTGACAGGTTTAGAAACTAAACTTTTTAGTGCTATGTTTTGTGGTTAGTTGCACTAAGGTATTTAAAAGCACCTAAAATGTATACTCAATACAAATCCCACCGCTGTAAACCAGTGTTAGGCAGAAACCTGTGCAGTTCCCTTAGGGACCACTGCAAAAAGTTTAAGACCACAGGAGAAAGCAGTAAACCCAATTGGTATCAGTCTGCACCACCCAGATTTACCTGGTAGCTGTAGCTGAGCAGTCAGACTTCTCTCAAGAAGAGTTAGACAGTATACAGAGCATACACAATAGGGTCAAAAATACAGTAGAACAAGCAAACACTGACCCAGAGCTTTGGTATTAAAAGTATAAAATTATTTATTTAAAACACACTTATGAAAATACACTGGCACTAATATATCAAGCAAGTTCAAACACAGTCACTATAAGTATATACACCTCCCTAGTTAATTATTCGACAAGTCTAGGTTAAGACACCACTTATTAACAAAGCAGAGGTGAGCGCGTAACCTTAGATGGCACTCCAATAATTCAAAAGGGAGAAAAAAGGCAGAACACAGTACCAACACTTTTAAGAACCCCCAGCAAGGCAGGAAAGGTAGGGTCTACTGTAGAGCCAGAGTTCATAGCCAGGCCCACTCATAGAGAGAGCAAGGCTGAATGTGCCCAAGATCACACAGTGGAAATGCACTCAAAGTCTTTGCAGAAAATGTCAAAAGAGGTTGGATCAGTTCAGAAAGATAAAGTTAGAAGGTTTGGAGGCCAACCCAGTTGGAAAGTCAAGGATTTACGGGACACATTGGACAGTCCGTTGCAAGGGAGGCCAGGTGGGACACAGTACCTTAGATGGTGAGAACGTTCCAGCGGGGGCAGTTGTTCCTGGCAGCGGGTGCAAGTCATGGCTTCGACCAGAGGAAGAGATGATCTCAACGAGGAAGAAAGCTGGAAGTCGTTGCACTGCCAGGGATGAAACCAGCCGCGGAGTTCCCGATGAAAAGGTACGACCCTTTTATTCGCGGTCAGTGGTGAAGCGTGGCTATCCGGCCGCCGGGGTGCTTGGCGCGGGCGATTCAACCATGAGACATCCTGGAAGGCGAAAAAGGCGAACTGGTTGGTCCCACCAGCTCCAACGGAAGAAGACTCTCCTGGAAGAAGCTCTCCTCTGTCGTTGGGGAAATGGTCAGTTCTTTACAGCAGGGCTCCACCGGTGGTGTCGTCATTGTAGATGGCTCAGCTTCTCCCCTCTTCGGATTCTTTAGGTCCTGTGGCGACTTCTGAAGTTCCAGTCCCCAAAGCCCTGCTTTTATGCAGAAAAAACCCCATTCAACAGCCTAGCTGTCACTCAAACATGCTAAGTGGTGAGCCGGGCGGCTCACCACTGGGCCAATCACACAAGAGTGCGACTTGAGTTGCTGAGGCAACTCAGTCCAGGGTGCCTAATCCCCCTCCCACACATCCTGTAGACCCCAGACAGTGACACAATTTCGAGGGCTTCTGTGCAGAAGCCCGCCAAAAAGTGGAACAAAGGGCTCGACTTGGGTTAGAGCTTCAGAGGCGAACACAAATGCCATTTTAAAACCGAGACTTGGCAAAAAGACCAAACCGGGGAATTAATATTAAATAAATAACCCGGCGGTATCTTTAACATTGCACCAAAAAGTGGTGCGTTTAAAATCAATGGGAAGATCCCATAAGAAATATTCCGGTGGAATATTTCGCGTGGTATCCACTGCCACCAGCCAGAAACTCGACAAGGGGGGACTGGACAGTGCCCCCTTGGAAAACAGACCCAGGGGCAATCGAATTACCCCTACCAGTACTTCCACAATATGATGGTTTGTACTGGTTCTGTTCACAATTTGAGACTAGTAAAGCCAATGGTGACTTTACATGCCCTGGGAGACAGTAGTCAGTCCCAGAGTATGGAGTCTATGTTTGGGGGTCACTATGGCACCCCTGTGTTACTGCACTGAGGGTGCTGTGTAACACACATACCAAAAACACATGAAGCCCTATGGAGTAAAGGACCCCATAGCCCATAAAACACATTCACAGTCAAAGGACATTCTCAAATCATGCCTGAGAGTGGGAGAACAGAGATGGAGCGTGGCGCCACCTCATCGGCGGAAGGAGGTGAGTGTCCTAAGAAAACACTGTAATGCAAAGTATGATGATAGTCCACCAATTTGTCTGTCTAAAGAGGCAATGCATGGCCCAATACATACACATTCCCTACCTAGATGTCGTCCGCAGCACAGACACATGCACATGCATGCAGCATGGCAATGCCATACCTAAAACACACCACACAAATATGAAAATTACATAAGTCGCATTGCACGCAGCTCACAACAGAAATGCATGTCACATAGCATACGCCCGCCCCAATATGAGTGACCCCGACGGATGCCTGCATGCTCCACCCATATAGCAAGCAATGTGATCATCAAAACTCCACTGCCTAATCCCCTCTAATGTGTAGAAGAGCAATAATACAAATATATGCATGATGCTTGTCAAACCATCACTCATGCCGTCCCTCTCTTGGTCCCCCATAGGCTCAGATCCTGACAGCGAGGCCCGGGACTCACCCCCACAGGCGACTATACCCCAGAAGAGGGCCAGGGATGAAGGCAAGAGGCCTTCCACTTCGAAAGGCCAAGACAAGCCATGACAGGCACTGAAGAAAAAAACAGCCCAGGATGCCATGGCACTGGTGCCGCTAAGGCCCATCACCAAAGTCCCCACAACACCTGTGACACCTGCACAGGACACAGTCGATGGGGCACAATCTGCAGAGAACAGCTCTGTTGGGGAGGCGGCAGCTACGGCACCCCTGACAGATGATGATGTGCAGGGCCAGGTGTGTGTGCCTGTCAAGGACGACTCCTCGGACCTACCTGCAACACCAAGTCCTGCCCCATCCCCCCAGGTCACACCTGTCGACTCCTACCACGACACCACCCCGGAGCAGTCGGGGGGTGAGTCCGTACAAGGGAGCATGAGTCCCACAGAGGACCCAAATGTATTTGCCCATGTCACACATGCACCCTCCACCTCCACTGGTGTACATGCGGGGGTGCAGCAGGCAGGATACGCAGCGCAGCGCCAGGAGGAGCTCACTACCCTAGTGAGGCATTTTGTCACAGATAGTGCCCAAGCAGGAGGGGCGCGACAACACTGCTTCCCTGAGGCAGGTAATTGTGGAAAGCACAAATAGATTATGCGAGGAGGTGTCTGCCCTGAGGCAGGTCCGCACTCGCATTGCAGATTCCATGGAGGCTGAGCGTCCAGCCCCCAGAATGGAGCAAGCGGCCGGCCATCCCTTCTTCGTCAAGCTCCACCCAAACCAGCCCCCTACGCAGGTCAGCGCGCACCCTGCACCGCTCGGACATGCCACCACCAGGTGCAGGAAGTGGAGGATGTAGACAGGGCAGCCTGATGAAGGCAATAGACACTGACACATGAAGCATTTGCTTGGACACCATGTGTGGGGGAGTTGTGGGAGGAGGGGGAGGTGGGGTGAGGGTGTGTGGGGGAGTTGTGGGGGGAGGGGGAGAGGGGTGAGGGTGTGTGGGGGAGTTGTGGGGGCAGGGGGAGGGGGTGTGTTGGGGAGTTGTGGGGGGAGGGGCAGTAGGAGGGGGAGAGGGTGTGTGGGGGAGTTGTTGGGGGAGGGGGAACAGGGGGAGGGTGTGTGAGGTGGAGGGTTTGAGCCCTTTAATCTTTTTTGGACAGTTAAATACACCCGTTGTGTGAAGAAAATAAATCTTGAGTGGACATTCCTTATTGCATATGTGTCATTTATTCATATACAGTGCATAGTGTACATGTACTCCCACACTCAGTGCCATCTGTCCAACTTTCATGTCAGCCTATGCAACCATGTGTGTTAGAAATATTGTGCAATCACTGACTGACACACAGCACGTCCCTCCTGTGCATCAGCACTGCGATGATGTGCACCCACATCTTCTTCATCCCCTTCATCATCACCAGGTGGTTGCAGTTCAATGTCAGGGGGCAGGGGCATGTTCCATCGGATACACATGTTGTGCAGCATGACACATGCCATGATGATCTTGGCCACCTTCTCATGCCTGTAGGGGAGTGCCCCACCCGACCGACTAAGGCAGCAAAACCGTGCCTTCAACAGGCCAATGGTCTGCTCGATGACCACACGGGTACGATATGGGACGATTGTAGTCCTCCTCGTGCCTGTTCTGTGGGTTTCGGACAGGGGTGAGGAGCCACAGCTTCAAGGGATAGCCACTATCACCTGCATGAGAGGCAATTGAAGGTATATGTTAGTCGATTCATGATGGACAGCTGTACTAGTCACACATGTCTGCAGATTATCGTTGGTCACATGCACATGTCCCTGGTTGTATGCACACAATTTTAATGCCCTCAATGTGTTCTGGGCCATGGACTTATGGTGTGGGTTGCATCTCCAAGATGATACACGGTGTACACTGCCTTGATGTTGCTCATGCATTGTGGGCGCATACCGCAGTGTTTGTGTCAAATTTGTGATGTGTTGTGTTCTGTATGATTTTCTAACTGACAGCGTTGGCAGTAGGCTCTGCAATATTAGGCATTCAGCGCTGATTATTACGATGGTGACATGCTGCACTTCTGTGGTGGTGGCGGCCCTGTGACAAGCAGTGGATTCCCTTGGTGATTTTGTTCAGTGCACTCCCATGGATGCTTGTCCTGTGTAGTGATTTGCTGCAGACATTTACATAGTGAATATTCACAGCATGTTGCTGGCTTGTGTTACGGAGGGTGAGGTACGATGATGGGTGGTTGACGTGTTGTGGGATGTGGGGTGGTTTTAAGTTTGGCATGTTATGATAGGTGTCCAGCTTACTTCATTGCTCTGGGATTTGGTTGTCATGTTCAGTTTGGGATGCTTTGGGGCACAGTGTTTTGTGATGTGCACATCATGCTGTCACATCAACAATGACACCATGGTGGTGTGTGCATCTATCCCCCATTTCAATGCCATGTGCCCTTCATACAACTTACCAAGCAGCCAGGCACGTCGTCCTGCATGTCGCTCCATGTAGCGTGGAGTTCCGCAGGAGCACTGAGTCATGTGTTGATCCATGATATCGGGCACATCAATGTGTGATGATCTTGCTGGCGTCATATACCATCTGCACATTGATGGAGTGGTATTGCTTGCAGTTGCGTTACTCAACCTCCATGGCATGCGGGACCACCAACTGCACGTGGGTGCAGTCGAGGGCACCTATACAATTTGGCATGCCTGCCAGTGCATGGAAGCCAACCTTTGTATCAAAAATCTCCCGGGGAGTCCGTGGTAGGGATATGTAGTTCCTTGTGTGCTTCAGGAGGGCATCCAGCACTTGGCTAAGCATGCGAGAAAATAAGGGTTTTGATGTGCCATGCATGTGCCCCACTGTGTGCTGGCAGGTGCCTGTGGCAAGGAAGTGGAGCACCGACACTACCTTCAGTAGAGGGGGGATGGCGGTGCGTATTTCAATGAGGCTGACAATGTCGTTGTGTATCATGTCCACAATGGTGGTGATGGTGTCCCAGTCCAGACGGTACAGGGTGTGGATCTGCTCAAGGGTTAGGTTGAATGCACTGGCTCTGATGCGAGGGATTGGTGGCTGCCTGCGTGGTACCACTGGCTGCACTGGTGGGGCATGCTGGGTCTGTCTCACCCTCTTTCTCCTCCTGCATCTCCTTTGTGGTGCCTGTTGTTGTTGTTGCTGGTGTGGCAATGCAAGCATGTCCTCCATCCCCAGTATTGCTACTACTAGTGGAATCATTTTGGTGTGGGAAGGGGTGTGGTGTGTGGGTGTGCTCCTTTTGTGCTGGCCCAGACTCCATTGCCTCCACCTGTGCTGGTTGTGTGCACCTGTGGCAGTTGGGAACACTGCACATAGCAGTTTACAGGTGGTTTGCGATGCCGGTATTGCCGGCATGCCGGTATCCCCTATTAGCGCCTTCATGATGCCGGTATTTGCATGTCCGCCTGACTTGTGATGTCCTCCTGTTATCGGCATCCCGGTATTGCCAGGCTGAAGGCCCGTGTGCCCGCGCCCTTGCTGCTATTAGAGGCACCGTTATTAGCAGTGCCTCTAATACTGGGTTCTTAGGTCGGAATAGGCCGGAGCGGTATGCGATGCCAGTAATCCTTTACCGGCATCGTTTTTCCATCACCTACAACCTCGTAATGACCCCCTTAGAGTATATGCCTGGCTAAACAGGATGAAGGTAAAGATAGCAATGTTGCAAGAGACTCACCTGATAAGGGAGAAACAAATCAAAGTGGACAAGAAATGGGGAGGGCAGGTGAAACAGGTGTACAGTTCCACATATTCGAACTATGCAAGGGGAGTACTGATATGGGTTGCCCCAGGGGTACCACTGCAGCTAATAAAGCAAGAAAGCGACTCAGAAGGAAGACTAGTGCACGGAATTCTGGAGAGTAAAGAGGTATGCTTGATAAATACATACGCTCCGAATCACGATGCAACCAAAATTTTTAGGAAACTTGCCGCCAAACTGGCCCAGTATAGAAGAAGGGTGTCCAGTCAACTCGTCGAAAAAAAACTGGTCGACTGCAATTTGGTCGACGCAATTTGGTCGAAAACCATTTCGGCGAAAAAAATTTTTTATTTATATATTTATTTTTGGGTTTTCGTTTTGTTAAAAAAATGGGTTTTTAGAGAAAAAAAGGGGGTTGGGGGGGGGACCCCCCCCAAAAAAAAAAAAAAAAGGGTTAAAATAGAAAAAAAAAAAAATTCGACTAAATGGTTTTCGACCAATTTGATTCGACCATTTGTCTGGTCGACCAATTTTTTTCGACGAATTCACTGGCAACCATAGAGAAGCAATGTTCATCTGGGTGGGAGACTTCAATTGCACTCTGGACCCGCTCCTCGACAGGTTGGATGACAAACACAGGAAGCCAGCACCACCAGCCAAGGCATTACAAACGATCCTGACTCGATTGCAGCTGGTGGACGTCTGAAGAAAGGTACACAGTGATGAGAGAAGGTATACACATTATAGTGCACCCCATGAAATATGTACACGCATAGATTATTTATTTATGGGCACTAAATCTTTGAAAGACTTTACGGGGATAAATATTAAAGCACGCACACTATCCGACTATGCACCATTACTAGCAACATGGGCACACACCCGTAGACAGGCTCCAATACCAACATGGCGGCTGAGGGCGGAGGCATTGAAGGAGGGCGAGTTTGAGGAATACTTGCATGATGTGATAGAAGATTATTTTTAGCACAACGTAGGAAGCGTAGACAGAAATGGCACGCTCTGGGACGCGTTCAAAGTGGTGATAAGGGGGGCAGCGATAGGGAAAACGGGGGGACTAAGAGAAGCCCTGGACGAGCTTGGCAACCTCGAAAGGGAGATAGAATTGGGAGAACGCCGGGCAGGGATTGCGGGAGAGGAACCTAGAGAATTAATGGTGCTGAGACTGAGATGTGTAGAACTCTGGGAGAAACTAGGAAGACTGAACTATGGGAAATATATACAGCGGCTGCATGCAGAGGGGCCAAACCTGGTAGGCTTCTGGCCTGGCTCACATAGCAGGAATGTAAGAGAGACCCAATTAATGTGATAAATGATGAAGCGGGGATAGAGGTCAGAAGTCAGGAGGACATTAACACACTATGTTCCTGCTTTTATGAGCGATTGTATGCCCCCAACCCAGAGGTGGAGCCAGGGGATATAGCAGACGCCCTGGCAGAGATAAGATTGCAAAGACTAGCAGGAGAACAAGCCCAATTATTAGACAACCCCCATACAGTGGAGCAAATAGAGACAGTAATCACTGAACTCCCAGCAGGCAAATTCCCAGGACCAGATGGGCTCCTGGGTGAATTCTATAAGTCGTATAAGGGCATTATAGCATCAAGATTGCTTGAAACGTATCAAGAGGAGTATGAGAAGGAACAACTGTCATCAGCATGTAGGAATCAGTCATTACCGATCCTTAAACCAGGGAAATCACTGCTGGAGTGTGTCTCATATAGGCCGATTTCCCTTATTAATCAAGATGCCAAAATCCTTATGGCAGTGCTGGCTAACAGCCTAAAACGAGTGATACCCACGCTGATCCATTCGGATCAGACGGATTATGTCCTGGGGAGGAAAATGACGTGGAATCTCCGAAGGCTCCACCACGTGATAGACCGGACAAACCTCATACGGGGCAAATGCGCTATAGCGTCGTTAGACGCTGTTAAGGCCTTCGATTCCGTGAATTGGAAGTGGCTGTTGAGTGTCCTCACCCACTCTGGAATAGGGGAAGTGTTCCTTCGGTGGATTAGGCTGCTGTATAAGGATCCCAGAGCTAGAGTGAAAACAGGACTACACACCTCAGAGGTCTCGAGGATATATAGAGGAACCAAGCAGGGTTGCCCGCTGTCACCGATGTTGTATATATTGGCTCTGGAACCGCTGCCGTTTTTTTTTAGAGCTGAGTATGGGGACACAGGGATAGACATAGACGGAGTGGTGCATCAAATTTCACTGTACTCTGACGACATGCTCCTTTTTGTGGGAAACCCGCGAGAAAACCTGTCCTGCTTGCTAGAAGCGATTGATGCATATACCACACTATCAGGCATAGCCCTCAATAAAGAAAAGTCCTCATTATTCCCCTGGCAGACCTAAGACGTGTCCCCTCGAACCAACTTCCAGATCTGGGCCTTACGTGGGCACCGCGGTCCTTCTGATATCTGGGCATAGAAATACACCATGACACCGTAGACACACACATAATTAACACACATGCAGCCCTTGATAGAATACAAAAGGCTATGGACTTCTGGGGGACACTTCCACTGGGAATGATGGGGAGAGCGGCCCTCTTGAAGATGGTGGTACTGCCACGTATGTTATACTACTTCACGAACATCCCATATGACATACCCAGGGCCTTCTTCACAAAACTGAACACAATAGCACGAACGTTAGTGTGGGAGGGGGTGGGGGAGGGGGAGGGTCCAGGATTGCCATGACAACTCTGCAAAGAAACTATGAAGCAGGAGGCATTAGATTGCCAGACTTCAAACATGGTGAGACTTGCAATAACCCTGTGGAGCAGAGCGTGTAAACTTCAGGGGATGAGAGACCCCTGCTCGACACAGATCACCGTAGCGGGATTTGTAAGCCAGGGCGCAGGAACTCTTGCAACATATCGATCCCAGTGGGAGGCCAAGGGTGTAGCACAGATAGGAGACCTGAGGAAGGAGGGACAATGGATGAAATTCCAGGATGTCGTAGAGGACCAAGATATACATGGGGGCCAGTTTATTCTACACACCAGCATGATAACGACAATCAAGAAGAGATGGGCAGAATGGCCGGAGGATGATGAGATGGGGGGAGGGTTGGATGCATGGTACGACATATCAGAAGGGGGTCACACAGCTTCTAGACTTTATGAACAGTTGCTAGAATCCAGCAACGCAAAAGTGCTATAAATGAGAGAACGCTGGGAAGGCGAGGTCCAGAAGCCCTAAAGCGAACAGGAATGGGCTAGAGTGCTGAGATATCCAAACCAAGTGTGCATGAATGTAACGTTCAGACAAGCGCAGTTATACCTTACGCACAGGGCATACATTACTCCCGGAAGGATGACCATGATGAGACAGGGAGAACCTCGTAAATGCCCGCGCTGCTCCGACGAAGAAGCAGACATGTTGCAAATGTTTTGGACCTATCCAGTAATACAGACTTTCAGGGAGTGGATTAAGGAGAAAGTGGCGAGGGGTGGAATCCAAATGCAAGTGTGGAATCCTGAGTCTTACTTACTGGGCCTTTTTACAAGAGGAGCCAGACAGAGGACGCACATGGCCAAAATTAAGGATTTGGTGTGCATATTGGCCAAACGTCGGATAGCAATGGCATGGAACTCCAGAGCGGGCCCAACTATAGACTCATGGTGGTCTGATTACCAGAAGTGGGCACTGGTGGAAACAGTGGTGTGGACAAGAGCAGTGCAGAGGGGGGAAGGGGAGAGTGGGCAAAAGATACGGGCATGGAACTCTCTGATGCAAGACCTATTTGGTCAAGGGGCAGGGAGCGGTACAGATGACCCCAGGAGAGGGGAGGAACAATAACTAGAAGATGACAGTGGTATGGCGTGCCCCCTAAATGAGCGGATGAGCAGGGGAAAGGGATCTGAGAGTGACCGAACGGAAGACGGAAGACCAGGGGAGCATGGCTGCAAAATCTCTCCATGAAGATGAAAATGTAGAGCGGAATCCACGCAGTAGTGCCATAGTGAAAGTTATGTTTTGTTTGTTTGTTTGTTATTGGTTATTGTTTCAAAAAAATATAAGAAAACGTTTTTTAAAAAAAAGTTTTAAATGGGGTTGGTGGAAACTGATTGAGAAGGCCCTTCAGGAACAGGGCTGTGACCGTAATAGTAAAAAAGGAACACAGACAGGACTGCCAAATACCCTTTGACTGTGGCAACCTGAAGGCCTGAAGAAGCCAGTGACAGAAGGAACTCCATCACAGAGGTGGTGGGGCAAGAGTTAGGGACAGTCTTGCGTTCCCTGCGCCACGCCTCAAATCTTCTCCACCTGCACGTTTACAGTGATCTAGTAGAAGCTCTGCTTGCAGCCAGCAATACCTCTAGTACCTCCTCTGAGAGGTCCCAGTCATCATACCTCATCATCTCGAGAGTCACGCATGGAGGTTGAGGGAAACTGGGGTCGGGTGGAGCACTCAACCCTCTGACTGGGTTAGGATGTCCGGACGCTGAGGCAACCGGTGAGGCGGACGATGGTCATATCCAGGAGATCTGAGAACCATGTTCTCCTCGCCTGATCCGGGGCGATCAAGATCATGGTCGCTCGAAATCTCTTCAACTTCTTGGAATGACGAGACCCGAGGGGAAGGCGTAGTGGAGAGGAAAGATCCAAAACCACCAGAAACTCATCCCCCAGAGCACCGTTTGCGGGGAATTCCCTGGAGCAAAACTGTTCGCACTTACTGTTGGGCTCCGTGGTGAACAGATCCACCACCCCAGAGAGCAAAGACCTCCTCCTGGACTTCCCGGCACACTTCCCACTCGTGTGAGACCGAGCTCTGCCTGCTCAGAGCATCCGCCAAAGTGTTCTCTGTCCATGCAAGATGAACTGCCGAGACCGAGATTTGGTACTCTTGCAACCGAAACCACAGCTAAATTGCACACCACGCTGCTTGTTGAGGTAGTGCATGGCCACCGTGTTGTCCATCAGGACGAGGACATGCTTCCCTCTGAGAGACGGGGCAAAGGCCCTCAGAACTAACCTGATGGCCCGCAGCTCCAGCCTGTTGATATGCCACTTGGCTTCTGATGGAGACAAGAGGCCGCTCACCTGAAAATCCTCGCAGTGGGCAACCATGAAGACTCTGGCCTGGGGCCAAGGAGGCCAGAAGGGTTCCCCCGCCACAGATTGCTGCGTGTGATCCACCAGCTGAGTTTGCGTACTACTTGGCTGGACACTGAAAGGCTATTCGTGAGTGTTAGGGAGAATTCTCTGTAAAGGCTAATTTCCCAAACCTAGTGAGTCCCCCAGCAGCTTTGCTGGATTTTTGGGGTTTCTTTTTTTTCCTGCTAAGACATGATTTGAGGTGTTCCTTTGACTTTGTATGTGTTTTATGGGCTATGGGGTCCTTTACCCCATAGGGCTTCATGTGTTTTTGGTATATGGGTTACACAGCACCCTCCGTGCCGTAACCCAGGGGTGTCGTAGCGACCCCAAACATAGACTCCATACCCTGGGACTGACTACTGTCTCCCAGGGCATGTAAAGTCACCATTGGCTTTACTAGTCTCAAATTGTGAACAGAACCAGTACAAACCATCCTATTGTGGACGTACTGGTCGGGGCAATTCGATTGCCCCGGGGTCGGTTGTTCGAGGCGGCACTGTCCAGTCACCCCCGACCGAGTTTTGGCTGGTGGCAGTGGATACTACTTTTTATATTCGACCGCAAATATATTCCTATGGGATTTTCCCATTGTTCGAGGCTACCACTTTTTTAAAATAGCCTCAAACATACCGCCGGTTTATTAAATTAATTTAAATTCACTGGTTGGTATTTTTTGCTGAAACTTGGTACCAAAATGGCGTTTGTGTTCGCTTCTGTGACTCCAACCCAAGTCGAGCCCTTTGTTCCACTTTTTGGCGGGCTTCTCCACAGAAGCCTCCAAAAGTGGTGCCACTCTGTCTGGGTACCACAGGGGGTGTGGGAGGGGGTTTAGGCACCCTGGACTGAGTCACCTCGGCAACTCAAGTCGCATTCTTGTGTGATCGCCCGGCTCACCACTTAGCATGTTTGAGTGACAGCTAGGCTGAATGAATGGGGGTTTTCTGCATAAAAGCAGGGCTTTGGGGACTGGAACTTCAGAAGTCGCCACAGGACCTAAAGAATCTGAGGAGGGAGAAGCCGAGCCGACCTGCAACGACGACACCACCGGTGGAGCCCTGCTGAACCATCTCACCACTTTTCCCGATGACAGTCCGGAGAGTCTTCTTCCTTTGACTGGTGGGGATAACCAGTTTGCCCGTCTTTTCGCCTTCCTGGACCATCTCGTGGCCGCCTTGCCCGTGCCAAGCACCCCGGCAACTGGAATACCACGGTTTACCACTACCGTGAAGAAAAGGGTGGTACCTTGTAACCGGGAAACTCAGCGGCTGGTTTCTTCCCTGGCAGCGCAACGACCTCCAGCTTTCCTCCACGTCGAGACCTCCTCTTCCTCTGGAGGAAACACCGACTTGCACCCGCTGCCAGGAACAACTGCCCCCGCTGGAGCGTTCTTCCCACTTTCAGGTACTGTGTCCCGCCTGACTTCCCTTGCGACAGATCGTTCGGGGTGACAGTAAATCCTCGACTTTCTAACCTGGGTTAGCCTGGGACCTGTTAACTAACTTTTCCTGACTTGATCTCAATCTTTTTGTGAACTATTCACAAAGACTCTTTGGGCATAACCCACTGTGTGATCCTGGACACATTTCGCTTGCTCTCTCTAAGAGTGGGCCTGGCATTTGAACTTCCTTGCTCTCCAGTAGACTTTGCCTAACCTGCCTCACTGTGGTTCTTTGAAAAGTATTGAAATTTGTGTGTTTTCATAACTCTGCCTTTTTCCCTCCCTTTTTAATAACTTATTAGAGTGCCATCTTATGTTAAGCGCTCACCTCTGTCTGAAAATAAGTGGTGTTTCTCATTAAGACTTGTCTAATAAGTAATTAGGGTTGTATATATATAATAGTGACTGTGTGTTGAATTTATTTACCTCTCTTTGTGCTAGTGTAATTTACAAGTGTGTCTTTAAATAAATAATTATATACTTTTACACCAAAGCTCTGGTCAGTGTTTGCTTGTGCTACTGTATCCCTGTACCTATTGTGTATACTCTATATACTGCCTAACACATCTTGCCACAGCTACCAGGTAAATCTGGGTGGTGCAGACTGCTACCAATTGGGTTTACTGCCAACCACCTGTAGTCCTAAATCTTTTGCAGTGGTCCCTAAGGGAACTGCACAGGTTTCTGCCTAACAGTGAGAGCTCCCAGGTACTGAGACCACTGGTCCTTCAGGAGCCACTGGAGGGATTTCATGCACAGCCTGCCCTCTGGCACTAGAAAAATACAGGAGGCCATGAGACCCAAGAGGTGGAAGAAGGAAGCCTCTGGAAGAGTGGCGTGGTTCTGAAACAAATGCACCATCTGGGCTATGTTGCTGACTCTCTCCTTGGGAGGAAAAGCCTTCCCCACCCGGGTGTCTAGGACTGCTCTGATGAACTGGAGCCACTGAACTGGTGTCAAATGGTACTTCTTCAAGTTGAGGTAGAAGCCCAGCCTGTGCAGTAGTAGGCACGTGTCCTCCAGGTGAGACAAGGCCTGCCCGGCTGACTGCCCTCGGATCAGCCAGTCATCCAGATACAGAAATACATGGACTCCGGATCTCCTCAAGTGAGCAGCAACTACTGCCATGAGCTTGGTGAAGACCCTTGGTGCGGAGGTCAACCCAAAGGGAAGCACTTTGAACTGATAGTGGAACCTTAAGAACTTCCTATGGTTTTCATATATCGGCACATAGAAAAAAGCATCCAGTAGGTCTATTGACACCAGCCAGTCCTGTAGTTCAAGAGTGTGGAGAATCTCTCTCAACATCACCATCCTGAATGTGTCCTTCCTCAGGAACTTGTTGAAGGCCCTGAGGTCCAGAATGGGACGGAGACCTCCTCCCTTCTTGGCCACCAGAAAATACTGTGAAAAACCAACCGACCCTCTCTGATCGGGAGGCACTGCTTCCACTGGATCCCTTCGACAACGTGGCTCTCAGTTCTTCCTGAGCTCCTGTCACGGTTGGATTGGGGGAGGCAGAGGTCTGTCTGGAGGCCTCTTTAGAAAAGGCAGACAATAACTCCATGAAATCAACTGCAGGGCCCAGGCATCAGAAGTAATTTCCTCCCACTGGGACCAATGCCCTGCCAACCGTCCACAAACCGGTGCATTGTGGGCGGGGAAATCAAAGCAGTTTAGAGGGCGCTAGTGACCCGGCCGCTGCTGTTGCTTGTTGACCTCTAGAGGCCCCTCTGCCCCTTCCGGGGCGTGAGAAGCACAGCTGCCCTTGCCTGGCTTGCATTAGCTGCGCCTTCCTGCAATAGGGCACAAAACGTCTATAGCCTCTGCCCCTGCAGGCAAAGCTGAAAGCAAGATTGGTCGGCTGTGCCGCTAGGCGCAAAGATTTAGCAGCCAACTTTGATTCCTTGAATTTCTCTAAGGATTCGTCTGCTTTCTGCCCTAAAAGCATTTCACCTTCAAAGGGCATGGCCAGCAACCTGTTTTGAACATTTAGAGAGAAGCCAGGAGTTTTTAGATAGGCTTGGCGTCTCATTACAACTGCTGTACCCATTGCTCTGCCAACGCAGTCTGCTAACGCCCAGACCTGCTTGAAATGACTGCTTGGCTACCTCCTTCCCATCCTCCATCAACTGTAGAAATCTGTCCCCCATGGCACTGTCAGGGACGTATTCAGCAGCATGTTCCACAGCTTTCCATAAGCCAAAAGAGTACTTGGCGAATCCACATGTTTTGTTAGTGGCTTTGAGCACCATGCTACCAGAGGTGAACACCTTTCTGGCCAATGTGTCAGATTTCTTCCCCTCTCTGTCCGTAGGTAGATTAGAGGTGGATGCCGCAGGTCTGGTGGAAATAGTGGCAGCCTGTATAACCAAGCCTTCCGGGGAAGGGTGTGTGGCGAGGAAAGAAGGGTCTCCTCTTGCCAGCCTATACTTCCCTGTAAAATTGGCATTCACAAGGGGAATGTAACAAGGGTGCTGCCATAAGGATGCTAAAGGGTCTGCAATGGCTGGGTTGAAAGGCATGTTACGCTCGACTGTAGGACTCTCGTCCAAAATGTCGGTAAACTCATACCCCTGAAGAGGGGTAGGGGTCGCCTTCAACCCTAGGGTGTCAAGTACCCTGTAAACCAGATCCCTGATCCTAATATTAGCGTGGGTGTATGGCTGGTTTCGCAGTAGCTCAAGGTCTGGGCAAGTATCCAGACCATTGGCGCCATGTAGACCCTGAGCTAGGGCCAATAAATCAGCCTGGTCATTGAAAAAATCAACGCTGCCAGCTCCCGTGTAGACGGGGTCGACTGAGTTCTCGGGGTCATCGATGCCAAATATGGAATGCATCGAATTGAAGAAACCTGATCTCGACAGCGGCACAAATGAACTGTCGCTGACTGTTGGTGCAGAGGGCTTGAGAATAGGTTTCGAAGCCAAAGCTTTTGTTGCTGAAGGTTCTTTCAGTGCTGAGAGACACTCGGATAATCGATGGGCGTCATGCGCCCCGGCCTTACGGCCCTCCAGCGACTTCTGCCTGGTAGGAGTAACGCCCATAGACGATGTCGAAGGAGTGGCTGGCTTGGGGTCGGGAGCACAGAGGGTCACTTTTGCTGCCAAAGCTTGCTGGTTGGGGGCCAGAACCGCACCTAAAGTAGCTTGCTTCTTGAACATTTCTAACATTGAAGTTTTAAAATGTTCCCACTCCCTCTGAGTGGTCAGCCCTGACGTGGACTTGTGTTGATGGCCCTAGTGCTGCTTCTTCTTGCGCGAGGAAGAGGAATGGCTCCTGGAATGGGACAGTTTCTTGGTTTTCTTGCGATGTCATTCATTCCCCTTGTCGGGAATGGGCTCCTCCGTCTCGGCCTCCGAAGACCAGATGAGCGACCGCGCCAGTGTCTTGGCACATGGTTGTCCCACAGCCAGTTTCCTGGTCATCTCAAGTAGGCATTTCGGCTGCATCTTTGCGCACGACGCGCAGGCCTCCGTATCGTGACTAACACCTAGACTCCATAGACAGATGTTGTGGGGGTCGGTCCGAGATATTTTGGCCACGCAATCGCGGCATTGCTTGAAGCCCAAAACCCTGTGAGACAACATTGCAATGAGGTTTGAAGAAAAATATACAAACAGTACAAAAAGAATAGTGACGTGCTATATATACAAAGCCTGAGGTCACTTCCAGAACCAACGGTCGAGAGCCAGACAAGAAGGATCGAAGATCCACGGCTGAGTCAAGGTCCACTATGCTCCATGTCGAAAAGTTTCCGAACAGCAGAGCTGGATGATGGATATCTATCATTATGAGGAATCTGCGGGAGAAAAGCAATCCATTGAACTCCAGGCACAAGAAATACGTGGACCCCGAATCTTCTGAGGTGAGCCGCAACTACCGCCATGGGCTTGGTGAAGACCCTTGGGGCGGAGGTCAGACCAAAGGGAAGCACCTTGAACTGATAGTACTTGTCCCCTATGGTGAACCTTAGGAACTTACTATGCTTTCGATGGATTGGCACATGGAAATAAGCATCCTGTAGGTCTATTGAAACCAGCAAGTCCTGTATTTCGAGAGCATGGAGAATTTCTCTCAATGTCACCATCCTGCATTTGTCTTTCCTCGTGAACTTGTTCAAGGCCCGAGGTCCAGAATGGGATGGAGACATCCTCCCTTCTTGGGTACCAGGAAATACCAGGAATACCAACCCGATCCTCTCTGCTCAGGAAGTACCTCTTCCACGGCACCCTTCAACAACAGAGCTCGCAATTCTTCCTGGAGCTCCTGTTCCGGTTGGATTGCAGGTGGAGGGGGTCTGTCCGGAAGTGTTCTTTAAAATGACAGACAATAACCCCAACTGAATGAGCTGAAGAGCCCAGGCATCGGAAGCACCGACCGTCCACCAACCGGTATGTTGTGAGAGGCTGGGTCGCCCCATTCGCTGACCCTGCTTGTTGGCCTTTAGAAGCCCATTGCCTTAAGGAGCATACCGCCTGTAGCCCCATGCCCTAGAGGTGAAGCTGAAGGCAGGTTTGGCTGGCTGCGCAGCTAGGCCTAAAGATTTAGCAGCGATTTTGGATTCTTTAAATTTCTCTAAAGAATCATCAGCTTTCTGGCCGAACAGGAAATCGCCCTCGAGCTAGATGTAAGAGCCGATCATGATCCTCAAAATAATCGACACCTCCCGTGCCCATGTAAATGGGATCGACACCCCTCTGGGTCTCCGTGTCATCAGCGCCGCATATACCTGGCATGGTATTGAACAATTCGGTCCGGGAATGCGGGGTAACACGCCAGACTCGAGATGGGTGAAGCGGTAAATGCAGCAGTAACACCATTACTGCTGCATTTAAAGGCTACCGCCCAACTCGTGATGAGGCCAGTAGGAGAGTAAGGAAGTGAGATTGAAAGGTCACTGGGAGAGTCAAAGGAGGGTGAGAGAAGGAGGGGTGTTGTGTAGTTATTGGAGAGTAGTAGGAGAGGAGAGTAGTAGAGAGTAGTAAGGGGGCTAGTAGTGTAAAGTACAGTGGATGGTCATAGTAAAGAATGGATGTGAGACAGAATAACATTGGAGGGACAGAAGAGAGATAAAGAGTGCGAGAGAAGAGAGAGTGGGAGAATGAGAAGGTGGAGTGTAGAAGGAAGGGAAAGGAAGGGAGGAACATCAAGATGATGAATACAAGGGTTCAAGAAAGAGAAGAACAACTGAAACCAGGCCAGTTGGAAGGTATCAATTCCTGGTTTGAAGACCTTTGCAGCTATTGCTGAACCCCAGTCAAGGATCACCTAGAAGACCCACAAGGGAATCAGACAGATAAGGCAGTTGCCTGTAGGCCCTCAAAGTTAGCCAGCAGACCCTAGACCATAGGATCGGGGATGTCTGGGCTATGGTGGGAAAATCCCAGGGGAAGAAGAGAGAGCGAAGGACAGTCCTTAGGAGGACCACCTTTAATTTACTAGCAAAAACCCTTAAACCTTTTCTGAGAGTTAGTGTATTCTGGAGACCATCTGTGTCTCAGTGTAAACCCACAGGTCTGGTCTTTCTCATCATAGAAGTCTTGGGTACAAATACATTTTCTTACCTTGTCCCTTGCCGTTTTCACTCACAGTCTTAACGTACAACTCTGCCTCGTCCGTTCTCTTCCTGGTCCAATGTGGTTTACTCCTTGCCAGTCTCGGGTTGGAGTGGCATCTCTCAGGTTGAAGGTTGTAGTGTTGAAGTTCTGGACTTTCTTGCAGCAAGGACTGCAGCATTGCACAGAACTGATGTAGACCAGGAGGGCCACTTGATGCCTGGTTGGGACCTACTTTTCTTCCCTGTCATGATCCTACCACCCATGGCTGTCTCACATTCCTCCTTGCCAAACCAATTCACATCTGTAACTGGAGGCCTGTCTCTACATCTTACTTCTTAACTTTGTGCTAGCTGTTGGCTGGCCTACTCGACTTTCTGCCATGAGATTGTTCCTCTCCCAGACAACGAGTAGACTAGCTTTGTCTTACTGTTTGACTGTTACAAGCCCATCTAGAGAAGCTACCATCACCCTTCTGTCTTACGTTCGGCTCCTTCTGTACTTATCCAAGTATGGGCCTTTTCTCCCCATCTGTTCTCCTCCTTCCTTCCCCCATCGCTTCACCTCATCCACCCTCCGTTGTTTTCCCTGCCCCCTCCTGATCTTCACATCTTCAAACCTGCTCTGTCCTCTCCCCTCCTTCTTGATGTTATTCTACTCACATCTCCTCCTCCTTGTTTCTGCTCCATCCTCTGTTCTTTTCTCTCCTCCTGGGCTTCACCTTCTTAACTCTTCTACTCTCTTTCCTCCTGTTGCTTGATATTAACCTCCTCCAACCTTCTTTCTCTCCCCATCTCCTGCTCCTCTACTTCTCCTTGCACCTCCAACTGCCTCTATACCTTCTTCTATCTCCGCCCCTTCACCTCCAGATGTTTTTGTACTTGCACTTTCTACTGCTACTAAAGCTCTATTCTAGACCTGAATGATGACATGACGGAAATCTTGTTGTTAATCTATCCCTCCATGTTGCAGAAGCTCAGCCCCCAGTACACCGCCTTCAGAATAGATGGAATCCAGATCCCAGTATCAACATCAGTAAAAACAATGTCCGTCCACCTGGATATCTCCTTATCGCTCACCAAACAAGTGAGTGTGGTGGCCTCCTCGGCAGCCTACACCACCAAACGTATCAATTCAGTCGACAATTCCTGTCGCCTGAGAGCTGCCTAAACATTGCAAGAGCAATCACAGGAGCAAAACTGGATTATTGTAATGTCCTCTTTGCTGGTACCTCCAAACGGAACATCAATAAGCTACAGATTATTCAAAATAACTATCTCTGAGCTGCTTTAAATATTCCCAAAAGAGACCATATCTCTCGTGTGTCAGGGGTGGTTTGACATTCCTCTTTTGAAGCTTTTTGTATCATGTAGCTGGTTTGCAACAACGCACTGATGCCTCAGTGTTTAGGCGCTTTACAAATGTAAAACTAAATAAATAAATGTGGACTTCCACCTCCACCTGCACCTTAAGCTCTATCCGCTACCCCAAATACCAAAATTGCTTTTCACTCCCTGCAGGTGTTTATGCTTCCCAGTTCCCTCCATGTGAGCAGGATCTTTCCCATGGGTCTGATGCTGGGGTTCCTAATTATTACTTGTCAGAGTTTGCCCTCGGGGAGGGAACATTATGGATTTCTGTGTGTAGGTGTTAGGCAAAGTTTGTATGCAGTACCCTTTGGGACCACTACACACAACTAGGACTACAGGTGGAAGCAAAACCAACCATTGGTATACGTCTGTACTGCACAGTTTTGTGGTAGTGCTGCTGAGCAGCATGGCTTATCTCAAGAGGGAATGTGAGCTGTAAGGATGTTACACAGAGGTCTATAATTACAAGTATTCAAATAGACTCTTGTACTCAAGGTTTCTTGGTAAAACACGTATTAATGAATTTCACAGTCAGTTATAAAACATTCACTAGAAGGAGGCAGTCTATATCACACACAAATATACTTCAGTACTTCACAATATAAGGTTCTGAGGCATTTAAACTACTTTGAAGGAGGAGCAAAATGGCATTCAGAGCATTTGAAGTTGAAGTTGGAGCAAAAAGGCATACGTTAATAAAAGAAATATTACAGTTACTCGAAAACAGAGAAATAGTTTGAGTTCACCAGAGGAGTTGATTAAATGCAATAGGTCAGGCCAAAGTCAATGGACTAAAGTATTGTATTGGATAAAGCAGTTCTCGAAGTTAAACGGAAACGTATTTGCCAAAGTTCTCAGAAGTAGTTAGTAAAAGATTGATTCATATGTTGGGTCACAAGCTGACTATGCCTGCAAGTTGCCAAAGTTTCAAGCACGATCACAGTGAGAGGTAAATTCTCTCAGTCGGGTTTTCACAGTACCTTACAATGAAGAAAAAGATGCAGCTGAAGACGTCTGTTCCTGGCAGTTACTGCAGATCTCGCTGTTCCTGAGCCTCAGTCGTGGGGACAAGAGGGAGGACATCGGGGGACTCCTGCACTGCACGGGGACTGGTCAAAAAGCTGGCAAAGGCAAATCTTCAATTCCGGTAGCTGTAGTCAAGCACACAAACTGGTGTCCTTTTCCCTGGCTATTCGGTTTCCTGCAGCACTCTGAGGAAAATACAACCAGCTCCGAGAATGGTATCCAGGTGGCTTACGAGTTGATTGGTCCCACCAACTCAAAGGGAGGAGTCGTCCTTGAAGGGCTTCTCTGTCGAGATGAACTTGGCGCTTCGGACCTGCAGCAGAGCTTCACCGGGCAAACCAACGGTCCAGGAGTTAAAGCAGCCGTCCTCTTCCAGCCCGTCTTCAGTTCTTTCGTTCCAGTGGTCGACTCTGCCTTCCAAGCCAAGAGACTTGCCTTTTATCCAGTTTTCTCCCATTCATTCCAGCCTAGCTGCCACTCACCCAGCAGGGTGGCTGTCCTTGCCGGACAGTCAGCCAGCCAATCACACCAGAGTGCATTTGGGTTTCCTAGGAGACTAAGCACAGGTAGTTTCGGGCACCTCCCTCACTTCCTGCCCACCGCAGACACTCGGGCGCCACAGGCGGTCTTCAGTCCTGAAGCCCACCAAGGGAGTAGGAACAAAGGGACCAAACGTGGTTTGGCGCGCAGAGACAAACTCTAGAAGGACCTTTCTAAAAAGAAATGACGAAAAAAGAAGACCGGGACCTGTTTAAAAAAAGGGGGCTCAGACGCCATCTTGAAAAACATGGCTCCCGCGATTTACTGTTACCGGTTTTCGCGGTCGGGAAAAATCATGGTAGTTCGTTGTAAAACCACTGCCACCAGCCATTTCGAGAGGAAAGGGTAGCATTTGATTGCTACATGAGTTTCTAGACATAGGAGATACTAAGTAACCCCTCCAGCACTCTATTGTAAGATAGTGTGTGGTGGGTCTAGGAATTTGAAAAGACTAGTAAAGTCAATTGCCATTTACTTTCTCTGGGAAACAGTAGTTTATCCCAGAGAAGGTATTTAAACCTTGGGGCAGCCTAAAAGGCTTCCCTGTGCCACTGCACTGAGGGTGCTGTGTGACACAAACGAAAAGATGAGGTCTATGGAGTTGTCTAAAACTCCACAATAAAAGAACACATGAGTAAAGCACACATCAAAATACATGACAGAGTGGGGAAAAAAGGCTCACACTCTCTCCAGGTAAAACAATTAAGTCCTCAAAATCCAGCAAAGTTGCTGGGGGTCTCTAAGGTGAAGGGAATTAGCAAATTTATGAGAATTCGCCCTAACACTCGTCCCCCCAGACTATGAGACAGGAAGATTTAATCCACCCCTGGATGAATCTCCTTACTCCAGTCGGTCATGCATTGACCATCTTAACAATTTAGGATTTTACCCCTTCATCTGCATTAACCATCTCAAGGGTTGGTGGTCTGTCTGAATTCCAAAAGTAGATCCATACAACTATGGCCTAAACTTCTTCATAGACCACACAATGGCAAAACACTCACGTTCTATGGTTGCCCACCTTGTCTCCGGTTCCTTCAGTTTCCTACTGATGAAGCAGATGGGGTGTTCCCTACCTTTCTCATCCAGCTGACTCAAAACTGCACCTATACCTGTATTGGAAGCACCTGTTTGCACAATGAAGGTTTGGCTGAATTCAGGAGCTCTTGGGACGGGAGCTTGACAAGGGGCTTTCTTAAGTCCTTCAAATGCCTTAGTGCACTCCTCATTCCACCTGACCTTTTGGGGAATTTGGGTGAGGAGACCGCATTCCAGGGAGAAGCTATGGACCCATAGTTCTCTATGAAGTCCCTATAATAACCAGTGAGACCTAAAAAGGCTCTCACTTGGGTTTGAGCAGTAGTGGTGGCCCATTCTTGTACAGCTTGTACTTTACTAGGCAATGACCTTATTTCACTTCCTCCTACCTCATGTGCAAGGTAGACCACTTTGCTCTGACCAATTTGACATTTACTTGCCTTTATGGTCAGATGGGCCTGCTCAAGAGCCTGCAAAACATATCCTTAGTGGTCAACATGTTCTTTCCAAGTAGGGCTGAACACTGCAATATCATCCAAGTATGCCATGCAGAAGTCCTCCATCCCATTCAGAACTTGATTAGCCATCCTTTGGAACGTAGCAGGTGCATTCTTTAATCCAAAAGGCATAACCTTAAACTGGTAGAGGCCTGATGGGGTCGAAAATGCAGTTTTCTCCTTGGCATGGTCTGTCAGGGCAATTTGCCAATAGCCTGACGTTAGGTCAAATGTACTGAGGTACTTGGCTGAGCCAAGTTTGTCCACCAGCTCTTCTGTCCTAGGTAAAGGATGGGCATCAGTCTTTGTGACTGCATTTAGAGCTCTATATTCCACACAGAATCTCAACTCCTTGGACCCTGCCTTTGGCACTAGTACAACTGGACTAGACATGGACTGGTAGATGGTTATATTACCCTGAGATCAAGCATCTTGTTGAACTCCTCCTTTATGTGGGTTCTTCCGTGGTCTGACATCCTGTAACCTCTGCTTTTAACAGGTAAACAGTCACCAGTGAGAATATCATGCTGGCCCCAAAGGGTCAAGCCTGGTGATAGTGAAAACAGAGGGGCAAACTGATTTAAAAGTGATTTGCACTCTTCCTGTTGTTCCAGTGTCAGATTAGAAGAGAGATTAACTCCTTCTATCTTCCCATCCAAAGGTTGTCCCCTGAGGAGATCAGGTAAAGGTTCACTCTCCTCCTCCTCCTGAGCAGAAGCTAGAAGCAAAGTTCCCATTTCTGGTCTTGAGACATAGGGGGTCATTACAACCCTGGCGGTAGGGGGTTAACGGGGCCGGTAGAGCTGCCGGCCCCATTAACCCCCTACTGCCTCATTACGAGGTTCGCTCGTGGGACCCGCTAAGGACACCTGGTAAAACCAGGCATCCTTAGCGGGTCCCGCGAGCAGTCCAGCATGCTTACAACGGGCCCGTCATTAACGGGCTCGTTGTTAGCATGCTCCCCATTCCCATTGAGCCCTATGGGGGCTCGGATGGGAATGGGGATGCACAGGGTCTGGGTTCCCTGAATGGGGAAATACCGGGCCCGCCAAGATCGGAATGGCCCGGTATTTCCCCATTCAGGGAACCTGGACTTGGTACCCGGTATGGGGGTAGGCAATGCCGCTAAAAGTGGCATGGCTACCTCCATACTCCGAATGACCCCCATAGGCTTTTGGATGGTTGGTGTGAAAGACCCTGGGGGCCTCCTTAGGATTGCCTAAATCCACCAAATAATTGACCTTTCTAAGTTTTCCCACAACCTTGAACGGTCCAATCCATTTGTCCTGTAAGGCCCTCTGCCTTGTAGGTACCATAACTAGAACTTGCGGGTCTTGATAAACTCAACCATGTTGGCCTTCTGGTCATGCCAATGCTTCACCAGAGCCTGACCTGCTTTCCAGTTATCAGATGCTTCTGTCATCGTCTGTGTCATTCTCCTCCAGAGACCTAGCACATAGTCAGTGACTCTCAATGGCTTGGGAGAAGGAGCACTTTCCAACCCCTCCTTACTTAGGGCCAATGGACCTCTAACTGGATGACCATAGAGAAGCTCAAAGGGACTAAATCCTGGACATGTCTGGGATGGTGGTTCTGCACCGTGGGGCAGATAGTGTATGCACGGCAAGCACGATCGTTACAAAAACAACTGTTGGTAACAATGAAGAGTTTTGCCAGTTGCCTAGCAGTGCACAGCCTGGGAATGATTTGACTTGGAGGGTCCCACTGTGCGGGCAGCAGACAACCCCCCCACGCTTAGAGGGTCAGGGTGGTCAACAGGTTGGCATGTAATTCCTCACCAACTGCGCAGACAGTCCTTTCGGTTGCCGGAGCACCAGCATCCGATGGTTGATGGCATTTGCAACCGTGAGGGACTCAGCGGGACAGTTTTGGCAACCCTGGGTCTTATGTCGCAGGGTCTTGGCTTCGGGGAGTGTGGGGTGGGGGTTTTCTACCGGGAGCAGGGCCGGGGGTTTGTTTTCCACATCCGCATTTCTTGCTCTGGATCATTTCTTCTTTTTCACTCTATTGTTTCTGTTATATGAGAAAACGTTAAAAACCCAATATTAATGATCTTTTCCATGTGGTAGTAACTACAGAGTTTGAGTTTTGTTTACAAGATCTCAATAAAAACAATTTAAAAAAAGGGACTAAATCCAACTCCCTCCTGAGGGACTTCTCTATAAGCAAATAGAAGGCACGGCAGTAGAAGGTCCCACTTTCTTCTAAGGGGTTCCTCTAAAGCACCTATCATGCTCTTCATAGTTCTATTAAACCTCTCAACCAACCCATTCGTCTGGGGATGGTAGGCAGTTGAGAAGTCGCTTCACAGTTTTTCCACATAGCCTGCATGTAGTGGGACATAAAGTTTGATCCCCTGTCAGAGATGACTTCCTTAGGAAAACCTACCCTGGTAAAAATACCAAGTAGGGCCTTAGCAACAGCCTGAGCTGTAACAGTCCTCATAGGTATGGCTTCAGGATACCTAGTAGCATGGTCTACTACAACCAATTGAAAATTGGTTGCCTGAAGAGGAGGGTCTAAGGGACCAACAATGTTGATTCCTACTCTCTCAAAAGGGACTCCCACCACTGGGAGAGGCACCAAAGGTGCCACGTTCTTAGCTCCACTCTTGCCAGATGTCTGACAAGTGTGACAGCTCCTACAGAATTTATCTACATCAGACCCCAACTTAGGGCATCAGAAATACAGGGAAAGCCTTTCCTTGGTCTTCTTAAAGCTTAAGTGACCAGCTAAAGGAATCTCATGGGCTAACTTTAGGAACTGTTGTATTATCTCTAGAGGCACTACAAGTCTTCTGTAGTCCCCTGGGATAGACTCAGTAGGTTCACTGTAGAAGAGGCCATCTTCCCAGTACAACATTTGCTTCCGTGACTCGTGCCCGTCAAGCTGGGAATCTGCCTTTTGGCAAAGTCCTTCAAGAGTAGGACACTCTCGTTGACCACTGCTGAAGTCTGCTTTACAGGGGCCACCTTCTGCCAGTAAAGACTGCAGCTCGGGATGGTCTTAAGGATCTAGATCTCCAACAGGGGGGAGGCCTTCTTCCAGCTCTGAATCTTCAGCAGCTGATTCAACCTTTCCTGGTTGTTCCTCACACTCAGCCTCAGCTGGTGGAGCAGTCACAGCTGTGACTTTGGATAGTCCTCTCGGGATGTCCTTGTGAGTTGCACAGGAGTGCTCTCTGGCTTTTTCCTTGCGACCTTGCGTTTCCCCTTTGTCTCCTTTTTCTTGGAAATAGCAGTTAGTAGTGTCTGTGGACTGGGTGTTATAGTTTCTTCGGTAACATCCTCTTGAGAGCCTGTTAAGGTCCTCTCTCTGGCCTTCTTTGTCTGGTCCTGTTTCATTTTACTAGGAGGCCTGGGGGTGCTTGATACAACTCCAAGAGTTTTTAAGTCATTCCCCAGCAGGACTCTCCCAGGCACCTCACTTTGTACACTAACAGGTATTCTTACAGTCATGTTGTTGCACTGGATGAGAGCTGGTAGTCTAGGAAGCATTTGGACAGGGCCTCCAGCAAGCTTAGTGAGGTCTTTGTGTGCCTTAGCAACATTCTTAGGTTTGAAGAACATTTCATCCACCACTGTATTGCTGGCCCCAGTGTCTCTAATGGCAGGGGTCTCCTGACCAATTACAAGTACACTGTCCTTGAAATATTCTTTTGTGTTATCTGGAATTGAATTATAGACATCTAAATTATGCTGTTCCCACAGACCCAGGCACACTATAGAAACACTGGCAGAGACTCCAATTAGGTCTTCAGCCAGTAGTTGAAAGTTTCCACTTACCATATGTACTTCTCCCTCTGGGGAAAAGGCTAAGGAGGCAGTGTGGACCCCTGAAGGTTTACCCTTGCATCTGGGATCCCCTTTCACATGGTCTGTAGACCATCAAGCATAACAGTTTCCAAATGTTTTGACAAATGGGGGTTTCTGCTGACCTCCCTCTGGCTTGGAACCGGAGGTTTCACTAGCCTGTTTCGGTTTCCCTTGTGGCTTACCCTTTTTCTGTTTGGGGCCCTCTTTTGGATTGAAGGTATTAGAATTCTCTTTGTCATCTTTCTTTTGCTGCTTCCCATCATCGTTCTTCTGAGTTGCCCCAGAATCCTTGTGAGTAGCCCTGTTGGCAACCCACAAGTCAGTAACTTTGGCTAGTTTCTTTGGATTAAGTTCCTTAGAGTCAGCCACATTAGAGTCAACCAAGTGCTGTCTCAGGGCAGGAGAGCAGGCAACAAAAATAGATTCTAACAAAAATAGATTTCTCATTCCTTCAAAAGTGTTAACTCTGTAACCCTTTACCCAACCATCTACGTTCTTCAAACATTCACACACCCAGGTAGCCCAAGGGGTACCATCATGCTTTTTGAGAGTCCTAAACCTCTTAGGGTACTGTGAAGGAGTTTTCCCAAATCTAGCTATCAAAGCTAGCTTCACATTTTCATAATGCAATCTATCAAGTTCCCCCACCTCCATTACAGCATCAGTTGCAACCTGAGGGAGCCTAGACAAAAGCCAAGGAATCAACTGATTCCCTGTGAAACGCTGAATCACATAGTTATACCCAAAAGCAGACAACCAATCCAAAATATCAAGCTTCACCTCATACATACTCACAGCTTCCTTAGGCATTCAAGGTCTCTTAGGACTGGAAGACCTAGAATACTCTGGGGGAGAACCATTTTCAAAGATAATTTCTCCATTTCAAGAACATGATGCATTTCCATTTTTCTGAGTTTGATTTCTTGATGTTTACTTTCAGTTTGCATTTGGAGCATTTTGAATTCTAACTCAAGTCTAATTTTTTCAAGAGAGACAAATTATGGACTCAGTACTAGACCTGGTAGTGTCCCTCTGGCTAAAGGTTGAGGCCCAAGAGCTTGTTGAGGTGCAGAGGGGCTCACATCCTGAGACTCCTCTAACTCTTCTTGCTCATCAATAACATTAGAGTTAGACTCTGAATCATTATCATCCTCATAAACATTTCCCAAATTTGCTGAAGGAGTAGGTGTAACAGACCTACTTCTCAGACTTTGATATTCCAACAATTTTTCAATCAATTTGTTTTCCTTTCCTTTAACAAGGAGATTCCTGACCTTACACATATCTTTCAGTTGATCTACTGTTAGAATGATCAGAGCTTTCTGTCTGATGTTATCCATATCAGGCATGATACATTTACTTTTCTAGTGGTGCTTAGCCTTGGGAAGGATACTATATGAACAAAAGTAAAGTAGAACTCTCAATGTAACAACTATATAATGTATCCTCACCGTCTGCCACCAGTGTTAGGCAAAGTTTGTATGAAGTACCCTTTGGGATCACTACACACAACTAGGACTACAAGTGTAAGCAAAACCAACCTTTGGCATAGGTCTGTACTACACAGTTTTGTGGTAGCGTTGCTGAGCAGCCAGGCTTACCACAAGAGGGAATGTGAGCTGTAAGGATGTTACACAGAGGTCTATAATTACAAGTATGCAAATAGACTCTTATACTCAAGGTTTCTTGGTAAAACACTTATTATTTTATTTCACAGTCAGTTAAAAAACATTCACTAAAAGGAGACAATATATATCACACAAAAATATACTTCAGTATGTCACAATATCAGGTTCTGAGGCATTTAAACTACTTTGAAGGAGGAGCAAAATGGCATTCAGAGCATTTGAAGTAGGAGCAAAAAGGCATAAATTAATAAAACAAATATTACAGTTACTCTAAAACAGTACAAATAGTTTGAGTTTACCAGAGGAGTTGATTCAATGCAATAGGTTAGGCCAAAGGCTAAAGTCTTGTATAGGATAAAGCAATTCTGGAAGTTAAACGGAAAAGTATTTGCATAAGTTCTCAGAAGTAGTTCGTAAAAGAAAGATTCATATTTTGGGTCACAAGCTGACTAGGCCTGCAAGTTGCCAGAGTTTCAAGCACTTTCGCAGTGTGAGGTAAGTTCTCTCGGTCGGGTTTTCACAGTACCTTACAATGAAGAAAAAGATGCAGCTGACAACATCTGTTCCTGGCAGTTCCTGCACATCTCGTTGTTCCTGAGCCTCAGTCGTGGGGACAAGAGGGAGGACGTCGGGGGACTCCTGCACTGCACAGGGACTGGTAAAAAAACTGGCAAAGGTAAATCTTCAATTCTGGAGCTGTAGTCAAGCACACAAACTGGTATCCTTCTCCCTGGCTATTTGGTTTCCTGCAGCACTCTGAGGAAAATACAGCCAGCTCCGAGAATGGTATCCAGGTGGCTTACGAGTTGCTTGGTCCCACCAACTCAAAGGGAGAAGTCGTCCTTGAAGGTCTTCTCTGTCGAGATGAACTTGGCGATTCGGACCTGCAGCAGGGCTTCACCGGGCAAACCAACGGTCCAGCAGTTGCAGCAGCCGTCCTCTTCCAGCTCGTCTTTGGTTCTTTAATTCCAGTGGTCGACTCTGCCTTCCAAGCCAAGAGACTCGCCTTTTATCCAGTTTCCTCCCATTCATTCCAGCCTAGCTGCCACTCACCCAGCAGGATGGCTGTCCTTGCCGGACAGTCAGCCAGCCAATCACGCCAGAGTGCATTTGGGTCTCCTAGGAGACTAAGCACAGGGAGTTTCGGGCACCTCTCTCACTTCCTGCCCACCGCAGACACTTGGGCGCCAGAGACGGTCTTCAGTCCTGAAGCCCGCCAAAGGCATAGGAACTAAGTGACCAAACCTGTTTTGGCACGCAGAGACAAACTCTAGAAGGACCTTTCCAAAAAGAAATGGCGAAAAAAGAAGACTGGGACCTATTTAAACAAAGGAGGCTCAGACGCCATCTTGAAAAACATGGCTCCTGCGATTTAACACTTCCCGTGTTCACGGTCAGGAAAAATCATGGTAGTTCGTTGTAATACCACTGCCACCAGCCATTTCGAGAGGAAAGGGTAGTATCTGACTGCTACATAGGTTTCTAGACACAGGGGATACTAAATAACCCCTCCAGCACTCTATTGTAAGATAGTGTGTGCTGGGTCTAGGAATTTGAAACAACTAGTAAAGTCAATTTCACTTTACTTTCTCTGGGAAACAGTATTTTATCCCAGAGAAGGTATTTAAACCTTGGGACAGCATAAAAGGCTTCCCTGTGGCACTGCACTGAGGGTGCTGTGTGACACAAATGAAAAGATGATGCCTATGGAGTTGTCTAAAACTTCCCAATCAAAGAACACAAGAGTAAAACACACATCAAAATGCATGGGAGAGTGGGAAAAAAGGCTCACACTCTCTCCAGGTAAAAAAATCAAGTCCCCAAAATCCAGCAAAGTTGCTGGGGGTCTCTAAGGAGAAGGGAATTAGCAGATTTATGAGAATTCTAACAGTAGGTGTATCTGGATGAATCATGTCCGTCTTGCTTCAGTTGTGGACTGAGCCCTTAATAAGTTGCTTTACCATCTTTCTTTTGTTCAAGTCATGTAAGCGTGGTAAACTGTAGGCACAAGGTCTCACAGACTGAGCCAGCGCTTCTCCAGTTCTGACTTTGATTTGTTCTCTGCTCGATGCTGTATCTGTAAGTGTTGCACGTTTTCTGTCTGCATCAGGAGGCCTTACACTTTCTGCAAAATCGACAACTGTCCATTTTCTGTATCCTGCATCTGCACACCCTTTTGTTCTTTCTAGCTGCGTCTGACACCGCAGAGTCAGCAGACCCCTTTGTAATTATCTGGAAAGGTATTTTCACATGATCAGCATATGTAGTGCATATGTAGTGTTGAGGAAGTGATGTTCCTCTGCTGGCCCATCCCTGTGCCATGCATGAATAGGGGACTTTCCCCATGCCACAACCCAGCCCCAAATCTCATAGTAGGTAGTTGGATGTCCGGGTCCCCATGGGACACCTCCCTCATGCCACCTGTGGGCTAGACAGGGGACCTTATCACACATGCCTTTGCAATCTGCCCCCCAGATGGGAAATGCAGTGCAGAATCAAAGAAAGAAATTACAAGGTTTTGAAAAAGACTAAGGTGCACCCAAAGGTACTAATGCCAAATTCTTCAGCTTGGACAAGTTCCTTTCTTTATGCAATTAATTTCTGTATCTTAGGGGGTAAACCATCTCCCTCCTACTTAGATGCTTCTCACAATACATTTGCATACCTGGAAAGTGTGCATTGCACAATCAGTGAGCACAGTGCAAAGCTCAGTGATGTAAAGCTCTTCATCTCCATGCATTGGTGTTTGTTGATTACCTGTCAGAAGGTGTGATCTAGAACATAGCAGGTATTGATCCTGAAGTTGCAATGTGTACTACTAGACTTTCTGGGGTAGGATGTGCAGATAAAAAGAAAGAGTTTGATGGTTCTGACCTAAAAGAAAGAGTTCAATGGTTCTGTCCTATGTTTATGGCCACATTCTTCTCTACAAAAGCGCTGGGGTAGACCCCTTCAAGACTGGCAGGAGGTGGCCTGTGAGAGCCCCAATAACAAGGCAATAGTGAAACCTTAGGAGGTTTAGGAACCAAAATGTCTTTTATTGTATGGGGAATTACCTCTTGTGAAGACAATGCCCATACTTAAGTATCCACATCCTCTGTGGCAAAGCTCTAAATGATCTACATTCTGTTTCTAGGACTTAAATTAGGCCTCCAGCAATTGCAGGTTCTGAAGATGTAGTCAACACACGTAATATTCCGAGTTCAATTTGGAGTTGAAAAATACTTTCCTCTACCTGATCATCCAGTAATCATCTGGAAAATCAGGGTCCCTTTGGGATGAACCTTTTTGGAGCAGAAATGGAAGATCATCATGATTGTCATCTGTTTGAAAAATTGTATCTGCCCATTGTGACTCACATAAAAAGGTATCTTGTGAAGTATCAAACTCCTCAATGAGGTTTCATTGTGTTTGGCTAATAAGCTCTACAGCTATGGAAGCCACAACTGATGACACTTGTGCCGCCTCAGCTCAGAGGACTATGTGTTTGCAATGCCCAACTCTGAGGGCTTAAATGGCGCTAGAGCCAATTGTACCTCCCCTGGGCCAGAGCGTTTAGGCATGCTGAAGTGGGATTTCCAGTGCCCATCACTGTCAGGACGAAGCATGGTGAATGTTGAGGCTGTCAAAGAGGCTTGTTCAACAACCGAGAACACAACATACCTGAAAGCTTCCCATTCCTCTGAAGTGAAGTAAGTTGTAGGGAAAGTCGATCCAGTACCTACCTACATGAGAAAATACCGGGGTTATGTATCTACATCTCGACTGGTGCCTGCAAAGCTTATTTAGTGAGGAAGAAGAGTGAGTTAAAAAATATGACCACTCATTGTCCGAGTGGTCTTGCCTCTATATCGTTTTCTTTTTATCTCTCTCCTCACTGCAAGACCAATCCCTGCACGCTGGGATTTGTGGTATTGTTTTGGAACTCCTCAGTGTTCCTGAGGATGGATTTTCAGGAGTAGATTTTGTAGATGCTAATAGAACCCAGCTGCCATTTGATTCATTTCCTTAGGGTGCCTAGACTTACCAGCTCTAGACTCCTCTGTGTCATGATGTTTCCATAGACATAAAAAGCATGAGGAAGGCAGAGCAGTTACCAATATCGAATGGTGATATGAGATATAGGCTTTGTTTCCCGATTTAAGCATAATTTAACGAAAAAATGAACATATCGTCAAGTGACTTGCATGTGACTGCAGAAAAAAGAACTGAAGGAAATTATTTGTGTGAATGGCATCACATCTGGTGAAGGTCAGCGCCAAGGAGTGGTGGTGAAGCCGACCTTGAGTAGACACAGAACCACCCGATGGCTGAGAAATGTTTCCAGAGTAGATTGTGTCTGAGGGCTATTTTCATTAGATGAGGAATCTGTGGAAGGAATCTATCCATTGGAAATTGCATGTGTAAAACCACTCATTGCAGTTTGTGTGTTAAATGCTTTATTGTCTCACCCCTTCAGAATTCCATGGACAAAATGTGATTTTGTGAATAAAAGTTTATAGGTGCAAATGGGAAATGTATTGTATGCATACCCATGTGACGGTTAAAATGTTTCAATGATCAATAAAAGACGCATCTCTTTTTACCCCTTCTTTTCCGTTTATTTCCCAAACCCTGTGCCTGTTTTGATACTCACTACCATGGCTTTTAGTTCCATTCCACTTGGAAACTCACGCCGGCCTCCAAACTGCAGGGTTTTCCTGAGGTTCTGCTCACATGCCTTTGCGATTCCTGCACAAAGAAACATAGTGGTTTGGTATGCTTCCTGTTCATTCTATGCGTCACTTGCAGTTTTTGTAGGAGATAAAAGGGGCAATTTAATGTTCATAAAAAGTAAGAAAAGCAAAATGAGAAAGTGTGGAGAGGGAAAAGAAACAGAAATAAAGAGAGATGGCCCCGGAGGGACCTAAAAGGGACAAAGAGGGAGAAAGAGAGCGTAGGCTCTAAAAACAGACCTAGAAAGAAGGGGGAAACAGTGCAAAGGGCATTAACAGTGGAAACTAGTTGTAGACTGTGATACTCTAAGAACAAGACTGAAACAGCAGAGATCAAAGAAGACCAGAAAACAGTGAATGAGGTAACAAAATTAAAAGAAAGCGAGAAAGGCCCTCATCATGAGTTTGGAAGATTTTTTTCAAAGAATTCACTCATGTGGTAATTACTGTTATCACGTGTAGTAATTCTTGAAATCATCCTGAATCACGGCATAAATAAGACAATAATGTCTCACAATTTGCAATGTAAAACCTAAGGTTTGATAATTGCTTTTAAACTTATTTAGCATTGCTGGCAATTTAAGTACCCTGTTCAAAGAAAAAGCAACTTAATGCATTAATCTCCTCTTTCCCTCATGCAACTCGCCACCCGCCTTCCTTTGGTAACAACAAGTTGAAAGGGGCTAGTGAAGAGTGAAGCAGTAATGATCTCCTCAAACCTAATTTCAAAGTGGCAAGGACCTGTGCAGGAGTGTTAGCCAAGGGAAGGCCAGTTTATTTTTATTAAATGATTGGAAACTGGAAGTAATCCGGATGATACCTCTATTTATGCAACCATATTCCATTTTGTAAGTCCTGAAATTCCATTCTTAAAAAATGTAAGTTCCTACATGAATGATAATTAACAGTATGGCTACTATAAAATAATGTGCTGTATGCATGTTTTTACTGTAGTTCTGTTTAGGTTAGTTGCTTTAATTATTATATTGTGCACTGCATTACTAACATGTGTGTGTTCTTATGTATAGAGTTCTTCATACCATTTTCATCCCGCTTCTAGGTGCTATAATAACAGGTGTTATTATTAAAACATAATGGTATTAAATTTCTTGAACTCAGAAGTATAAAAGGCTGAGTTGGCCCTGCCATGACATTCGATCTTGCAAAGTGCAGGACGGCCCCATGTGAGAGATGAACACTTTACTTGTGAACTACCCACCCTACCTCAATTAACAGTAGGGAAAGGAGCATCATATTGACAAGCACAAGATACCATTTTTGAAAATGGCCATGGTATCTACAGCCTTATCCTTTTAACAGAATACATATGGGCCTCACTAGAAGTTATGGGGAAAAAAAGTGGTGGTCATTCCTTTACTGCCACTTTTTTGATAGTAATGGAATTACTGCTGTTTTTCCCACACTGCCAAATTACAACATTGAAGTCAAATTGGAGGATTTACCTCCAGCAAAAAGCTTGAGGTGAATCTGCCACTTTACTGCCAAAAATCAGTGGGTTTGTGTGCAGTAAATCCGCCGGCTGAGAATAGAACAAAAATCCCCATTGGGATGTACCATCACTTATAATTCTGTGGTAACTCCATGGGAGGAAATGGCAGTACCAGTAATCTAGTTTGGCGTTAATTCTGTGGATTTAACACTGCATTACCACCAAACTCCTAATGAGGCTCCTAGCCCTGAAGAATTACTGTTACCGCCTGATAACAAGTGGTGGTGGCGGTGTAATTCCCCATTTATTTTGGGTCCATTGGAGCCAATGTGGCTTTTTTGCAGAATTAATTCCGCCAATTCTCCCGATTTTTCAGTGTTAAGTGGGAAGATTTACCTCCTGCTGGAGGTAAATCCTCCACTCAAAACACAAACTCATAGGGCCTCCTTACACGGATGGCGGTAAGGGTTTACTGGTACCAGTAAGGGTACCAGTGCCGGTAAACCCTTACCGCCTTACTACGAGGTCCCTTTGTGGACCCTACCTTAACGGCTGGTTTTACCAGCCGTTAAGGACGGGACCCGCAAAGAGACCTTGGAAGTAATTACGGTAATGCAGATTGCGGTACCGTAATTACTGCCTTCCCCATTCCCATTGAGCCCTATGGGGGCAAAAATGGGAATGGGGAAGAGCCATGGTGAATGGGGAATTACCGCCCCCACACACCTTGGAATAGGGCGGTAACTCCGCCATTCACCATGGCGGACTCGGTAAAATACCGGTGGCAATGCCATGGTTACCGCTGTCTGTGTAATGAGGCCCATAAAGTTACCACTTACCGCCTAACTCATAATGAGGCTGTATGTCATTAATCAACCTGTTGCTTTAAACTAGCTACCCTCAAAAGAGGGAGATGGCCCCCAGACTGCCATGTTCCATCTGCCCTGCCCAGTTCCCTACCTGCAAATCTGCCATTCAATTTACTTAGTATCTAGTTTTATCTTTAATCCTACATTATTAATAATATAGGCGGTGAGCCATGGCGCTATTAGCGCCATGGCTCATGCCGGTAAAATACCGGCACCGCCTTGGCGGAAAGGGGATTTACCGCCCCATTCCAAGGTTGGAGGGGCGGTAAATCCCCTTTCCGCCATTGCCCTTCCCCATTCCCATTTCTGCCCCATAGGGCTCTATGGAAATGGGGAAGGCGCTAATTACGGTACCGCAATTTTGCGGTGCCGTAATTAGCTCCGAGGTCCCTTAGCGGGTTGGATTTTAACGCCTGCAAGAAGCAGGCGTTAAATCCTCCAACCCGCAAAGGGACCTCGTAGTACGGCGGTAAGGGTTAACGGTCACCGTTGCCATTAACGGTGACCGTTAACCCTTACCGCCGTCCGTGTAATGAGGCCCATAGTTAGCTAGATACATATGCAAAGTAGGGTGCAAAGTAGGGATCAACAGTTCCATCCAGGCTGCACAACTTCAGGCCTACTGCAACAGTCTTGCGAGTTTCTTAGATCATAATTATATATTGTATTTAAATCAGTTGATAGAATAGGCAGAAAGTGTAATCAGGGCGATTGGACGTTGCCATGCATCCTTCCTGCGGAACACCATTCTTCCTTCTTAGTCACCAGCTCTGACATTGCTCTAACACTGTGAACTCATTGATTTGACATTTTCTAAACCTCTCTACCTCACTGCAAAACAGTCATGTGGCTGGCATGCATGAAGAACACAGGGTCGCTGCCCTGAACAACACAGACTGCATTTAATTCTAGAACTTTGCAGTGAAAACTGTTTTACAACCCTTCATTAACTTATTTATTTTGTAGCGTTTGTAGCGTCCTGTTTTTCAGTTAACCAGGGACACACACACACACAAACTGATGTCACTAATATTTTATTTCAGAGGAGCACAATCAAGCTGTATTATTGCTCATTGCATACAAAAGTCAAGTACATTTTAATTAGCAAACTCTGCTAATCAATTTTGGAAAAAGTAAGTTATGTATTGCTGATTACAAGAAAGCTGCTAAGTTAGCAGTAAAGGACTTCCAGAAATACTCCATGCGCTATGTTTGAAACTGAATGCATTATTATAATTTTTTTTTCAAATTGGTTTTATTGGTAGATCAACATGGCCATCATACATCAAGTTGCAGTTAAACTATCACTGTTCGTACCACGTGAGAAGTATAACTTTTTCTGAAAAAACGTAATCACCCCAACCACCCCCCTGATTCTGTACTCCCATCCCTCCTCCCCCCGCTCAAAGTGTCCAGCTCCGGATGAGGTTTGCGTGTTACTTATTGGGACCCGACTCAGTCCGGTCCCTGAGCTTCCTTCTCCCTTATTCTATTTGGGGATCACTCGCCGCTACCTCTGGTCGTTCACGTCTTCCCTTTCTGAGGTCTGTGATGGGGTCTTTTATTATTTTTTCATTTATTTATTAAGTGTCCATCCTCCCCTTCCTTCATCATGATATTACTGCACTCCACACCTCCCCGTGTTCGGTTATTCACACTGGTTTTCATTCCATCTGAGTCTCCCAGGACTTTTGCTAGTCTCCCGGTTGGGGCCTCTCCGGGTCGTATCTTCCCAGAAAGGGGGCCCATTCCATTTCCCTCGAGGGAGTTTGGCCGTGTATCTGCCTGGTGAGTTGTTCCATTCTGTATATGTCCAGGGCCTTAGCGGCCCATTGTTTTTCGCGGGGAAGTTTTGCCACTTTCCAGCCCCCCGCTACGCATGCCCTGGCCACTAGTAGCAGGAAGTGCGGCATGTGTGGAAGCTTAACCCAGTCCCCTTCCGTTACCTCTATTCTGAACAGCACCAGGAGAGGGTCCAGCCGTCTGTCTACCCCGTCCAGTAGCCTTATCCATCCCAGGACTTATTTCCAGTACCTCTGCACCCTGCTACAGCCCAACCACATATGCCAGAAGTCTGCCCTATGCCCGCATCCCCTCAAACACTGGGGATCGACCCCTGCATACATCAGTGACAGTCTTGCCGGGTCCCACTGCCATCGATACAAAAATTTTAACCCGCAGAGTTTGTATTGGCAGGCTATCGAGGTGCGGTGGGTATTCTCACATAGTTTTTGCCATTGACTATCCTCCAGTTCCATCTCCATGTCCCTCTCCCACTTCCTTTTGTACACCTATATATCTCCACCCTGTGCTTCCAGCAAGGCCTGTTATAATGCAGAGGCGAGCCCCCTCGTCCGTTTCCCCGTGTCTAACAATTTTTCTGTACGAGTCAGCTCCCTTTGCAAGTTCTCCTTCAAATCTTTTGACATCAAGACGCCTTTGAGTTGCAGATATTTAAAGACTGAGATCTTATCCCCCTCCCAACAAGCTCTCAAGCTCGCTTATCCCTAGAATACATCTTTCTTCAGGACCTGTCCCACTTTTTCCACTCCTCGCTCAAACCATCCTGGAACCTCTCGTGTCCGTGGATTCGGTCTCTTATGCGGGGCGCCCAAATATGGCTCAGGGGTGAGGGCCATGTTGTTACCCCTATCATTTCCCTCTTAACTCTTCAGAGGGACCAAAGTTGCCCGCGAACCCCGTGTCTTCGTACCTTGGTGAAGGCGGCCTCACGTGGTGCCCACAACCATTCTCCTAGTGTCACCGGGTGGAATAGGTGATTCTCAATGTCCACCCACTGTTTCTGTTTATCTCCTCTCACGTGGGGAATCAGGGCTCTGAACTAGGCAGCTCTTTAATATGTACGCATTTCTGGGAGTCCCAATCCCACCTTTCTCCTTGGGCTGTACCAGCAGTCTGTAGGCCACTCTGTGTTTTTCCCCTCCCAGAGGAATCTAATCATTCGCCTTTTTAGTTCTCCGAAGTGGGCATCTGGCAATTCGATTGGGAGTGCCTGATACAAGTAGAGTATCCTGGGGAGGAGGACCATTTTAAGTGCGTTTAGATGCCCCTACCATGAAATAGTTAACTTTGCCCAGTTGTCCACGTTCCTGAATAGTCTGTGCAGCAGGGGGGTGGGGGGAGTTTTCCTCGTATAATTTGTCCAGTACTCTAGGAATCCTCACCCGAGGTATTTAAGGCAAGCTTCTTCTATCTGTATCCCAAGTCTATCCCAACCTATCATCCGTTTTCCTGTCGCTTCGCCCAGTGGAAGTAGGATTGATTTATTAACATTTATCTTGAAACCCGATAAACTCCCGTCATTTTCAACCACCCTAACTACCCTTGACACTGTCTCTGTCACCTCTGAGAGGTATATCATAATATCATCTGCATACATGCTAAGTTTATGGGACACTTCTTCTACCTTTATCCCCCTCAACTGCGCATCATTTCGGATCTCTTCACCCAGGGGCACCATTGCCAGGGCGAAAAGGAGTGGGGAGAGCGGGCATCCCTGCCTGGTGCCCCTACTTAGTCCGAATTCCCTGGACTTCACCCTGTTTACCACTACCCTTTCCTAGGGGACAGCGTAGATTGCTTGGATAGTTCTGCACTGCACATCCTCTCTCCCACCCTTATTTTCCACATCTAAATTTAGGAGTGCGTGGTCTCCTTGGCTTTCCTTTACATGTTCCATGAGGTCCAGAGTCTTTCTAACCGCATCTGGGCCCTGTCTTCCCGCTATGAACCCCATCTGATCTATATGTATTATTCGTGGCAGTTTCCCTTTGAAACGTGTTGCTAAAATGCATGTGAAAATCTTTTCATCCACATTCAGCAACGAGATAGGCCGGTAGGATGCACATTGCGTGGGGTCTCATCCCTCCTTGGGGATTGTTAGGAAAGATTTCATAATTGTATGTAATTTTCCCTCCAGTTGTACACCCCCAAACCTTTTGCTGCTGTTTAGACACCATAGACTGACTTTGCCAGAGAAGCACAGCCTTCAGCTGCACTGTTCTGGGCTTTCGCTCACTTTTAATGGGGAAATTGACATGCCCTTAAGACAGTCAGTACTGGGAGACTTTGTTTCCCTTAGTCCTTTTCCAATGTTGCAACTTTTCTGCAACATGTAACAAGTGCACAATGTACCTTACAGTACAGTGCACTTGGGTCTCATAGTCAATTATATGCAGATGTGTCATGGACGGGGCTGGTGGCAGCTTAGCTTTTCATATAATTTTAACCCTTTCCTGCCATTTAAACTGTGTTAACTGCGTTTGGCACACATAGGTGGCCTGGCTTCAAAATGGCTATGCCACGAGGTTCTTTGTCCTGTCCCTTGGCCATCTTGCCCCTTTGCCTTCCCCAGGTCGAGTCGACCCGGGTCAATCCTTATTTGGACATGCAGTTTCCAGCGAAATGCCAAGCTTGCGGGGGCTTCTGCATGCCTTGTATGTGTGCCTCCAGAATGTGGGCCGGGGTGTCTGTCCCCAATACACATCCTGGGTGCCAGAGAGTCTGGAGTGCTGTGAATGCCTGGGACCACCGTGGTCCACGTATGGAGTGTGTGTTTGTGAGCAGATCTCCCATTGGGTCCTCTTTGTTTTGGCGCGAAGGGAACTTTGGATAAGAGAAGGCTGAAAAAACCCATACCATGTTGATCTCTGAAATTCTCACTGAACGAAGGATAGGATCCAAGTATCCTGAAACTAAGAAGCCGAGTCGAGGAACCACCGGTGAACCGCTGAAAGGTTTGGCACCCTGAGCCTGCTGTAGTCCTGTGGGACCCCTCTGCATCTGGTTGTCCAAGAAGGTCTGCGAAGACCCTTCGACCCATTCGAATAGTGGGACCAACTATTCTCGGCACCTTCAACAAAACCTGCAAGTAAGCCTTCTCGGAAGTGTCCCTGGGCCAACCAGTGGGCTGACCAGCTTATGCAGTACTTTTGCTCTGTCTCCGCCGTCGTTTCGAGGAGGCTCTCGGAACTTAGTATACTGCTTGCTCTGTGTCCCCGGCACCCTCACACCGAATTTTGAACACTTGCATTCCCAGGTCTGAAGTGAGACGAGTGCGCCAGGACCGGAGTGAACGCGGTTACTGTGTTGACCAGTCACGGCAACGATCTTTGCAGGTGTGCTGCGTATGTGGCCCTCTTTCCCATGAAGCCTGCGGCAGTGAAACTGCCTGATCCATCCATCAGGAGAGGAGAAATCGCCACTGTCCCCTTTGGGAATCCTCGCTGTATCGCCGGAACTGAAAGCCACAGAGACGTCCCTTTTGTCGCATTTGAACCTGCAGCCGCAGTGGACCCAACTGGCGAGCTTTGGTTCGGAGTGCTCCTGGGGCCGGTGAGTAACCCTAACCATAAACAGTGGCCCCTAGCGCCTCAATCTGTCTTTACGCACGAGTGGCCCCTGGGCCTCTCCTTTCCAATGCTAGTGCGAACTAGTGAACCCTTCCCGAACCTTTGAATCACCTTTGCCTTCAAATGGAGGCCCTCCTCAAATAGTGGGAATCTATTCTTCATCGCCTCACCCACCTTCCTGAGCTGCTGGAGACCCCTGAAGAGATCCCGTTTTGCCCATTGGAACAACCGTGTGCGTATGCACTGCATGTACTATTGAGCATAAGGCTCCTCTCTTCTTAGGTTTTGTACTGCCTCTAAGTTATGTGTGTGTTGGATGTTGAAGGGGACTAAAGATTATCTGAACTGCCTATTTTCCTTCGCCTCTAGGTTGTGAATATTTCGTGTCTTTAATCCTTTAGACCCCAATGGTCTTGTATATATTTTGTATTGATTGTGTTGTGTTGGTTTAGTAGGATTGCTGTGATTCTTTTACTGTGTGTTGAGTTACAAAGGCCTCGTAATAAATGTGTTTATATTTTTGATATATATATCTGTTTGGGATTAATTTGTAAGTGTCCTTGCTCTGTGTGCTCATTGAGGTCTTTCAGTCACCCTCACCCCTCCTGAGACTTCGTCTTGACCGCCTACCATAGCTACCTTGGTTTGGCTTGTCCAGAGGTTATCATGTTCCAAGAAACTAGGCTGGCCACCAGGTCAGAGTTCAGAAATCCGTCTTAACAGAGATCACTGATATCAATGCTTTGCTGAAGGTGTCTGGCGCTTCTCCTGTTTCCAGGATATGGAAATTCGTACCATGTGGGGTGACAGGATCCCTGAAATGTTCTTGTAGAACCCTATGGTGTATCCATCCTCCCCCGGGGCCTTACCATTGGGGTGACGGGATATTTTTTTTTTAGCATTGTTTATGTAGCGCTACGAACCCTCAGGTATCTGAGCGCTGCTTATTATTACCCACGGTGTGTGGTGCTCATTTATCGATCTCGGAAGGATGGCCCTGTCGGGATTCGAACCTGCGTCAGCAGGACCTGCACAGATGTCAAAGCGAGCGCTCTACTTGCTGTGCTATCGGACCGGCTATACTATATTGCTTCTTGTACCTCGTCTGCTGTTATGGGACTCTCCAGGTGTTCCATCTCTAGCTTTATAAGTATGTTCATTTCAATCTTGTCCAGATACTCCCTCAAAACGGTATCCCCCCTTGTGCTTCGGACTTGTGCAGGGTTTCATAGTACTGGGCGAATCCCTCTGCTATCTCCCTGGGTGATTCCCTTGTGCCCCCTCCAGGGCTCGTAAGGGATGATACCCACCTTTCCACTCTTTGTGCTCGGAGCCTCACTGCCAGCAGCGCGTCAGCTTTATCTCCTTTCTCATAGTATGTCTGTTTGAGGTATCTCAGTTTCCACATGGTTTCCCCTATTCCGAGTGCTTTCAGTTCTGCTCTTTTGGATTGTACCAGTTCTCTGATTTCATCTATGTTTCCCTCCTTCGCATGGATTCCCTCCTCCCCTTCCACTATCTCTTTCCTCAATATCTCCTCTATGAGGTTCCTCTCCCGTTTACGTCTCGCCCCCACTCTAATAAGTAGTCCCCTCCACGTAGCCGTTCCTGCATCCCAGAACACACTACTGTTCACTTCCCCATTGTCGTTCAGTTGGAAGTATTCAGCAATCCCCCCCCCCAGTTGTTTGGCAAAAAGGGGGTCTTTCCAAAGGGTTTCATTGCACCACCAGCTACTGTCTGGCCTATAAAGCCCAGTGACATTGAGGGACATGAGGACCATGTCATGGTCCATCCAACCTACCGGCCTGATTTCACTTTGTGTTATTCTCGTCCCCTGGTCCCTATTAATGAGAAGATAGTCTATTCTGGTGTATGTGTGGTGCAGAGCTGAGTAAAATGTATATCCTTCTTCCCCTGGGTGTTTCTCCCTCCAGACATCAAGTAGGCTGCGGGCCGCTAGTGTTCGCCCCAGATGTCCGGGCCTAGTCTCCCCTTTTACTTGTCCTATGGTTCCCAACGACTTTCTATCTCTAGGTTCATCTGCCCAGTAGTTGAAGTCCCCCCTATTCTGCCCAGGAGTTGAAGTCTCCTTGAGTATCAACAGTCTGCCCTCAAGAAAGCGGATGGTCTTGCAATCCCGTAGTTTACATTGTTTATGAATTATTATACCAACTCCCCCCTTCTTAACCGTCCTCGATGCCCAGTGTACTTGACCAATACCTGCCCCTCTTATAGCCCGTTCCTCTCCGTGTATCAGACGTGTCTCTGGCAGGAAGAGCACATCTAGGTGTGCTTTACGAAATTCCCTCGAGACTAGTGATCTCTTGGTTGGGGAGTTGAGCCCTTTTATGCTCAGCGTCCCCACCAACAGACCACTTACGACCTCATCCCTTCTCATCGCTAGTGTCTTTCAGTAATATGACGTGGGATCCCACTCTCTCATGTCCATCTTTAATGTAGGAGTAATATTTCTCTCCTGCACTGTCTCTGTCCAAAGAGCCGTAACCTTCATGCATGCCCCCCAAAAACTTTCTAAAGAGAAACTGTTGTCTGGGTTCAAACATAATCTTGGAGACACCCTCCTCCATACGGAGGGTCATCTTGGAGCGAAGATTCCTGCCTCCCTTTGGCTAGTCGTTAACTCTCTTGTGGGCATTTGCCCGATGTCTTTCGGACCCTCTCCAATCTTCATGTGTTCCTTCCACTGGGTTCTTGCTCCGGTCTATTGCCCTGTGTGGCGGAAAGCTTGCGGGGGGAGGGTCCGTTGAGCCTCATGTATTTCCTCCCCGCCTGTCCTCTCCTTCTTCTTTGTGGGCCCGGTGCTGATCTCGACCCCTCGCCACTCGTGGAAGGGCCCTGTGGGCTTCCTGGCTCCGCCCTCAAGTCTGCTGTCAGATGGCCAAGGGCCTGTTCAGCTTCCTATGCCAAGGTTACATGGTATTTCACCCTCTCCACTTAAAATTCCAATGAGAACGGGTAGCCCCATCGATATCGGATCTCCTTATCTCGCAGCCATGTGGTGAAGGGTCTACAGGCTCTGTGCCTAGCCAGGGGGAGGTTTGAGAGATCCTGGTATATTGACACTTTGGAGAACTCAAATTCTATTTATCTTTGCTGTTTGGCCTTATTCAAGATTTCGGATCTGTCTGTACATCTTAGGAATTTTACCACTATCGAACGGGGGCCGTTCCCATAAGGTCTACCTCCTCTGGGCGCTCTCTCTATCTGCACAGTTTTGCCCCCTTCTGCCTCAAAGAGCTGGTTCACCAGTGTCTGGACTTTCTCCTCCACCTGTCTCGGGGTCTCCCTTGCCGCCTCAAAGTCAGAGTATCCCCAGGTTGTTACGCCTCTCTCTGTTCTCCATGTCATCCATCTTGAGCATGACTTCCTCCTCACTGAGTTTTATTTCTGACATTCTTGCGTCCAGCTTCATCTCCACTATATCAGCGTTCAGTTGTTTGCTTTCCAGGTTCTCAACTTTATTTTCGATTGTGGTCATTCTCCCTGTTAAGTCTGTCACTGATGCCTGTATGTCCCCTCTGAGGGCTTTAATCTCTGCCAGTATGTGCCCTATGTCCTCCTTAGACACCTCCTGAGAACCTGGACATGTCCATGTCGGCGGGCAGGTCCTCCGAGGTGTCACCAACTTTCTTAGCCATTGGCCCTTGCTTCCCTGGGCGAGTCTCTGTTCCTCTATTTATTTTTAAATTTGTTTATTGGCATTTATCATTTTGCAGTTTTTACACGACATTCAGCTGTGCCATTAATGATGAATTATCAATGACTTTACAATAAAATAGTAACATTTTTAACAAAACGACGTTAACTGTCTCCATATTTTGTTCTTATGTATGAGTTGCATTTTCCCCCCCTCAGTGGGGAGTGGTTAGGTGGTATAACGGGGGGGGGGAGGGTCGGGGCCACCAGGGTTCCGTTTGTTTTTGCGCAGGGCTTTCCTCTGTTATCGCTGCATTGGTTGTAAGCTAGCATTGTCTGTGTCGTTCTGTTCGTGGGGGCTTATCATCTGAGGGGTGGAACATTCTACTCATGATCTCCTTCCATGCCTCCAGCACCATGCTTGATTCGTCAGTGGATCTGGCGACACTGTCCTCCCGTGCCTTTGTTTCAGCGCTCACCCATCTCTCCATTCGTTATACCATGCATTATATTGTGACCCTGCGGGTTTTTTCCAAGCCACAGCAATCGTTCTTTTGGCTTGTTTACTTGTTATGCCCATGAGTCTTATCACATGTTTGAGATTTGCTAATCTGGGGTAAGTGCGCAACAGGCATTCCTCCGGGGTCCACTTGTACCTAGTCATGCCCGCTTTTTCACATGTCTGTCTTATTCTACCCCATAGGGATTGTGTCTTGGTACACTCCCACAGCATATGGATTAGGTCATCCTTCTCCGCATTGCACCAGGTGCAGTTGGGTTGTATTTGCTTGTTGAATTTAGCCATTTTGCATGGGGTTAGGTATGTGCGGTGTAGTACGTTCAGCTGTAGCAGTCGGAATCTTTGATTTCTAGACACCTCTTTGGGGAATGTTAGCACTCTGCTCCATTCTCCTTCTGTCATTTCTCGTCCTATATCCACCTCCCACGTGTCTTTTATTGTCATGCTTTTGGGGTTGGGGATGTTGCTTTGGTGGCTGTATATTTGTGACACCGGTTTCCATCCCTCTCCTAGGTTGTATAGCAATGTCGTGAAAGGGTCTGCATTGGGTTCCACAGGCCAAGTTTCCCATTTGTTTCATGCTATTTTGCGGACCCTTTGGTACCACAAGAATTGGCCAGTGTGGATATCGTCCTTTTCCTGTAGCGATGCAAACTCCCTGAAAGTGCCCCCATCGTATAGGTCTCCCCAGGTGTAGACCCCTTTCTTTTCCCAGAGTCTGATATGTTTCAGGTCAGCATCCGTCTCACATACGTCTGAGATCATTGGCACTTCTGGCGAATATGGGTGCCTTGGGTGAGTGAGTGTCTTCGCTCTGTGCCATATTTTCCTGCCCAGGGTTGCTATAAGGGGTACATTTTTCAGCAAGTGTTGGGGCACCCGAATAAGCTCCTTTAGTTGTACCGGCGAAATCATGGTTTGTAGTAAGGGCGTCTCGGATGTGGGCTCATCTACTAGCCATTGGGTCACAAAGCTGAGTTGGGCTGCCAGATAATATTTTTCTAGGTTTGGAAGTTGGATTCCGCCCTGTTTGTATGGTAAGACTAGTGTGGAAAGCGCTATTTTATGTCTGCCCTTCCCCCACAGGAACTTCCGGATTATTGCCTCAAATAAGCGGAAGAAGGGCCTGTTAATGTAGTAGTGCACGTTTTGGAACCCATACAGGAATCTGGGGAGGACAATCATTTTAACTATTGAGGCTCTGCCCATCATTGATAAGGGGAGTTTTGCCCAGAAGCACATTGACTTGCGTAGTGCTGGGAGTGCTGCCTTCGTATTATGCTTGTGCATTAGTTCGGGGGTGTGCATTATTTGGACCCCAAGGTATCGGAACAAAGAGATCTGCCATCCTATCCCTACCTCAGGGAGTTCCTCTATGTGCTTATACTTCAGTCCTGCCAGGCGGAATAACAAGGATTTTGTCTTGCTAAATTGTATGCCTGAAACCCTGGAGTAGTTGTCGAGTTCTTCTAGCATGGTTGGTAGGTTGAGGTGTGGGTCTTTGACGTATAGGAGTACGGCATCCGCATAGAGCAATATGATGTGGTCTACCCCCCCCATCGAAAAATTGCTTCCTAAAATAAATGGCTATGGGTTCCAGTCCCAATATGTAAAGCATGGGGGATAACGGGCAACTTTGCGTGGTGCCCCTGCATATGTGCCATGCTTCTGACACATATTTCCTGGACTTTACTCGTGCCCTTGGTTTGGTGTAGAGTATGTTAATCCATCTAATGAACCCTGGCCCAAAGCCGAATCCTTCCAGGACCGCCACCAACCATTCCCAATATACAGAATCAAATGCCTTAACGGCGTCTAGTGATAGTAGTGCGTACGATTCGTTATTTAAGTCAGTTTGCGCTATAATGTGTTGCAGCCTGCGTATGTTCATAGAGGTGTTGCGTCCTGGCACAAAACCACTCTGGTCTGCATGCACTATATCTGCTATTAGTCTGGATAGCCTCTTTGCTAAGATCGTGGTCATTATTTTCACGTCATAGTTGAGCATCGCAAGTGGGCAGTAGGAGTCACTTTTCTGCGGGTTTGTTTGGCTTAAGGACCGGAATCACAAGGGTCTCTCTCATGCTTTCTGGCAGGACCCCCAACTCGTATGCTTCCTGGTAGACCTCATGTAGCCGGGGTGTCAGGGAGGACTTGTATGTTTTGTAAAACTCTGAGGGCAGCCCGTCACTACCCGGCGCCTTGCATGTGGCCAGGGATTTAACTGCTTCAGCTATGTCTTCAGGCGTGATGTCTGCGTCTAGGGTTTTAGCTTGTGTGGGGGATAATCTGGGCAGTCCTATCTCATCTAATGTGTTTGCTATCTGTTCTTGGGGAACCTGTTCTTCGTGGAAGTATAGATGTGCATAGAAGTGTTTGAAGGTGTCGTTAATGCCCTGCTGTGTTTGGTGTTTATTCCCGTCCTCGTCTTGTAGCGTGGTGGTTATGTGTCTAGGGTGTTCTTTTTTGCAGAGCCAGGCCAATAGTCTGCTTGGCCTGTCTGCTTCTGTGTGTGCTCTGTTTGTTTTAGTGGTATAGCCGAATTTTGCCAGCCTATTCCATGCTTTAGTGAATTTATCTCTAAGCATTCTGAGTTTATCCTCTTTCTGTTGGGTGCTTGTGGGGGTGGCCTCCAGTCCCTCAATTTCTTGTTCCCATTGGTCCAGCTCCCCACGGAGTAGTTTCCTGATGCCTCCCGCTTTTGCTATGATTTCTCCCCGTGTTACTACTTTTAGGGCATCCCACATTGTGCTCATGTGCTCCACGCTTCCTGTGTTTACTTCTATGAAGTTGTCAATGGTGTCTTGTAGTTCTTCTCTAAACGCTTGGTCTTTCATTGCTTCCACAGGCATTCTCCACATGGGGTTCTGGGGTCTGGGACCAGTGTGGTTCCATTCCACCAGTAGTGGGGAGTGGTCTGAGAGGGTTCTCCCCAGGTATTGTGCGTCTTCTATTAGTGGTAAGGGTTCCCTGCTTATGAAGATATAATCTAGCCTCGTGTATAGGCCATGTGGGGACGAGTAGTATGAATAGCCTCGCATTTCCGGGTGTAGTTCCTGCCATGTGTCTGCTAGATCTAGCCTGTTCGTCATGTCAGTCAGGGGATTCGTTGCTGCTGATGGGCCTTTTGGTTGAGGTGTGGACCTATCAAGTTCAGCGTCATGGTCGCAGTTGAAATCTCCCCCCCATATGAAGAGGCCACTTCTATATTGCATGATTTTGGTGTACATTGAATTCAGATGGGCTGGGATTTTATTGTTGGGGAGATAGGAGTTTACTATGCATATCTCCGTTTGCTCGATGTGCCCCCATATTATCACGAATCTGCCCACTGGGTCTTTCTCAGTCTTGGTTAGGTGGAACGGGAGTTGTGGGTGTATCCAGGTATACACAACTCTTGCGTATCTAGAGTAGGTGGTCCTGAATCCCTGCCCCCCCCAGTGTTCCCAGAGTTTGGCCATGGATTCTTCCATGCAGTGGGTCTCTTGTAGCAATGCTATCTCCACCCTTTTTTCTATACAAATAAGACTTAATTCTGTTTCTGGGGAGGTATGTATCTAAGCCTCTCACGTTCCATGTCATTATTTTTACACTTGCTGCCATAGTGGTTCAGGGGGCGTGTTCCGGGCGCTTCAGCACCTCAGAGGGGTTGCCTGCGATTGGGGTCAGGCCACTAGAGGTTCTGTTTCCCTGCGGGATCGGCCCTAGGTGGTCCATTCCCCCCGCCCGCCCTTTCTCTTTCACTGTGATATTACTTGGAGACTTACCAACTTTAGTAACTCTCATTCTGGCGAATGTTAAAGACAAACTGGTCAACTTTGAACTGCCCCCAGCAGTTGCTTCCAACTTGCAGCGCTCAGGGGCTCCCGAGCCTTCTAGGCCTTTCGGGTGCGGGTGGTGTGTAGGCTGTCGGCCTGCAAGTTTTCTGGAGGGGTGGGTCGCTGTCGTTTGCATTTGCGGTTCTCTGCGTTCCTGTCCGATATTGCTGTCTGTGTGCTGTAGCTCCGAATGTAGTCCATTAGTCCGTTCCTTGCTTTTTTTTTTAATGAGAGCTCCCATCGCTTCCTGTTGTGTCGTACACCATTTACTTTGCGCTCCTTCTTGTTCATCTGCAAGGTTATTGTGTTCGAGCCACATATTTGCTGCAGCTGGAGCCTCTAGGACGATTGTTTTTCCCTTGTACAGTACTTTGAGACGCGATGGGTAAAGTAGCATGTACTTAAGATTGAGTTTCTGGAGTCTTGCTTTCACTGGTATGAAAGAGTTCCTTGCTCGTTGCACCGTGGGAGTGTAGTCGGGGTACATGACTATTGTGGCATCTTTTCTTTTTATTTCCCCACCTTCTCTTGAGAATCGTAATATTGTTTCTCTATTGCAGAAGTTTAGAATTTTCGCTATTATTGGGCGCGGGTACGAGCCCGGTGGGGGGCGTTTCTGGAGTGATCTGTGAGCCCGTTCTACGGAGAATCCTTGAGAAAGCTTTCCTGCTCCTATTTCTTGCTGGATCATTGTTTTTATGAATTCTGTTGGGTCTGGGCCTTCCATGTCTCCCGGAACTCCTAGGATTCGGATATTGTTGCGGCGGGCTCGTCCTTCAGCCTCTTCAGAGTGCGCCTCCAGTCTTGCCACTTTCTGTTCCAGTTCTTGGACTCTTGTTTTCAAGTCCGTGGTGTTCTCGACATTATCTTGTAGTGTGGTCTCCACGTTGGTCACCCTTTCTGTCAGGTTGCGGGCATCTTGGCGCATAAGCTGCATGTCCGATTTTACTTCTTCTATTTTGCTATCAATGAACGTGCGAAGCGCCGCTATAGCCTGCAGAACTTGCGTGTCCTTAGGGTCGACCTCCGGGGAAGGTGGCTCTGCTGTGGCCATTTCATCTTGGCATGGTTGTTGTTTGGGTTTGACCGTCGTGTATGAATCCATTGTCGCTGATTTCGGGTTACCCTTTGGTGGAGACATCCCTATCCTGGGATTCACGATCTGCTGTTGCATGTCCGACGTCGTTACCTTTTTGCCCTGTTTGTGGTTTGCCACTCCCCAGCCTGGGGAGCCCGTGGTTGGGCCTCCCGACTGCTGAGTGTTTGTCTGTGCAGGTTTGAGTTTGTGCTTCTCAGGTACTCCTGTTTATATCGCTTCTCTGGGGCGTCGGCGTGAGTGTAGTCCAGTTCGGTGTCTTTACCGCACTATTTTGCTCTCTGTCACAGTTGTGCCGGCCTCGTCGTGGTGGTCTCTCTGTTGCTAAGGACCTGTGGGTTTCCGGGCTTAGGTGGTGTGCTTGCTCACGTTGGCTAGGGACCAGTGGGCCTTATATGTGCTAAGTAGTTCCCACGTAGCTTGCCCCGCTGTGTCTGCTTTAGGTCTCTGTGCACTCTTTCACTCACTTTGCCTATGTTCCGGGCGTGGTATAGGCAACAGTGGTTTGGTTTCTGTCCAGGTCTATCTTTTGGGTGAGTTTTTGGGCCCAGCCGCCTCTGGGTGTTGGGCAGCTTGGTGTTGCTGTGCTTAGCAGTTGGGTACAGCTGCTTTCAGTAGTTCTGTGAGCGTAACTTGCAGGGCAGTTTACAGTGAGCTGTATCGGTGGCCTCTCTTGGCCTCTGGGTTCCGATTCCCCTTGCTTTACTCTGCTGCCGCCATTGGGTTCCTCAGCCCCCCACTGGCCCCAGTGGGTTGGTCCTCCACACTCTCCTTCTGTTTGTGTGGCAGTGCGGCCCCTCTGGGCTAGCCCCGTGCCTGAGTCCGGTTGCCAGTGGGGTGTAGGGGGTCCGGCCTCCCGCCTAAGCTTGCTCTATGTTTGTTGACACTGCCGGGCTTGGGCCGTGCTCTCGCTCTCCCGAGTCAGGGTAGCTTGCTGTTCCACGGCTCCGTTTCAGGCCCCACCGTGTGTTCACCTCTCCCTCGCAGTGCGTACCTGTAGTGCAGTCCAGGTCCTTCCCGATTCTCTGGCGCGGTACCAGGTCATCAGCGCTTCCTTTCCCGTATATGGTGCAGGGTCTTCTCTCCCTGTTCGCCCGCTCGTGTCTTCAGTGTCTCCTTCTCACTGTGCTCTGTTGATGCCTCCTCCTTCAGCCCGAGGGGCGCGTTGGTGCACAGGCTCTTATAGGTGCCTCCCTAGTTCTAGGTTTTGCCGCAGGTGGACCTTTGCATTTGGCGTCTGAGGTGCCCTGTGCAGCGGTCCTTCCTCGCTATGCGGCTGGCTTCCCGCTTACAAGCGGTGTTTCATCCCGGCCCTCCGATCTGCCGCGGGAGCCACCATCTTGTAAGTCGCAGGGGGCACTCTTTTTCTGGCTTCGTTTTCGCAGATGGTGCGTCCGATTTCTTCCGGGATTGATGCCGAGCTTGAAGAAAGGGTTCTTCTGTTTGTGAGTGCAAGTTTTATTTCGGTTCTGTGTGTTGTAGCGGAGCAATACTGTCCTTTGCAGGATCACGGACAGGAGCGCTGCAAGTTCCCGTCTTCACGCCATGCACGCTGGCCATGGCCCAGAGTCTCTGTTCCTCTATGGGCTTCACCCTCGTGTGCTGTGTGTGTGAGCTGCCCGCCTCTTCGCTTCTAACAGGGCCCTCTGGACCCTAGGTGCTCACATTCGCTGCTACCCCTCTGTCGCAGTGTAACTTCCGGTGGCGGGTTTGACCCTGTTTAGCCCCTATTTGGCACCTGGATGGGGGTGAAAAATCTCTGTGTTCAGTGTGGGGTGTTTGCATCCCCTTTTTCTAGCTGTCCCCTTCTCACGAGGCACGTGTGTGCCCTTTTCTCAGTCGGTGCTCCTGGGGGGGGGTCTTTGATTCGCTTCTCGCCCACAGTGGTGGTGGGGCCTGCTTTCTATCTGTAATATCCCCTGTTTCTTGGGCTTTCTCACCTTGCAGGGTTTGGGGGTCCTCTGTAACGTCTGTGGCTGCACTCTTTGGTCACCCCTGTAAGGCACTATCCACTTTTTTCTTCTCCTCTCCTTCTTCTGGTGGGTGCCCCCGGGGCAGATGAGGACCTTTGAGGGTTACAGCAGTAGGTGGCGGGCTGGTCAAGGTTTGTGGAGTTATGTGCGTGTCTCCCTTAGTTAGCCCCTTCACTTCGTCCTTCTGATGTTAATTGGGCCTGTTTAACATAGGCCTGTACATTGCCTCTCATTCCATCTTTATGGGGGTGGGCCCTGGGCCTGCACACCTCTGGTGGATGAGTTAGCTGTGAATCTGGTCCCCTGTTCCGTCGGGACACAGACCGCGCCTCTGGGCCTCTCTCCGGCACACTAGTGCTCCTCCTCTGTGCCTGCCCTGCGGCTTCGGTGTCCCCCCCTCTGGCACTGCAGCCTTCTCAATTAAGCAGCCCACGCCGCGCAGTGCTCTCTGCACTTCGCCTCTGTCATGTGGGCTGTGCTGGGGCTTCTGTGTGTGTCCGAGCTCCCCCCGCGAGGGACCTTTTCCCCGTATCCTTGCCAGGAAAGTTGTGCGCACTGGGTGATCAGTAAAGCGCAGTGGAGAGGCGTACCTGCAGCTGTATCTTTGGGCAGGGTGCTCTCCTCACACGCCTAACTGTCGTCTGGTGCCACCACTGCCTTCAGGGTTGAGTGCCTGGGCCTCAATGCTCTCCGGGCTCTATTACAGGCGCAATCATTGGGGACTGGCTCTGCAGGCCAGTCCTGGGACCCCAGGGTCATCCGTGTGTGTCCTGATTGTATTCTGTCCACCATCTGTCTCTGCAATTCAGCTCCATTCAGGGCTGCAAGCTTTATCCCTTCCTTGGTATGCTGCCCCAAGGGGTTCCGCTAGTCAACTGTTTCTCACTGCGTTTGTGCCGCACTTTTTCAAGCCCACTTGTTGTCCACTGCTTTCCGCCTTCGACAGGGCTAATTATTTAATGTTTCATGGACAAACTGCTGAATCTCATCCCCTCTGTCGCCGGAGGGAGCGGGAGCTGCGAAGCTAAGCAGCCATCTTGTCCCGCGCCCCCTAGTGGTCCAGCATGCATTATTTTAATAATTATTTTTAAAATCCATTTCTACCCGCATTTTGAGGGTGGAAATTGATTCTGTACAGTAGTGAATCATACCACTACTGTACAGTGTTTTCTACCCTTTTTTGTATTACCTTGGAAAGAAGGTGACAAGGCGGGCCTCTGATATGCCAACCTTTTCACCACCTTTTGGTATCCCAAAATGCAGATTTGTTTTCCTGCAGTGAAGAGATGCACTTACGTTTTATTTCCCTATAAGAAACCAATTTTAAAAAACTTCTGGGGCCTTCTTTTAATTTTTACTTCCACTTCATCAACGCAACAGAAAATCTGCCAGGCAAGGTTTTCGAGAATTAATAGACACAGGTTTATTATCTTTGAGATCTTGCAAGAAAATTAATAGCATCTGTGACGATTCACTAGGTGTCGTTCTTCTCCCTAGAAGCTAGGGTGGTGAGTCTGGTACCCAATATTCCCCTAACGGGTGGTTTAATGCAGGAGGACCCCCTGGGGAGAAGGACAACCACCTGGGTAAAAGTCGGCACAACACTCCAAAACTAACCCTCTCAAGCCCTTTGCCACCTTTACACCAACCCCCTTAATAGCACTTGTATTTGGTGTTGTAACATTATAGCAGTTGTTTCTATTGAGACGAAGAAGATTTCTAACAATACAGATAGTCTGACTAACTCCAGTATTGGGACGAAAGAGATCACCAATAGCATGAAGATTACCAGCAACGCCAGTACTGAGACAAGGTGGCCACCAGGAGCCATGAAGAATGACTCAGAGAAAATATGGGAACGGTATAGACTTCCGCAGGCGAGTCGTCTTGAGAAATACATAAGAGGACTTTGAGAAAGGGAACCGCATACCAGCACGAATGACAGTCCAGCCCAGGAAGTTCAAAGGAGACTCATAGGACTCAGTGGGAAAGCTGAGAGCAGTCCTTTCCCAAAGGCAAGAAGCCTACAATGGGAGTCCTTTGCCCGGTGTTGTGGAGCAGGTCAAGGTCATGACTGGAGCCTGGCAGATAGTGGCGTGACCTCTGGAGGGTGGACTGAGGGGTCCAGTAACGGCACCCACACCTTCGCTAAAGAGACCAGGAAGCGAGTGCAGCAGAAGCCGAGACGCCTGTGCAGCCCAGCGAGAAGACGCAAGCACCCAGGAAGAACCAGGCCAGAGTCCCGGAGCCAACAAAGGTAACAGGCACGTAGCAGGGGCCGGTAGGGGCTTGGAGGTGCAGGAGAGAGAGAGACAAACCGCATGGGGATTAAGATAAAAAGCATCTTCCTCATGGCAGTGCTTGGGAACATAGTCACCCAAGTGGGCCTAGTGAGAAGGGAAGAGGAAAAAGCATCTAGGACCCAAACCAAGGTGAAATCTATAACGAGAAGAAGCATCTTCCTCGTTCCAGTACTTGAGAAGAGAGTCAAATGAGAGGGCTTAGTGAGAAGGGAAGAGGACGAAGGGTCTAAGACCCGAACCAAGGTGAATTCTATAATAAGAAGCATCTTCCTCATGGCAGTACTTGGTAAGAGAGCCAACCAAGTGGGCCTAGTGTGAAGGGAAGAGAATGAAGGGTCTGGGGCTGGAAGCAAGGTGAATTCTATAACGATAAGTAGCATCTTCCTCTGGGCAGTACTTGGAAAGAAAGTCAACCAAGTGGGCCCAGTGACAAGGGAAGAGAACTAAGGGTCTGGGGCCTGAACAGAGGTAAAGCCTAGGTTGATATGAGCCATCTTCCTCGTGGCAGCACTTAGCAGGGGAGCAAACCAAATGGTTCAAAAAAGGTAGCAGGCACTCCTCTCCAGAAAGAACATGGCATGATAACCTGTTCTGAGATGAGAGTTTGAGCAAACCAAATGGGCCTGATGAAAGAAGAATAGAAACCAGTGTCTGGGACCCAAACCAAAGTAACGGATATCAGAACATAAGTTATCATCCTCATGGCAGTACTTGGCAGGAGAGTGAACCAAGTGAGCCTGCCAAGAAAGGGGGAGAGAACAGGGTCTGGGACCCAAATAAGTAAGGGGAATATTAGAGGGAGGAACCCTCTAAACAGTGGTAGAGAAAAGACCACTGACAGACTAAGGAGAGCCTGGAACTTTAAAAAAAAAAGTTACCTAAGAAGACAGCGGAAGGGAGCCGTTCCCACTGATCTTAACTGGAACTTGGTGGAAACTACACATCCATGGGAAGGGAGTCATTCCCCCTGGATTCAATTGAAACTTTGGTGCTACCGACATCCTGGATTCTCCATGTGTCGAAGCGGCCACGCTGTGGTGCGGCTTGACGTCCCAAGGTCCTCTCCTCTAGCATCTGCAAGCTCAGTCTGTGTCCGAGCTGTGAACTCACATGATGAGCTGCGGTGAATCTGTGGTGAATCGAGAAGGAGAAGGGGAGAACTGAAGCCCCCCTGCACCGAGTCCGTGACTGCCTATAGCCCAGTCTCTTTTGCATTTCGTGTCAGCTAATTTAGTTTTTGGGTACTAGAGGTGTATGAAGGTGCATGAAGGTATTTGACGTCAGAAGTGTGTGTTTGGCGCCTAAGCTGTGGCCAGATAACAGCCCTTTTTTTGCTGCCTCTTGTGCCTCTTTTGTGGTCCTCATTTGCATTTGCTTTTACTGCCCTAATTTCCAATGCACGTGACATAAGTGTCCTAAGCTTCTCTGGTGCAATCTGCTACCCACATCATTTGGGGGGCGGGGGGCTCTGGGCATCTAGTCGCAGCAGGGAGTGCAAAAGCATCCTGCAGAGAGACTGGCATTGGTGTGAGTCCCCACTAGTAGGCCAGGTGAGGGGAGCGCCTTGGAAGGAGGTACAGCGGTAGTTTGTGCCCCCTACCCCCCACCACTTACTTTGTTTAACTTTCAACTTAACTCTGCAGTACACACTTCTCACTGAGCCCTTTATTGCATATGTTGGCTGATTTTAAGCAAGCTAGTAACTGAGTAAATGAGTAACTGAATCAGCGGGGGTCACTTATCACTTTAAGGTGTGGATGCTGACGCTCTTTGGTTGCTGTGTTCTCGTCGGAAAAAATCCATCCCGCTTATCTTTATTGCCGGACTGATAATTGGGAAGATCACCCAGTAGTCATCTTCACAGACTGTCTACTAGCTTGATGGAGTCCCTGACTAGTTAAGGCTAAGTCGGTGGGGCAGAGTGGTTACATCAACATACTTCAAACAGTTGTTTGTAATCCCAGCTTGATTTTGTCCTCCAAGCATAATGGTTAAAAGGAAAGCTGAAGGCCAGACCTCTGTGGGAGGGTCACAACGCAAAATCTCCAGGATGTTTAAGCTCATTAAAGATGTAAATAGTCTGATCCTCGAAATAAAAGACTTAAGGGCCTCATCACGAGGTTGACAGTGTCCCAGCAGTAATTGCACTGGGATATCACCAACGCAAATAGCAGTACCGCTACTCCGTCCGGCGCAATTTGCACCAGATCACAAGTAGTGGTAAGGCGGTAAATCCCCATTCCCCAATGGGGATGAGTGGCGCTATCACTGCCGGCGGAAATAGCACTGAAATAGTCCACAGCGCATTTACCTCCAGCTCAGAGCTGGAGGTGAATGTAGCCATACTGGGGATTGGGCCAACCCTTAAATGCGGCCTTAATAGTGTTACTGCCGCATTTAAGAGCTACTGCTCAACTCCTGATGAGGCCCTTACTGTGTAATATCAAGGGTCCGGAGCTCCTGACTACCATCAATCCCCCGATAAAGGAACTGAAGGGAACTGCTACAAATTCCAAATCTAACAGTGTTTCTCTCACTAAGGATCTCAATATAATATAGTCCAGGATTCTCTAAAATCTAAACCAAAATTTAATTCTACTGGGTCTTTGTGTAACCGCCCCCAGAAGGAAGATCATCTAGCCCCATTTGAAACTGCACACAAGCCCGGACAAGAGGACCGGAGAAACTTTGCTTTCACAGTGAACTTTAATGATAATCTTCATGGTGCTTGTGTCTCTAACATAATAGAGATCTATCGCCATGAGCCACATTCGGGTACTTGTTCCATGGAAAACACTAATGGCATGATAGATTGCGAAGGTACACCCCACCTGCAACAGTCAACCATAAATCCAAATGCAGACTACAGTATTAACGTACTCTGCTCTAATGAAGTTTCAAAGCCTATTTCTATTCTCTGGGTTACCCGGGAAACTTCAGTCACACTAGATCTCTCAGATCCTTTAGACAGTGTTCGTCCAACTCCTCCTGTTACTCTTGCAAACCGGTTTGCCTCCCTTAATAAGCTTACTGAAGATTCTGCCATTCTCTCCAGCAAAGCCCCTGCTAACGATCTGGCTGATCCCCCTCCATGGCAGACAGTAACTTGCCCCAAAAAGAAAAGGTTTGTCGTGAGACAACCCTAAAATAAGAGAGAAAAGTACAGAGGGGGAATAGTCCCCACGACATGGGCACCCAGACCAGCGTGGCAGATCCTTGCTTTACAGCGTAAGGAAGGCATGGTTATCAGAAGTACGACAGACACAAGGCGTGCAATCCAAGGGTGCTTATTGAACAGTATATGGGTGAGAAAAACGCATAATCTAAACCTAAGTCTAAAATAGGAGCAAACTACAACCATCAAATAAAAAAAAATGCTGTCCTAGTGGTGTCGTGTCAATACAAAATGGCCTATACTAATAAACCTATTTCCAAATCCTTACTCTATATGACAAAAGTGTGTGGTACAATGATGTGTTTAACTTGAGTGTAGTGCAAATTGAAATGTCCAAAGGGATTTTGGTAGTTCAGGACTTCTGAACTAGTACACTCCCTTCCCCATGTTATATCACGGGACAAGGCGGAACAGTGGCCTGACTGTGAGCACCCCTTGAGTCTGTAGGCACCAGGAAGCAATCTGTTCCAAGCCAGCAGGGCTTGGAGCGCAATGTCCTTCACAATGGTTAATTCTCTTCTTCTTGCTTTTGTCTGAGGCCTCTACGTCTGGTTTACCCTTATCTTTGTAGCACTGTTTTTTTCAATCAATCTTTATCACAAGACGGGATTCCCTTTCCCTTGCTTTTATTTGGCATCCCTCTGTCGGGTTAATTTTTCGCCAGGTAACACAGTTCACTCAACTTTAAACACATGCAGGATTTACTTTCCCTTGCTTTCCTTTGGCATCCCTCCGTCGGGTCCACTGTTGCCCTTTTCATACAGTTTGTTCTTTTAACACAATCCCTTCAACTTGTCAAAGAACTTTGATTGTACAAGGGATTTGTCTTGACCCTCATATGCCCACTTTGATTCTTTCTTCATCCTTCCCGGAGGAGGCCTTCCGGTATTTGCAGTTTTAGATACTTTAGTTTCACAATATTTCCTCAGGTTAGCTTCATACCTTGTTTCTCATTTGCCAAAGATTTTTTGACTGTACGAGAGATACTTAAACTCATGCCTTCTCCCTAGTATGCCCACTTTGACTAATCGCCCCTCTTGCAAGGCTTATCTACTTCTCTCATTAATCACAAATTGCTTCAGGCTTCTCTCGCTGTTTCTCATCACACGCGCATCCCCTGCATCCTTCATTCTGGTTACAATTTCTCTCACTCACCGGCTCCACGAAATTCAGTGAGTAATTCAAATGCTTATTGCATCGTACATTCATGCACGCCGGCTTCTCCTCTCACTCACCGGCAGCATCTATGATTTTGGGAGCTGCAGGAGCCAAAAGGGGGATGTTTAAATGGAACTGTACGATCAGACCGAGAAAAAAAATGTCAGACTGTACAAAAGGTTTGAAAAATGCTACCACCAAAGGTTCGAACACCAAAAGTTCGAACCTTTGGTGGTAGCATTGTAGGTAAGTATAAACAAATTTAAAAAAGGCTGCGCAGGTGTCCCCCGCAACACCCCACTCACTATACTGTGTGGTATAGTGAGCGGGGGTTGTGGGGGACACCCCTGCAGCTCCCAAAAAAAAGGTACCTGTGGCGCCGGTTCCCGATCACAGAAATGAAAGGGAACTGGCGCCGCAGGGACTCAGCGTGTAAACAAGGTAAGTAGGGTTTGATTATGTTGGGGGTGTGTTGAGGGTGTGGGTGGGGGAGTGTTGTGGGTGGGGATGTGGGTATGTAGGGGTTTCGAATGTGCGTTCGCATGGGAAATGTGCGAACCTTTGGTGGTTCGCACATTTCTCATGCAAACTTTACCGTCGCTGACTTTTCCGGGATGGAAAAATCACGCAGATCCTGTTCAAATGAGGTCAGGATCTCATCTCCTGCCTGTCTGGCCCAGGGGAAGAGTTCTGCTGTGGGTATCGCCAGGCAACCCCAGCTGCCCCTGGTCTTGCCTTCTGGAGGTACAGTTCCCTCTCCACACGGCAGTCTTCTCTGGACTTACAGGGCCAGTGTTTGGGCAGTTTTCTCCTCCTCCAGGTTTCCCAGGGTCTCTGCAGTTTGCTTGGTTTATTCCTCTAGCTTCCCGGCACCTTCCAGCATCCCTGACTCGCTCCAAAAGTCCCTTTGTTTTCCACTTTTAATACTTCCTGGGAGAGGTAATTAGGTTCAGGTGTGCATAGTTGTACAGGTAGGCCTGAATTTGCCTATCCTCATTACTGGGACAGTCTGCCGTCAAAAGGAAATAGTCTGTCCTCTGTGTCTGAGCATGTCTCTCATCAGTAATCTTCATCCTCCCAATCCTTCTCCTACTCGTCTCAGTGTTTGAGTGAAAAAGGGGCAGGGGGGAGTTGGGAAGGCAGTAAATCCTGTATAGTAGGATGGGGAAGAGGTAAAAAAAAGGTAATGGGATACCGCGTCTCGCCATCGGGTGCCCCTACCCTACTCCCCGAGGATCGCTCATCCAGGTGATCCACCAACACTAGTCCACCTCCAGGCACTGGATCCAACAGCGATGGCCGTGTCTTGGCCACCTGGGCAACCAATCCCCGGAGACTAGTACGTGAGACACCCTCTGGTTTCTCACACAGCTTTCCAGGAGTCTCAACCGAATACAGCCACGCTCGATAAAATGTTCAACCATTTCAAGCAAACATTATCTCAGAGGATGGACTGTTGGTGCGGGGAGATGACCGGGATCCTCAAAGAGGTAAAAGATAAAGGGATGTCCCTGAGTTTCTTCTGGCCGTACGCTGAACCTAATGGGATGATGGAGGCCGCAGAAGCTTTAAGGGCCCCGGTAGTAGTCGCTGCTCAACTCCCAAATAACGTAGACTAGTTCCATTGGCATGGCCCTTAGCCAAGATAAGTGGCAAGCGCCATCTCTGGTCAGGGTGCTAGGCCATAATGACCCTGCATATGGAAACTAAGGCACAATAACCATATACTAGTGACACAACAGACACAAGGTTCGATTTCCAAACAAGTCTGGTTTATTTCAAAGTATGCTCAGTCGACCGACTGGGGTCTAACGTCTCGCAACGTGTGCACCCAGACCTCGTGAGACGCAAGAGAGCGAGCAACACTCAAGCAACAATATATATAAATAACATGTAATCTTTTAAGGTAATTCAGACCGCCCATAATGTATCTTTTTAGGCTAGGGTTTGGTGATTGACAATCATAACAATTATGACACGTTATGACAAGTCCCTATTCAGTCTAAATATACTTATTCTAGCAACAGTAGCAGAGACAGGTTTTTTTGTTATGGAGAATATAAAGCTCTTAGTTCAGCAAGGATATCATGTTCGTAGGAGAGAAACATTCCTTAGCACATTATCTATGTGTTTCTATTCATGAACTAAGGGTCAGACAGTTCTGAGACAGAAAATACCAGTCTCAGCGAAGGAGTACCGCTATAAGAATATAATTCATGCTTTAACTGACTATTGCTACAGCGTTTGTAAGACAGGCCGGCACCTGGGCCACTGATTAGATGCAGTTTCTGCTCGTCTCCAAGGACTTTGTGAGGGAGGAAAACAGCGTAATTTGGCATCGTCTGGCATTCCTGTCTTGGTTGATCTTTCAACAAGCAGGCCTTGGCCTCGCACCGTGCATGAGTTTGAAACATAGAATACATTTTGCAAAGCATCTGTTTACAGAAAGGAAAAAAGCAAATGGCAGATATTTCACAAAATGGACGTCCTTTGGTTACATTGAGGATTCTGTGTTTGCAATGTTTGTCACATGATGCAATTGGTTTCTGGCCAACATAATATACATGCTACACATGCTATAGGGTCGTTTCTGGTCTAACAAACCCTCCTTATGGCCGTAAGCAAAGAGCATCATCCATACATCACATCTTCATCTTACCATGCGTCTAATTCTGAACTTCCCATACTACTGTAATCATCATCTGAAATATTAATTGCCATGAACTCTTTGATTGTTTCATTTTCGTGTTGGGCACCTTCACCCAACATGCGAGGGGGTTTCATTTTGATTGCATGTACACATTCATTTGCAACTTGAGAGCAGAGGATTGGCAGGCATTATATGCAACAACAGCAGAACATGGCGATTCCAAGTACCTTGATCAAAATTGCAATTAGTTTCCATCCCCATGATCGCAGCAGTTCCCAAAACCATAAACTTATATTCAGATTCCAACCACCTGTGGGGACGTGAATATCAGAACTCAGGACATGCAATTTCTTGATTGCTTCAAATATTGTGGGGGAGGAGTCACTTACGAACACGCAGCACGCTGACCCCACAATTTTACACACACCTCCATGATCAGCCAAAATGATGTCAAGGACCATTCTATTATGAAGTGTCATTAATCTGACTGTTTTCTCTTACAGTGTCATATTATAGAGTATATATGTAGTTTCATTTTTAATTTTCTCTAACACCCTAGACAGTTTCCTTATATTCCATGAATATATTGCTTGTCCCCAGAATGGTATGAAGGAGTGGCTATATCGCTTGCCATCAGTCCTGCTGCATCATCTCACCGTGGCAAGATCTGGATAGTTTTGATACTCCTGAAATTTTGGGAAGAAATACACCTGGGAAAAGTATACCCAAATAACACGTCCCTCCCCAATTCCTAGGTAACCATGGATAGGCCTGATCTCCACATATAAAATAAACAGAACTTCCTATATATAATGGTTCTCCTTCCTTTTTTAGTACTGCAGTATTCATGCATCTAGTAAATGTTCCCACGGGATAGGAACCCTTTTTCCATAAGCAAAATGGGACAGAATGTGGGCTGTAATTAATAATATAGGAGGGAGGCACAGCATCCTTATTCCCTACTGGAGCCATGTTAAAAGTGATTACCGATTTGTGAGGCCTAAAAAGTCTATCTACTTGTTTCGTTGTTACCGTGTTTGTTGTGCTTGCACCGCTAAATATGGGACAACCCACCAGTTCCAATACCACCTTTTCAAACTCATATATGTTTGTTCCATCCAACTGACCAGTATCACTGTCGTTCCATTTTCCATAAAATAACGCTCGTAATGATGCATAACATGCAGTATTAAGCGGTAAAGGCTGTACATACCAACCCATTCCTTTTCCACCATGCTGGGGTAAATGAGAGCAGACCCAACAGTTGGACCTGTTCAAGATAGCAAGGTTCATATTCATAATCAATAACAGTGTATTATTGTCATAACCTTTTCTATGTTTCACTTCTTGTGAGGGGAGAGTGTAAGAGAGCACATGTACTGGGCTGCTTGTAGTAGGAGCATTGGTAGCAGGCAAAAGTGACCTCAAAGGATGCACAGTTTCCAGATACCAGAATATAGGGATAGGGACCAGTATAATCCAAATGCAACGCAGTATCATAATTATTGGCATAGTCTTTCCAAACCACTTTTTTCCAGGAACAAGCTTAGTCTCTATTTCTACAATATCATCAGCGTTGGTGCAGGAAGGAGCAGGAGTGAATGTAGGCATTGTCTGTAACGCTTATCTCAGGAAAAGTTTTCAATGTCCGTCGCGGAAAAGATCTCCACAGCAACACATGTTAACAGCAAAGCGTCTAAGTTGAAACAAAGCGTTCAGGCCAGTTCAGGCTAGCCTGCTTAATGAATGACAGCAAGATGATGTGATTTCGCACAGGGCTCCAAAAAAGGCAGGAGCAAGCATCAATTGTGTCGGCACCATATGCCCCCCGCTTGTCCGTACAGGGTCGCACTGGTCCTTCACCTTTTTACAGTAGCACCGGGAAACCGCATGTCAGGGCTTTCAGTTTGATGCAGCTTGATACAGCTCATACGCTCCTTTTCCCTAGGCCTCCGTTTCCCACTTCATCCATATTGGGAACAGAGGCAAAACAAAACTGATCACTTCCGATTTTGTGAACGCAAATTGTACCTTATTGCTCCAGGTACAGCGTGATCGATGAACAATGCACTCTCATTTCCAGATGCAGAATCTGTGTCAGCTTGCGATGTAATGAATGATGACGCGGCAGTACCCGGACAAGGTTGAGGCACCTTTCGCCCTTCGATCTTTGTTGCAATCTCCCTAGGCCCTTTCTCGGGTTTGGGAAGCACTTCCGGCAAAGAACTGGCGATTGTATCTTTGTGATCAAGTGCGGCTGTATTTCTTCTGACGTCGGGATCAGGCAGCTCTTTCAAAGGAAACAGAATTCTTTTCATGTGTGTTGTGTGGATCCAGGACTTACGGCCATCCACTCTGACTGCTGTCTGTGTAGCCAGGAGCACCTGATAGGGCCCCTTCCATCGCGGTGCGAGTGAAGATTTTCTCTCAAAATCTTTAATGAGTATCCAGTCGCCAGTCTGCAGACAATGTCCTGGGCCAGTATATCTGACAGGAAGAGCCTCCTGCACCTGCTGATGAATCAAACGCAAGCTTTGAGTTAACTGTTTACATTAATTAATAAGCAAAGGGTGTTCTACGTCTCGCAGACGTTTTGGCTGCGGGGCATTCCAAACATTTGCTAGTCTCCCCATGATTATTTCATAGGGGGAGAGTCCAGTCCTTGCCTATACAGAGGTTTGCATGCACAACAAAGCTAGCGAGCTAGCGGCAATGCATCAGGCCATTTCAAATTACTTGCCTCACAGATCTTACTGATCTTATTTTTCAAAATACCGTTCTGGTGTTCCACCAAACCGGCACTCATCCGGTGTCTGGCCGCATGGAATCGTTTGTCAGTTTGGAGGCCTGCACATATTTGTAATATCACGGCTGCAATAAAGTGTGGGCCGTTATCTGACCATGTGACACGGGGTAGGCCAAAACGGGAAAGGTACACTTTTAGCATAACTTTAGCTGTGGACATAGCTGTACAATCTTTCAGGGGATATTCCTCTACCCATCTGCTGAATACACAGACCACCACGAGGACATACTTACAGTTTTGGCACCTTTCCATTTCTATGAAATCAAAATGGATGACTTCAAACGGCATAGGGAGGGGGCAAAACTTCCTGTTGGCGTTGCTGTCCCTTTTCCAATGTTATGTTGTGAACAAGTCGTACAATTTTGGAACAGTCTGTCAGCAGTTTTTCTAATATGCGGATTCTGCCATACAGAATCTAGATGTTGAATCATTTTCTTAGCACATATGTGTGTTGGACTATGGGCCATAGTGACCATCGCCGTTACATAGGCGTTTGGCAACATCCATCTTTTGTTCTCCTTGTCTACCCAACAACCCTCAATGTCTAATTCTGCTGGACCCTCAGACCATGCTTTTATTTCATCTGCAGTAGTTTCTGCTTGCATTTCCTTAACTGTGGCAATCCCATTCTCTATCATGCAGGGTACTTATTTTATTTTTCAACATAAATTTTTGTGTGTAAATCAGTGGCAGTTTGTTTCGCAATTCTGTCTGCAAATGCGTTTCCCTTTCCAACATTACATGTTACCTTTTTATGTGCTTTGCATTTCATTATTGCCAATCGTTTGGGAAGCGCAATTGCAGACAACAGTCTCACTATCAAAGTGCCATGTTGGATTTTTGTTCCGTGTGGTGTCAGGAAACCCCTTTCAGCCCATAATTGACCAAAATTGTGTACCACCCCAAATGCATACTGACTGTGAGTGTAACGCTCACCTGATTCCCACGGAGGCGCTGGTCTTGGCAGGAAGGTGTCTGTGACCCGAAAAGTGATGTGCAGGACTCGATTTGCTTCTGGGGCCGAACCTCTTCGCACTGTGTGTCGAACTCGAAGAGTGAGATTTCTGCAGGTGAAAGAATATGGGGGTTAATGATCTGGGTTGTTGAATGTCCCTCTCTCTCTCTCTCTTCTTAGCTTCTCCGTAGAGCCCCCAGGTCAACGTGCTCACCTTAGATAGATGAATGCTGGACTCTCCATCTGCGTCTGGTGCAGGGTGCCGTTGCCAGTTCCTTCACTGGTGAAGCATAGGCCTCTTGACATCAGAGGATCGCTACCGTCGTTAACTGCACGAGCGGTGAGTTTCTGGACACCTTTTTAGTCCTTTTAGTCTTTAGGTGCGTGGGCACGTTAATATAGAACAGGACTCTGTATAATGCTTTTTCCTATTTGTCTTGCAGGGCTCTTGAGATAGGAGATGGTGTGAAGAGAGCCGAAGTTGGAGCCAGAGCCTTGGAATGAAGCGCTTGGAAATGCGTAAGTAAATGCAAGCGCTCTAACTGTCTCTTTTCCCTTGCAGCTGTGAGTTTGTGCTGAAGAGGTGCTGGAAAACGCCGGAGTATTTGCAGGCGTTCTACTGTGGCGAGCGCGATGGACGTGAGTAAATAACTGTCTAATGTCTCTTTGTTTGACTTTCAGATGCTGGGTTGCAGCGTTGAAGAAATCCGGAATTCGCGGAGTGCCGGTAAGTAATAACAATGCTTTTGTCTTCACAGGCGGAGGTGCAGCGTGAAGAAATGTTCGCTGCCGATGGATAAGGTGAGGAAAGCGCTGCGTGTAAAGGTTGCAGTGCTAACCTGTTGTTTCTTGTCTTTGCAGGTGCTGCTGAATACTGGATACAGGAGTGGTAAGTATTGTTCTTGCAGGTTCAGGATCGGAAGGAAGAAAGGCTGGAACAGACTCGGTGAGCGTTCTGCTGCAGATGCAGAATAACGCGAAGCACGTTTGTTCAATCGGGTGTGGTTTAAATAGCCTTGGAGTGATGAGGCGTCTTCCTCCACGGCCCCGCCTAGGTAAGAAAAGAGTTCCAGTTCCAGAAGAGTTCCCGTGTTTTATCCAGGGAGTGCAGCTTGCCCCACCCAGGTAAGAAAGTAGTTCCTGTTCACAGAGGATTCCTATGTGGCTGGTAAGTAAGCAGCATGGTCTGCTGCAGGTAAGTCCACCCAAGCATCTTCATACATATTATGAGCCCGGCGTTTCCAGTGCCGGGACCGATGGCTTTGATGAGCCTGGTGCCACCGGCGCCAGGACAAGGTCCAAAAGGTCCCAGTGGGGACCGGCTGGTGCCTAAGATAACGGTTAGGGGCCTGCTTCCAAGGACGTTGCGCTGTTCCTGACTCCTTGGAAGCAGTGACCATGACAGCGAGTATATATGTTTACATTCAGGTTTGCAGAAATTTCACATGCTTTGGTTAACGCTGTTATCTCTGCAGCTTGTGCTGAGTTGTATGGGATTCTCTTGCTTTCCACAACACTTTTCAGTGTAGTGATGGTATATGCAGCAGTTGATGTACCATTGGGTAATTTGAAACAAGAACCGTCACAAAACAGTTCTCCATCTGGCTCTCTGTGTGGCGTATCAGTTAAGTTAATTCTTCGTTTTGTCTCTTGTTCAGTAACCATTAAACAATCATGGGGGAATTCTTTTTCGTTCCCTTTTTCATTGGGAGGGGCATTAACTCGGCCAGATTTAAAGCGCTACACCTCTTAATTTGTATATGCGGTACAAACAGGACAATTTCATACCTTGTTAATCTAGCTGATGTAAGGTGATGCGTCTGCGTTCTATTTAAAAGAATGTCTACTGAGTGGGGCACCATGACGGTTAAAGCGCGACCTAAAACCATAACCTATGTTTGTTATACTGATGCGGCAGCTGCAGCAACATCTCGCAAGCAGCGCGGCAAAGCACATGCAACAGGATCCAACGTGGAAGAGAAGTAGCCGCATGGTCTATTTCTCCCTCCTTGTTCCTGAGTCAAAACAGCCAAAGCACAACCATTGTTTTCATGCATAAATAGCTTAAATATCTAGTCATAATTTGGTGTGCCCAAAACTGGGGCTGAACATAATGCAGCTTTGAGCAGGTCAAATACTTCCTGACATTCCATGTTCCATGGCAAAGGTAAGGACACATCTTTCCTTGTCAATGCCACTATTGGTTTCACAATCATAGCGAAATTGGCAATCCACTGCCTACAATATGAAGCCATGCCAATTAAAGCCCTGACTTATTTCTGCGTATTTGGAATAGGCATATCAGAGATGCTTTCTATCCTTTCTGGTGTGAATCTTCTTCCCTCCTTTGAAAGGAAGTAGCCCAAGTAGGCTACTTCCTTTTGACAATACTGGAATTTCTTTAATGAAGCTTTATGTCCATGTTCTGCTAAATGTGTCAATAGTGCAACAGTACTTTCTTTACAAATTTCTTGTATCTGCTGCTATCATTACATCGTCTATGTATTGTAACAGAACACAACCCGCTGGTAGTTCTAGCATATCTAATTGTTCTTTTAATGCTCTACTGTAAATACTCTGACTTTCAGTGTAACCCTACGGAATTTGTGTGAATGTAAATAAATATCTGCTATCTGGATGTACTGGAATGCTGAAAAAGACATTCTTCAAATCTACAACACTAAAGTATGATACAGATGCTGGTATCATATTCAAAATTGTAGTCACATCCGGGACTAATGGAAATTGTGGATCAACAACTTTATTCACTCCACGCAAATCAATTATGAAACGGTACGGTATGTCATTACCTCCTTTCTTATAAACTGGAAGAATCGGGCTATTGCAAGTGCTACCAGAAATGTCTTCAATTACGTTTCTTTTAATCAAATCCGACACAATGCATTTCAATGCTTTTTCTCCTTCGGCCGAAATTTTATATTGTGGAATACGCGGCAAAGTAATTCCATACGCGGCAAAATGATTCCTTCTTTCAAAACAATTTTCACTGGCTCTACTTTTAAACAACCAACATCATTGTCGTTCACTGCCCATATACAAGCCGGTACTTTACTCAATTCGGTCGGTAATGGTTTAGACAAAAATTGTGATACAGGTGACTTTTGTGGCGCTATCATCAAATACACTCCATCAGGGGAACAATAAATAACCGCATTCAACTTCTTCAGCAAATTTAATCCCAACAAATGTTCACTGAAATTTTTCGTCAAAAGGAATGGGCAAGACTCAGTGAATGGACCTAGTGTTATAGGTACTGATTGTGACACTGGACTAATTACTGGTGTACCTGAGAACCCTAATGAGACATTGTCATACCCGGACAGTGGTATATCTGGAACCTGTTGATGGTCAAACGAACATTTTTGTGCACGTGTGTCCACTAGAAAAATGTGTTCCCTATTCCCAACTTTCATTTCTACATAGGGCCCTTTCTGGTCTACGGGAATAGATACTGGTTCCAACCCCTGTCTTGGGCTGTCCTAGTAAAACAATACATCGTCAGATGTAAAATCGCCAGTGTAATATGCATTGGACTGATTCTCAAAAACATTTCCATCACTTGTGCTGTTTCGCTGTTGATTCTGATTCTGATTCCCCTGGTTATTGTGAAATTGTGGCGCTCTTTGATTTCTATTCTGTCATTGTGTTCCCAGGCGACCTCTATTCTGTCTTCTGGGGAAAACCCCATTTCAATACTGTATCTGCAGGCACTGTGCTCGCCAATGGCCTTCTTGTCTACAATAGGCGCATTGATTAATCCCTACTGGACCACCTTGCATGTTGGAAAATTGGGCTCTGGATTGTGTGTTCCCGCCACCTCTATTATTGTTTGCTACTTACTGCATTAATACTCTCATTTTCAAATTCCCTTTGTCCCTTATTTCCTTGTCCTTCTCTGCATTTACTCTGTTCTGTTAATACTGGGCCATATGTAATAACTCACTTTGTGTTTTTGCTTGCCATGCACTTTCAAATGTCATTATAACATTTTGAATTTTCGGTAACAACCTTTGCACAAACTTATCAACAAACAATCTCTTCCCAGGTTCAGTACTCAAGTCTTGACCACTAAAATCTGCAAATACTTCCTCAAATCGATTAAAATAATCCGTCGCTCCTTCATCTTTGCCCTGTAAACAAGCAGTCAATTTATCCCAAACTATTCTCTTCTCAGGCACCAAAGTTTTTAATTTCGCTATTATTCGCGATGGTAAAACCAACATGATTTGCGGCGGTTTTTCTCCAGCCTTTCTCTCACCATCAATTCTAATCAAATTCTCCCATTTGTCACCTAACATCGTAGCGTCATTTACATTTCTAACCTGTCTCCATATGTCTACAGGAAGAATCACGGGAAACAATAAATCAATGTCACTTAATGTAAAAACAGATGAATTCAAAACAGATTCAATTTCTTTATAGAACCCTGACGGGTTTTTTCTAATGTCAGGGGTCGTCTGCCTGATATTATTGACCTTTTGTCTGGAAAAAGGGACATGTACAAACTGTGCAATATAATGTGCTTCTATTGTGTGTGCTACAACCGTTCCAGTGGCAGCAACTTCTACTTTAGGGACAAACATGGGAGGCACTTCCCTCATGGGTAATTGCAAACTAGGTGTTTATAAATTTGCTCGTTTACTAAGCAATAAAGCCGAATCAAGAGAAAAGGCAGTCATTCCAGTTTCAAGCGAAAACACCCTTTTGTAAATCGTCATTAAATCGGCGGGACAACATGTCCTATTCTTCATACATTCATCTTGCAAATACTCTACCATACCCTGTAATACCTTTCGCTGAATTTCTGGCGTGTAATGACTAAACGTATCATGTACTTCAATTGGGGAGATGGCTGCATCTGAAATCCATCTAAGCGCATATCGCGTACAAATTCTCATCTCCTCACTAACAGATTTCAACGGTGGAAAAAATCGTCGCTGGAAATCTGACATATACTGTTTATCTTTCTTCATTATTTCTCTATGCAATTGATCAAGCTCGTGCTTAAACGCAAATATTCAGCCTACATGTTCTCGTACTTTCAACGCATTATCCCACAATTGAGAAAGAACAATCAATGACACAACTCTTGCTGTGCCAATGTGTCAGTCAAATTACTCAATTTTTCCACAAGATAATTCCCCATGCATTCTAGCAATACCTGCTGTTCACTGAGGCCTGTATGGTCAGTTATGGAACTTTGCACGGCTGCTTCATCGCCATCTTCAATATACGTTTCTGCCCAACTTCTCAGCTCCTCTTTCCTGTCTTTGCTAACCGTACTACGAGTCACTCTACTGCTTCCTTGCACAGGCCCCAACTCTGTAGAACTGCCTACCAAAGCAGCTAACTCATGCCCTGAAGGTGGCGGAGGGAATGGCATCATGAGCTCAGGGGGAGGTGCTACTGGTGCAGATGGAACAATGGGAATGGAAGGAACATAAGGAGGAGGTGCAACTGGGTCAGTATTTTGATGTTCATTTCTTCGTTCATCCAATACTTTATGTATTAGCTCATCTGATGTATGCAAATATTGTTGTGGATATATTTTTTGTACTAATTGTAACGCCCTATCCATATGCCTAAGGGCCTCTGTCTGTTGATGCTGATCAAGCTCTAGTGCTTTCTCTGCACTCGTTTTATGTCTGCGTGCATTTTTCTCTCTACTTCTCAAACAGAGATTAGCTTCCATCCTCCAGCCTCTCACGACGTCGAACGCTGCTGGTCTGGCCTTCTTACGTAGCAATAATGATTCTAGGTGTTCTATACGTTCTAATTCAAAGCTCCCATCATTAGGCGCCTGTAAGTCTGCTACATGTCTGGTTTGCCTATGCCAAATCGCATAAAACACTATTGCCCCTATCCTGTATTTTATATACATTTCATATGCCGGCTACCCGTCGGGTGGCGCGACTGGCCAGTTTCCAAAGATTGTCTACCGCAGTGGAAAAATCCCACAAAGCAGGAAGACTATTTCCCAGGCATCGTTAATCCTTACCCTTTTCTTACCCTGGGCGTTTGATCTTGCAAGAGCAACACACAATCAATATCAGGACGTTTAAGAATCGGGGTACGACTCACCTGATCAATCAATTTGTCCCCAGGACGCAATTCATCTGTATACAGATGCAACCAAGAATCGTTGTGACTGCGTGTCTGGCTCAATCTGCTTCGTTTCAGGATCCTCGCCTCAATGCTCT